>NW_023494789.1:730000-1175000 GCF_904425465.1 Colossoma macropomum
AGCTGAACTGATACCAGAAAGTGAAATGGAAAACTGCAGACTGTTAATGAGTTGGACAGAATTGTCACTGTCACTCTAAACACATATACTAACGTTAGCTACCAAGATTAGTGCCCCCCTTGCATCACCTTTGAGCAACGAGAATCGTCTTGTCATCCGAACTCTGATGTAGTATTTCCCAAACTATGGGAATCTGGGACCGTATTACAGAAACCTCTTAAGCCTGAAATCGTATCTGTTCAGTCACCATGACAACTTTAGTTAGGACTGAATTTAGGACAGAAGCTAATAAAGAACAACAGTTCTTGAGTTTATAATCTTATCCTGACACCAAATAAGAAAACAGTACAGAAACATCTTAACCAGATAAAATTTCCTAAATTCTGTCCTAACTTTAGGACCCACCCTGTAAAACCTGATGAGTTAAGTGAGCTCAAATAATTTGAGGAAATTGATTTCCTTAAATGAAAGTAGCTGTAGTTTCTGTAGTATTTAGCCAGCGCAGACCCACAGTCAGCAGCTGGAAACTTGGTAACTCAGCTCCCTCAACACTGATCTTCAATCAGTACCGAGTGAGAAGAATTACAAAAGTTCAGAAAACCAACAGACACCCAAGGAAAAGTAGGCTGGGGAAAATGACAACACACAGACGAGAGGGTAAACAAGGTAGAAAGACACACCCAATATACAAATATATGGTAATAAGATCCAATAGGAATGATGTGGGTTTTACTCAGGAAGGTTACATTGACCAAACATTTATCAAGTAAAGCTGAAATGTCCGACACAAAGATCCAATTCAAATGTCTGGAATCATCAAAATAAAGTTATGAGAAAAGCATGAAAGGTCTAAACTGTTTAACTGTAAACATTTATGCTGTTTATCACGTAAATTCATTGACACAGAACACACCATCAGCACAACCACTAATGAACTGATGTTTTAGCTAAAAAGAGTAGATGTTCCACTTATGCTGAGGTTTTACAGTGCAGAGGTGTCCTAACTTCTGTTTAAGGTCCGTTTCTATGGTTTTTAGGCAGCGAGTCAGCAGCATAGTTCACTACCAGCATAATGAGCTCCATTTATTCCTACTGTAAAACGCTGCTTTCACTGTGAGATGATTTTCTTTTCTAACTCTGCGTTTTAAAGATCTCAGACGCTGCAGACTCGATCTCCACCGCCCCTCTGATCACCTTCGTGTGTTAATGTTGATGATGAAATATTACAGTGATGGTGGTGAATAATGAGGAGACGGAGCTGAACGTGCGTCTGTTTATTAGGAGGAGTAACGTTAGCGCGCTCGGCTAAAGCGTTTGGGAAATGGAGACTGAAACTGGGGAGCGGCGGCGCTCTGATAAACAGCAGGGGGCGCTCTCACAGTATTCACAACTTCTTTAGTTTTGTCTGACCTTTTTTACATCAGTAATATTAGCTGTCTGGCTAACTCTCTTGATTATTTTGATTATGTTTTTACATAATCAGATATGGGAGTTTCACTTTATAAAAAGACAACCTAACTCTTTGTATAAATGAAGAAGCCTGTCAGTCTGCCAAGCTAGTCAGCCTAGGCCTCATTATATAGTAGTTATAGTTATATAGTTATTAGTTATATTATTAGTAAAAACTTTAGCATTTTAGCATCATTTCTGACCATTCTCCTCATATACACACAACTTAGGACTGTGCATTGACACTGCTGGTGTGGGTTCATGCTGTTTTCTCTTTTGTTTTGCTTCACTGATGCACACAAAAGCGACTTGACTGTTACTGTCTTCCCACATAAGAGAAACTTAAGCCTGCTAAACATGAGCGAGCGAGTGAGTTACAGTCCAGGTCCATGAGGTGCTTCACATCTAACACCCTTGCATCACCAAAATATTCAGTGTGCAAAATATTCTTTAGACGCTCCTTCAGAAACTTCAGAAGACTTTTGCACAGTGCTGTATTTACATATGTTCAGACAGTAAACATGTCTTGGTTCACTGACTGTTCATTCGGTAACTACAGCTGTATAAGGGATAGCAGAGGGATTCATAGGCCTACATGGGAGAAATGGCACGTTTTCTATCCTGTGTGTGTCTCATGCATTAGCCACAGGTTAATTAATTGTGTTACTGGTGGATATGGTGAATTGAACAGAAGTAGGCCAGTCAATAAAGGAAGCATGTGGACGGCCATATTTATAACTGGCTGCATCCACATCACACACAATACTGCACTCAGCCCCCTCCCAGTCTTGGTTGAGTGACTATTTTTGGGGTAACTATTGCTGGAAAAGGGATAAATGAGGGATGTCTAGGCCTACAAGGGAGATATGACACTTTTTCTATCCTGAGTGTGTGACCCACTTATTAGCCACAGATTAATTAACTGTGTTTTTGGTGAATTGATGGTGAATTGAAACAAAAAAAAAAGCCAGTAAATAAAGGAAGTGCCATGTTTATAACTGTCTGTAAATCACACACAATACTGTGCTCAGTTCTCTCCCAGTAACTTCATTAGCCTTTAAAATGCAGGGGCCCGCCGCACTGGCGTTGCGTGCTCGGAGCGAGCGCGCGGCTTGCCGGCAGGACGTTGAGGGAATGATGAGTGTGCTAGTTTACTCGCAGGCTTTGAGTCGGCATCCCATTAAAAATCTCCCATCTCTGTCTCTTGCACGACCACAGAGAGCAAGAGAGAGACTGGCCGCCCTTCTGTGGATCTTGATTCAAGGTCCAGCAATTGCACAAGGACAGCGGTGTACCTGCTGCCAGAGGCATGCTTAAGCTCCTTGACCTGAATGTGTGTGCCTGTTTGTGTGTGTGTGTGTGTCTTTCTTCCTCAAGAAAAGACTGATGCACATCAGAAACTTTACCCATGCCCTCATTACAAGTCCTAGCTTGATACAGACAGTGGTTATAGGGCATGACAGCTAAGCTCTCCCTCTAGGTGGGTTTAAAGGGATACTGCGACATGAAGTCAAATTTTCACCCTTACCCCAAATGTAGTCGATCAGCCAAGACATGTTTGGTTCTTTAGTTTTGCAATGGAGGTCTGATGCTCATGTAGCTAACAAGAAAAAGAAGCTTATTAGCAAAACAAATTCGTCCAATACAAACAATACCCCAACACAAACTTCTCTCAAACTGTATTAAGTTGTTTGGAAACCTCAAAAAGCCTTCCTTATGTGGCTTCTGACCCTGTATGGTCTACTGCAATCAATCATTATCACTGTGGCTACAGTACAAAGCTAAGGAGCTTCAGGCGTTATACATGTCTTGGCTGATTGACTACCTTTGGGGATAAAGGGGAAAATTGGGGAAATTCGATTTTTCATCAAAATCTTGAGATGAATTGAGAACAGGCCACTCAACCAGTTAGCATCATGACTAAATCATGACAAACTTGCCTCAAACCTTAATTTTTAAAACCTTAAGTAACATTGTGCCATACAGTGTCAAGAACTGCATAAGCCTATTTAAGATTAGTTAAGAACTCAATGCAGTTTTAAGGCAAGTGAGGGATGATTTTGCTAATATGTTTCTACTATTGACTAGCTTTATTAACCTTGTAGCTCCAGTAGGGACATAGCTACATACACCATATAGACAAAAGTATTGGGACACCCCTCCTAATTGTTGAGTTCAAATGTTTCAGCCACACCCATTGCTAACAGGTGTGTAAAAGTAAGCACACAGCCTTGCAGTCTCCATAGACAAACACTGGCAGTAGAGCGTCGTACTGAAGAGCTCAGTGACTTTAAACATGGCTCTGTCATATGACGCCACCTCTGCCATGAGTCAGTTTGTCAAATTTCGAGCAAGAAATAGGAGCAACAACAGCTCAGCTACGAAGCGCTAGACGATGCAAACTCTCAGAGTGGAGCCGTTGACTGCTGAAGCCCACAGTGTCTGTGCTCTGTTGCATCCCTCACTACAGAGGTCGAACTGCCTCTGGAAGCAACATCAGCAAAACAACAGGAGTTTCACGAAATGGGTTTCCATGGCCGAGCAGCTGCACACAAGCCTAAGATCACAATGCACAATGCCAAAGGAGGGGTTGGGGGGTGGCTGCCACTGGACTCTGGAGCAGTGGAAACGTATTCTGATGATTAACGAATCACACTTCTCTATCTGTCAGCCTGATGGACGAGTCTGGGTTTGGCGAATGCCAGGAGAACGTTACCTGCCTGACTGCACTGTGCCAGCTGTAGAGTTTGGTGGAGGAGGGATGATGATATGGGGCTGTTTTTCAGGGGTTGATCTAGAACCCTTAGTTCCAGTGAAGGGAAATCTTAATGCTTCAGCAGAACAAGACATTTTGGACAATTGAACACTTACAACTTTGTGTGAACAGTTTGGGGAAGAACCTTTCCTGTTCCAGCATGACTGAGCCCCAGTGCACAAAGCAGCTCCATAAAGGCCTGACTGGGTGAGTTTGGTGTGTAGGAACTTAACTGGCCCTCACAGAGCCCTGACCTCAACCCCATCACACACCTTTAGGATGAACTAGAATGGCGATTGTGAGCCAGGCCCTCTTGTGAAATTCCCTTTTTTAGTTTTGCACTCGATCTGGGGAGAAAAAAACAGAAACAGCACAGACCAGCAAACATTTCATGCACTTCTAACTTGGTCTAGTGCTGGTTCTGGTATAGCTGCTCACCCCAGCATGGTCATACTGGTTGACCAGCATACCAGCTTTAAAACACAAAATATGCTGGTTTTGGTGGTGATCAGCATTTCAACTTCCATTGCTGCTGACCAGTATATAAGCATCCAAAACATAACATATGCTGGTTTTGCTGGTGAACAACTAGCTTACTGATGGTCTGTGCGCTGGTTTAGCTGGTCATTCAGCATTGTAACGCTGATTGACCAGCATAGCAGCATCCAAACCACAACATACTGTCACTGTCCAAAATAAAAAACATTTATTTTTATTATCATTTCAGAGTGGCAGTTGCCCTTTACATTGTGTAAAACACTAATGGACCAAAAGAATTACTCCAAAACTGCTTGAAACAAAATCTCTTTACATTTACTTACAGTAAAAGTATTTACTATTTACTACTATTACTATTTTGGAGATACTTGCTTTCATGGACATCAATGATATGCTGGGTTTTCTGATAATCACTATATCAACTTCTGTTATGGCTGACCAGCGTACCAGCATCTTAAACACAACAGCTGGTTTAGTTGGTGACCAGCCATGATGATCTATGATGGTCTTTCTAGCAAGGAAGCATAAGAACCTTATTAGCAAAACAAATTAGCATTGTGTTAAATGCACGCCTCATCACACACTTGACTCAAACTGCCCGAAATTGAATCTAAGAAATAGACCTGGTTATGTGGTTTCTGACACTGTGTGGCATGCTGGAATCTATGGGTATCAGCTTCTGTTACTTGGTAGCGACACTAGCATTGAAGCTAATACAAAATTAAAGAAGCAAACTTCAGACACCAACCATGTCTCAGCTGAGCACCTACAATTGAGATAATGGGGAAATTGGGTGAATTAGATTTTTTGCCAAGCATTTTCTTTAAGAAGAGAAGGGTGGTTCCCCCTGCAGGGGGCACACTCAGTCTAACCGCTGCTTCTGTTCTCAGCTCTTATATCCTGCACATTTCAAGGCAGCTCAGGGAATAGGGGAATTCCTGGTTATTTTGAGTGGCTGTTTATAAGAGCTATGTGGCATGTCTCCAAAAAATCTCTAAAGAGACGTAGTTTTTCATCATATTAGTGAAGTGTCGATCTGAGGCCACGCGTTCCTCCTCCGTAACACTGGTAATTTCATCGAGTCTTCTGAGAATACAAACTTGAACTTAAATCTAACTTTGAAGTTGAATCTCTGCCTTCAGGCACTCGGAGAACCGCAGGGGTCATCCCACTGACCTCAGCTTCAACAAAGGATGCTAGTTTCCCTCTATTACCATCAACCTCACAGGTTTTACTACTTAAACACAAATGCGAGGTACCAGATCAGCATAAATAGCGAGTCAGAAGATGCATGCTAAATTTTAAAATGCCTGAAAATAATCCTTTGAGAATGGAGGCAGTGTGTTAAACAGTAAGTGATCTGTCTCTCTCTAATGAGGCCTGTCAGGTAAAGGCAAGAGACGTGTCAGCTTTAAACGCTAGCAGCGTTCCATTAATAAAGGCTTTCGACAGACGCTCAAGGTTTGCCGTATCATTAAAATATTAGCCCTTTGCATGCTGGTCTCAAATCAGGAGAGATTAAATCTCAGGAAGAGACGTAACGAAAGGCAAGGCCACTACTACACAGGCCTTGCCAGCGATACTTATGTTTTCAAAGTGCGAAAAAAGAGAAGCAAAAGCATAAACATGTCAAAAGCCTTGGATTCTCTGTGCTTCTATTTCAGCAAAGGGTTTTTGACCTTAATTAACGACGCACATCAGTGACTGAAATCATTGAAGTGGCATCACTGCAAATCTCTTTTACCATTTTTGTTCATTTCAACACTTGATATTTTGCAGCCTGTACACTGTTTGGTTGAACACATTTCAATTAACCTCTTTATGTGTGTTTTTGAGCCAGAGGATTAAAAAAGAAAAAAATCAATCACGCTCCTCCTCAGATACATAATGCACTCTTAGAAATGAATGTTAATTACTTTCTTTGCCTTAGCTTGGATGTATGGCTCTAGAGAAACGTATAACATTGTTTTCTTTATGTGCAATTTCTTTAAAAATGTAAAAGATTCCTAGCACCCATACGTCTCCTTTGCAGATATTATTCTTTGCATTGAAACTATGCATTAAATGGGTCCTTAAAAGAATGATTTGGTTAAAAATCTAATTGAAACAGTTTTTGTCTTATTCCAGATGTTGCCTATCAGCCAAGACATGTTTAGCATCCAACTTTTGCTTCTTTAGTGTAGCACTGGAGCTATGAGGCTATTTTTGCTAACCAATACTAGAAGTCAATACACGCCTAAATCTTTTCTGTAAATCTGTTCTCAAACGTATGTTTGTAAACTGAAACAACAAAAATTGCGAATATAATTTAGCATCCATTTGTTTGTGTGACATGCCTGCATGCAAAGAGAGATGCTATAGAGGTAGTTGGTGCCCTAAACCACACTGACATTCATTGTGACCTTATGAAGATTTTGAAGTGGTTTGAGAGAGTTTTTGGGAATGTATATATGAGAAAGGTTTGGGTGACTATTGACTTCTAGTGTTTGTTAGCAAAATTTGCCTTAAGTATCCAGCACTAAACTAAAGAAGCACCATGTTTGGACACCAAACTTGTCTTGGCTAATAAGTGGAAAATTGTGTACCTTTTGATTTTTCAACAAATCATTCCCTTAAGTAAACCAACAACACAGGCTCTTTTATGGCTCCAAAGAACCATAACTTTTGGTATTTTTAAAAAAGGCATGTTTTTCTTGTTTTTTCATTAGTTTTGTAGGAAAGTTTAACATTACCATTTTTCAACCTCACTTTATTTTTTCTAATTTAGCAGGTGTTTTTGTTGTTACTGATCTATTAAGACTGATATATAAATGTAAATGGTGTATTTTATATTATATATTTACACCGATCAGGCATAATATTATGACCACCTCCTTGTTTCTAGGCTCATTGTCCATTTTAGCAGCTCCACTTACTATATAGGTGCACTCTGTAGTTCTACAGTTACAGACTGTAGTCCATCTGTTTCTCTGATACTTTGTTAGCCCCCTTTTACCCTGTTCTTCAGTGGACAGGACCCCCATGGACCCTCATAGAGCAGCTACTATTTGGGTGGTGGATCATTCTCAGCACTGCAGTAACACTGACGTGGTGGTGGTGTGTTAGTGTGTGTTGTGCTGGTGCGAGTGGATCAGACTCAGCAGTGCTGCTGGAGTTTTTAAACACTGTCTATTCACTGTCCACTCTATTAGACACTCCTACCTTGTCAGTCCACCTTGTAGATGTAAAGTCAGCAACGATAGCTCATCTGCTGCTGCACACAGGACGCAGTTGGCTGGATATTTTTGGTTGGTGGACTATTCTCAGTCCAGCAGTGACACTGAGGTGTTTAAAAACTCCAGCAGCTCTGCTGTGTCTGATCCACTCGCACCAGCACAACACACACTAACAGAAACAAGGAGGTGGTCATAATGTTATGCCTGATCAGTGTATATATATATAAATATATAAATGACCTCTATTCTGAATGACTGCCCTCATTTAGAAGCAGCCACACTTCAGTATAACTTCAATGCAAATGGTATGCCTAAACTGCTGTAGGCTGAATAGGTGGATATACGCAAATGACCAGTGGATTCCAAATGGATTATTTTTTTGGAGCTTCATTTCCATATATGGGCTGTATGGGCTGAGGAGTGAACGGTACATTCGTTCTACATCAAACTTTTATTTCAAAAGAGGGAGGAATATTTGTTTTTTCTGTGGTATGGCCCCTTTAAGAGTGTTTGTCAACATCATACATCATCCCCCCCCTCTTTTTCTTCTCTGGACTCCTCTCATTTTTGTACTCATCTTTAATATGAGAGAAACGAGTAGCCATCCAGATTGCCAATATGGTGGATTTATTCATCTAAACGCCTCCATATCAAAACAAAGCTGGTCAGCCGCCTAACCGTCTCGGCGGACGGGGAAGCGGCCAAGAAGCTTCGGCCGCCACCAAATGCTCAACAGATGGTAAAGAGTATAAATACATCTGGAAGCGTGTGAGTGTGTGAGGAAATATTAGGACAGGAATTGAAGCTGAATGGTGGAGGAAGAATATTAAACAGCATCTGGGAACAATAACAGAGGAAGGTCACCCTGAGTTATAAGGGGAGAGGAAAAGTTTCATGCAGAGTGAGATAATGGGACACTGCTGGGCTAATTTTAGTGTAATTTATGGTATGACCTTTGGGCAAGAGAAATCTAGCATTATAATATGGAACAACACAGTTATCTGGTCGCCAGTAAATTAGCTTGAAATTATTGAACATGAATATTGCATTTTTTTTTCTGCTGCTCCTCAACCAGTGATTTTATAATGCATTCTCACACGAGGGATGGAAATTTTCACATTTCTGATTCTTAGCCTTGAGATGCCGATGCCACTAGAGAGGGAGGAGGTGCTGATCGGCATTGGGCACACCTGAATGCGGAAGGATTTTTGAGGACAATTCCTGAACTCTTTCCTAAGTCAGTGGTGTAATCTAAGATGGTGGTTCTCAAACCGGTCCTTAAGGACCCCTATATGGTTTACAGATGTGCTCAAAGGCACAATGCGTGGACCCTGAGGACTAGATTGAGAATCACTGCTCTAAGAAATGCCCCCAGGGATGTACCTCTACACACAGTTCTAGGTTTGAGACAATTTTTAAATGTTGAGGTCAAGCCCCAAAAACTTTACTCCAATAAGATGCACCCAGAGGCCCAGTTCTAATATCCATACAGTGTTTCTAATGTTCATTTCATATATTTTTCACCACTGTATAGAAATAATTAGTCTCTCTCCTCTCTTGCTTATATAAGGCTAAAATAGATAATGTGTGAAATAATTAAAGAATGCAGAAAACACATTTAATGAAACATGGATTTTGAAAAAAAAACAATGAAAGCTGTAAATTCTAACACGTTCAACAGCACCTTTAGAGGACGGCGGTGAGTAAAGTTTATTTATTTGCATTTGCAGTTTAAGCTAACATTGCTGAGAAAATATCAGAATCACAGTAAGACAATTCAGATAGATAGAACATTTGAATGAAGTGTCCAGGTAAGGCCCACAGATTTTACAGGAGTGCCACACTGCTAAGAAAAAAACTAAATAAAATAGTATTACTGTATTAAAATGATAAAAAAGTGATGCATTGCTTTTTCTCTGTACATAACTAAATCTGTCAAACATTTCCACATGAATAAAATATTACATCAACACAGCTGCTGCCGAAAGTGAACTGAAAGACAAAACTGTGATGTAACATATTTTAGTTGCTCATGAGGAAACGATTTGAATCAAGTATATTAAAAATACATCACTATTTTCAGTGCACAGCATTAACTTTTAGAAAAAAAATATATATATAAAAGGCCATTCACACATTTTTTAGCTGCCCTCTCGGCACTGACGGCACTGTATAAGTACCCTACAACACACGCATCTATTCAACTGTAAAAAAAGAAATTAGTTAGCACCATAAATGATTATAGTTGACTGATTTTTGGTAATTAACTCTTCTTACCATCACAGCCTACTTCATGATGTAGCTCACAGAGCAGCACTGCTGGAGGGACCCAGTGCACATTCACTCACCTGTTTGCTGAGCAAATCCCAGCAAGATACACTAATTATTAAATGCAGCACCATCATTCTCTTATAACTGCTTGGAAACTACCCTAATGGCAGATTTTCACCATAAAGCATAATTGATGCTTTATTGATGATGGCCGAATGATGATGATTGACTCTCTCACTTTCCATAATTGGGGTGGCCAGAAGGCTGGCCATGCTTCATGCTAGGATACGCCTCTGTATATATAATGAGTTTTGGCTGCAAAACAACACTCAAAATTCCAGACCTTTTGTTATCACTTGATGCAAAGACAGCAAATCTGGACCTGACCTGTTTGTGCTTTTATGCACAGCGCAAATGCAAACTGGGGGTGAATATAGGGTTGAAGGCGCAGATGTCAAAGTGAGAGCTGGAGAAATATTTCCCATGAACTGGCAGCTAAATTGAAATTGTAAACGCAGTGACTCTTTAATCTGAACTCAACAAACAGTTCCTCTGTCTCTGTGCTCTGCTGAACATGTGCCGTAGGTCTCTTTGCCTTTTCTCTATCCTAGCTCTCTCATTTGCTGTTGCCTGAATCACTCGTTCAATTACATCACTGACCATCTCGCTCTACAGGACTCAAGGATGTTATGAATCATAAAAACAGAAAAATATGAAAGTTTTCCGGAGTTGAACAGAAGGCTAAAGATTGACTTGTTTCTCCTCTCCCATTACCGGACCATCCGTGCCGTCGAGCTGGACTGGGAATTAACTTTAGCCTGGACTTTTGTCTAGACAAACTCACTACAGTCACAGCAACTTCACCACGAAAGAAACTCCCAGTCCCTCCATCCTCGACAGCTTTCATGCTAGAATAAGGATCACCAAGGTAATCAAGACTAAATTCACTAAAACAACAGATTTTCTTGAATATTCTATTATGATTCTTGTCTTATAAAACTCACTGCTGGCTATTCTTAAAGAATGAATTGAAAGTAAAGCATAAGCTTTTACATTGGTTTACATTAATACTGCACTATGTAAGTTTTGGGGTTTTGGAGACCTCTCTGGTGAAAATATGTCATTGCACACAAAGTATGGAAGAACATTTTGTAACAACAACTTCGAACCCCATTTCCAAGCGGATGAATCTGATGATTGGGAGCACGTCAGAAAAGTATCAGAAGAGAAATCTTGGTGAGGAAGGACGCCTCTTCCAAGGACACAAGTGAATAGTCTACGGCTGTCATCATATCTTCATCAGTTTAATGTTGATTTTTGCGTTTGAGACCTAAACATTGAGCTGCACCTTCTTTGTGAGCCTGAGCGTGTGACGTTAAAGCATAAAGGTGTGTGACATGGTCCAAAAAACTCCCAGTGAATCTGGATCACTGCCTCTATTTTTAAATTATTATTTCAGGCTTTGAAGGCTGACTCACAGCTACATAGTGCACCATATTACATTTACATTTACATTTACATCATTTAGCAGACGCTCTTATCCAGAGCGACTTACAAAAAGTGCTTTGTCTATCCAGAGAAAGAATCTTCGCTAGCTACCGATAGGTTAGAGAGAAAGTCAGTCCTAAGCTCAGATACTGGTAGAATCAGAAGGTCATTGACACCTAGTGAAAAAGGGACAGAGTTAAACACAGAACAGTGCAATACAATACAATACATAAGTGCTGTACAATACATTACAATCAATACTTAATTCAGTGCTCATTTAAGTGCTGAATAAACAGGTGTGTCTTCAGTCTGCGATTGAAGACAGCGAGAGACTCTGCTGTACGGACAGCCAGTGGGAGTTCGTTCCACCACCTGGGTGCCAGCACAGAGAACAGTCTAGTTGCTTGCCTTCCACGCGCCTTGAAGGATGGCGGGTCAAGCCGAGCTGTACTCGAAGCTCGAAGGGCTCGTGGTACAGTCCGAGATTTGACCATTGCCATCAAGTAGGGAGGGGCTGGTCCATTTTTGGCCTTGTAGGCAAGCATAAGGGTTTTAAATCCGATGCGTGCAGCTACAGGAAGCCAGTGAAGGGAGCGCAGCAGTGGGGTGACGTGGCTGAACTTTGGGAGATTGAAGATGAGTCTTGCTGCTGCATTCTGGATGAGTTGCAGAGGCCTGATGGCCTGCATCGGAAGACCAGCCAAGAGCGAGTTGCAGTAGTCAAGCCTTGAGATGACAAAAGACTGCACTAGCACCTGGGTGGCCTCTCTCGAGAGAAAGGGTCGGATCCTCCGGATGTTGAACAGCAGAAATCTGCATGACCGAGTTAGGTTCGCAATGTGAGTCGAGAACGATAACTGGCCATCCAAAACCACACCAAGACTTCTTGCCTCTGCTGACGGGACAATCAGAGAGTTCTCGAATGAGATGGCAAGATCTTGATGAGGACCTGTAGTTGCAGGGATGAATAGTAGCTCAGTCTTGCTAGGATTGAGCTTCAGGTGGTGAGCTGCCATCCATGAAGAGATGTCAGACAGACATGCCGAGATCCGACTGGAAACCTGTGTGTCCGAGGGTGAGAAAGAAAGCATTAGTTGAGTGTCATCAGCATAACAGTGATAAGAGAAGCCATGAGATGATATTACATTGCCAAGAGAGCTAGTGTAAAGAGAAAAGAGAAGAGGACCTAGCACCGAGCCTTGTGGGACACCAGTGGAGAGCCTGCATGGAGAGGATATGGACCCTCTCCATGTTACCTGATAAGAGCGATCCTCCATATTATAGCCATATTATTGTTTTTTCGTCCTGATTGCTACTTCTTTCGATTTTAGCAAGAAAATCTTACACAGTGCTGTTTTAAAGAAAACAAATGAGACTACAGTCATAGTTACAGTGAGTGGATACATATTACTGTTTAACCCCTTTGAAATCCATGAACGTGAAAGACCAAAGATGCTGTAGCTTGGTTAAAAACTGGAGTGGCTGCCAGTCAGCTAGATACTTAATTAATCATACTCATTAACATTAAAGTAGCCGTCTGTAACCTTAGTTTACAAGTAGACTGAACGAACTGGCTAACGTAGCTGGCTTGTTAACTAAGCGGCAGTTAATCTCAGAGGCTCTGAACTCTGAATTTACCTCTTTTGTACTTTGGCCCTGCAGTTCTTCGCTGTGACATCCAAACAAATCATGAAGTTGCATGTATTTCTGTACATTTTGTTCAAAAATCTTCCTTTTTTATCATGCATCTTTTCACACATGCCCCCAGGCTCTTTAGTTTTCTCCATCTCTCTCTAGCTGGCGTTCATGGTCTACCTTTCCTGGTAGTCATTACGGTTTGTCCTGGATGTGGCTGCATCGGCGTGATTGGCTGATGGCCACACACTGGGGACACTGTGTGCTGCTAATGTTTCTAGTAACGGGCCCTCCAGTATTCACCCGGCACATGTTGTTAGTCCAAGGTGGTTTCCATTCATTTTATATGGGACTAAATTTCTTCAGTGCTAGGATGAGAAGCCTGTCAACTCTGGTTGGTGTGATTCTAAAACCATGATAACTGATAAACTCATGACAGCTACAGCAGTAGGATTCTGGGTTCAAGTCTGCTTTTCTCTGGACAGCCGAATTAGCTAGGTGGGTAATTTTAGTGTTATTAGCATGTATGCTAACACTATCCCATAGCAGTTATGCCCTTGGCCTCTTCTGATAATCTGACAACTGACTGAAAAGAGGAAAAATGCAGCCTGGGTGCCATGAAGACTTTTGAGAAAGCTATAATTCACAAAAGTTCATATTTTATGGTTTCTGTTTTATTTTCTGCAGTGCTGGAATGATAAGCCCGTCATGTACAGACTCTTGGAACAACCCTTTGAACCGTGTGAGTTGCTTGGTACGATCTCAAGGCCCTGAAAACAGATAAACTCAAGAAAGTGAAAGCAGCAGCATTGAATGTTTTCTGTGGGCTTTAAAGCTTCATATCTCCACTTCTCTGTTCTTTCTAGGAGAAAACTTTTTATGATGCATATGAGCCCAAAGTGCAGACATTCAGCTTTAATTCAGTTGTTTATATCCAAATCAGCTGACCAGCTCATGAATTACAACCATTTTCATATACCAGTACATACATAAAGATAAATCAGTAGCACTTCACTTTACAGATTGGTGATAAATGGGTAATAAGAAGTTGTACTAATCTAAACATTGCATGCTGTTTTTTTTTGTTATGAAATAATAAATTGGTAATTAAAGCAGTAACAAGTTGGTAATTAAATGTTAAACAATGGTCTTTGGTTGCTTTTGCACTATGTTCAGATTAACAGATTCAACAGCAACAGATTCCAAATGTAAACACCAGTCGGCCTTTCTAGACCTTTTATCTGCTTACTTGTAAATTAAATAATAAGAGAGTAATACATATTTGGCTGTGGACCAGCTGAGCAGCCAACTGCCCAATTACTTTTGAGCCCCAAAATGGGGGCTATGTATGAAAATGGTTGTAATTCCTAAACCGTTCACCTGATTTGAATGTAAATGCAACCAAATTAAAACACAGCTAAATTAACCGTAACCTTGTCAACATCCAAATATGACTATGTGTAATATATTAAACTGAATAAAACTGTGTCCCTCCTGAAAAATTACATAATTTAGTAAGCACTGAAAGAGGTAGTCATCAACAGAACCAATGACTGATTAATGTTACATCAGACTTGATGACACAAAACCTCAAAAGCGTTGTTTTTAATGAAGGTGCACACATCTCAGCCACCAGTCAGCAACTTCCAGCACCGCCATTCATCATCTCTCCATTAGTGCATCGACCTACACCCAGAACCAGACCACAAAGAGCCAAAGTCAGTCACACAAGTTTTAAAGTGCCCAACATCTTTTTCATCCCCGGCTAACGAAACTAGCCTAGTTACACTTCACCACATACCTTTTAGCAACTATAGAGCTTGTTAAGGGTTAGTTAGCTAAAAAACATGCTAAATTCACTAACTTATGCTGAAAAAGTTGTATTCTATTAAAAGTACATATGAGTACAGTAAGTGTGTGCTATAGCTGCGTTTCATCCAATCTGCTGTGCGGTGCTGCAGCGCTTCTCCAGCTGTGTGTGGTACAGTTTTCTCAGTAAAACCATCAACATCATCAAAATAACATGGGACTTCCTCAAGCTATAGTCTATTGTTTGATTATTTTCAAACATATGAAGCAAAAGACCCTTTTTCCAGATTTAAACAGTGCAGAACTGTAAATAAATGAAAGTGTTCACATTTCTTAATGTTACTTTTATTACAGATCACTGCTGAAGAAGACAGCAGCCAGTCTGTTGTTAAGATGGCATATTGGCTTGGGAGCTAACCAGTGATCTAACTGATGCTGAAGCCTCAGATAGTAAATAACACACACAAACACAGACACAGACACACACACACATTTTCTAAGCCGCTTATCCTTCTGGGTCATGGGGGGGAGCTGGAGCCTATCCCAGCAGTCATTGGGCGGAAGGCAGGATAGTAAATAATAAATTATTTTGTTGATTTTTTAATAGTAGTTTGCTATTGTACGGTACTTCTTTACTCTCTGGGCTTTTTATTGGACCTCCTCTCTCATACATTTGCTATAAGTACCTGGTTCTAATTCCTGTTTCTAAGTCAAATGCATCTGATACAGCTACCAATCAGCATCAGAGCTGAATTTTTGAATAAATCCGGCCAAATAACAGTCATAAAATGACAAGTGTAAAATCAATAAAATTGGTGCATGTGTGTGGATAGTTGGAGGGCAAATACATACATCATATTTAAAAAAAGAGGGGCTAATCAGAGTTACCCAACATCTCTGGGCTGAAACCCATGCAGGCCTATACATTAAATCTTCCTTGAGTGTTCCTTTGAGCTGGTGAAGAAGGTCTGGAGTCTCCAGCACCCAAACAAAACAGTTTAAAGAGGGTTTAAAAAAAACAAAAAAAACAACAACCCTCAAACAGAAGAAAAGCAGTGGACCTGGCTTGCCTCACTCTGTGATCATGCTTGACTGACAGATTTATTGGTAATGATGGTTTCTGTGCTGCGATTTTCAGAAACAAACCCCTACAGTGCTGAGTTTGGAGTTTCTCGAATTGTTGGTGCCTCCTGCACTGCGAACGGTCCAAGGTATCTCTGTTATTTTGTAGCTCTGAGAAGAGTAAATGCCCTGCAGCAGATGTGGAGAGACTGAGGTCAGCCTTGGTGTGGAGAGATTCATACTGACACTACTGAGATTCATACTGAATCCATTATCTTTAATGTATTCCTAGATTGTTGCTCTACCAGATAACAATACTGACGCTAGCCTTGGTGAACGAACGAATAAATAAATAAATAAATAAATAAATAAATAAATCTAAAGTAATAGATGTTCTTCCAGATCACAGTAAATCAGGTTGGATACTAGCCTTGGTGCATGAATAAATAAATAAATAAATAAATCTTTGTTCTACCAGACACCAATGAAACAGATACTAGCATAGCATGGGTAAATAAATAAATAAATAAGTAATTAAGTTCTCCACCAGATAACAATTAAACTAAAACTGGCCTTGGTGTAAAAAAGAGAGCCAGTCAACCTGTGTTATTTTTTAGTGCAGTAGGGGTGATATGTTTTTGACATTTTTGATATTTGATATACCGAGAAATACCAGGGCTGGTATTTTGATGCCTGTACTAGTACTGATACTGATCATATTTAAAGTCTTCTTATGTACAGAAAAAGGCAAATCTTTGTGAATTATGCAGTGAATATTTGGTGCAGACATCAGTAAAAATGTCTGAAAGTCTTAGTCTAACATATCTAATCTTAGACTAAAACATCTAATCTAAGCACATATATGCATAACAAACAATAACTTGCCCACTGATAATGAGATTTTTACTAAAAAATGTAATTTTATATTACATTACTGGGGATTTATTACATTTTCAGGTTGACCACATATATTACCTTATTACATTACTGAGAAGACCGGAAAGTACCTCTCTGGATTTGTTCTGGTCAAATTTGACTGATTTACTGTTTTTCTGTATTATGAATATAATTGGTTTCATCTGATGTTCATAAGACTGTATTACTCAGTCCAGACAGTCCAGACTAGACAGATACAGTTGTGAGCAGAAACTCTTACAAGAAGTCTGAAAAGTTGAAGCTCTTTCTGAAAGAAGAACACGCACTTCTCAAAGTGTCTCAGTGATGCTCCCCTCGTTCCATGCTGGGTTGATTCCTGTGTGCAGCACGAAAACATTTTAGGAGAATTTTGGTAGCTGCGCTTAAAAGTATTACATCACTCGCATTGAAAACAGTCAAACAAGTCAAAATGATCAGCTTAAAAATATAATACATTTCCAAATATGTAATAAAAGCTTACCTAAAAATGTACTAAATTCCCAATAATGTAATCAAATATAACATTATTGATTAAAGTATTAGTACATTATGAGTTAAGATATTATATTACATCAACAACTTATTAGATTATTGGGATTCCTTTTTAAACAAGTTAATGTCAGCTTTTTATATTGCTTTTTTTAATCTATGTACAATGGGGTCCCAAAAGTCTGAGATGGTGAAAACGCTTCCTGTGTGTATTCCTTTCCAAGCTAACCGAAAGATTTCCATTACAAATTCACTCTTTTGCTCTACCAGATAACAATAAAACTGATACTAGCCTTGGCAAACAAACAAACAAACAAATAAACACATACGTACATACATATTTGCTGTACCAGATGATAATGAAAATGATACTGGCTTTGGTGTAAAAATGCCAGCCAGACTGGTTTTGCTTTTCAGTCATGTTTAATGGACTCGCAGTGGGGGATGGGTAATACCTTTTGACATTTTCGATATTTGATATATACAATATGTTAAATATACAATCAGATATTGCAAAATATATCCGATATACTTATGTACAGACGCGTTCAAAAGTCTGAGATGGTAAAAATGCTTCTTTTTTTGCATTAACAGGAAGATTTTCATTACAAATTCTGTTGCCCTCCCCTGTAAAGCTACCATTTTGGAGACACTGATTCTTCTTTAGACAGCGACAATTTGATGTGTCCTTCATTTGTGTTAATGACAGTGTGCGCTCAATCTGGCATGGACACCACAAGTTTGTGCAAAAGCCTCTGATGAGTAGATAAAATCCACCTGAGAGTCGTCTGAACAGATGCTTCAATGGAAGAGATAAGAAGCCTCAGCATCACAAATTTGCTTAAATTTGAATAGTGAAAAAAATGATTTCAGTTCAACCTAAAGAAGAAATCTAACTGAAATCTAAATCTAAATTACATTGAATGAAAGAATCGTTCATGAAAGTATTTAGGTTGAATAAAACTAGTTAATTTACTTGTTACCACACACCAATATCACTGCGATGATCAAATTACTGATTAAAGAAAACACGTGCCAGTGAACTCTGAATATAAAGTCAACACTGGAACTATTGACACCTCAACATCAGCTGCATCCTCTCTGATTCGCTGTGGCTAAAGTGATAGCTGCACTCGTTGCTAGCCAGTGTCTGGCTTTGCTGTGGAGTTGCTGACAGTGGTTGTGGTGTTGAATGGAAACGTGTCACTCAGAGTTTATTCACAGCAAAAATCTCCCCCATTGAATTAGCATCTCCAGCGTATGTATGAGGACAGTTTCACTGTTTTCTGCTGTGAGCCTGAACCACTTCTGCAGCAGTCAGGAATAAACTTACAGAACATTTTGACATTTTGACTAAATTGAGGCCATGGCACAGGTAACGTTTCAGTGAAAAAGGCCAGTGATTACTTTCAAGAATGCAGATGATGAGCCGTGAGGAATGTTAATTTTACCTCATTTTAGATAAAAGTCAAAAGTACCAAACTCAGTATTGCAGACCACAACTTAATTAAAGTCAAAGTGAATTTGAAATCAAAATTCATTTTTCTTCTTTAACATGATGCGTTCCTGAGTGAGACAGAGCACAAATAATTACAGGCAGGACAGATTTTATTCTTTAGGATTTGATTGGCTTGTGAAACGCAGGCTTTCTGAAACAAACGGGGAGTCAGACTCCGGCGGTCAGCATGTGTCTGTTTTTCAGGATGCTGGTTAGCAGGCTAGCCTTTTAGCATTCACAGTGCTTATGCTCTTCTTATACACCAATCAGGCATGACATTATGACCACCTCCTTGTTTCTACGCTCATTGTCCATTTTATCAGCTCCACTTACTATATAGGTGCACTTTGTAGTTCTATAGTTACAGACTGTAGTCCATCTGTTTCTCTGATACTTTGTTAGCCCCCTTTTACCCTGTTCTTCAGTGGTCAGGACCCCCATGGACCCTCACAGAGCAGGTACTATTTGGATGGTGGATCATTCCCAGCACTGCAGTAACACTGACGTGGTGGTGGTGTGTTAGTGTGTGTTGTGCTGGTCTGAGTGGATCAGACACAGCAGTGCTGCTGGAGTTTTTAAACACCTCAGTGTCACTGCTGGACTGAGAGTAGTCCACCAACCAAAAATATCCAGCCAGCAGCATCCTGTGGGCAGCATCCTGTGACCACTGATGAAGGACTCAAACTGTGATGACCAACACAAACTGTGCAGCAGCAGATGAGCTATCGTCTCTGACTTTACATCTACAAGGTGGACTGACAAGATAGGAGTGTCTAATAGAGTGGACAGTAAGTGGACACAGTGTTTAAAAACTCCAGCAGCACTGCTGTGTCTGATCCACTCAGACCAGTGCAACACACACTAACATACCACCACCACGTCAGTGTTACAGTGTTACTGCAGTGTTGAGAATGTACCCAAATCATCCCTGCTCTGTGAGGGTCCATGGGGGTCCTGACCACTGAAGAACAGGGTAAAAGGGGGCTAACAAAGTATCAGAGAAACAGATGGACTACAGTCTGTAACTGTAGAACTACAAAGTGCACCTATATAGTAAGTGGAGCTGATAAAATGGACAATGAGTGTAGAAACAAGGAGGTGGTCATAATGTTATGCCTGATCGGTATATGTTCAATGCAAAAGTGTGTACAGGTGTGACCAGCTAATGTGTTTGAGCAAGAGAAGCCTGCGTGTGTGAGTGCGTGTCTGTGCACATTGCTCCTTCGTCAGCTGACCCACCTCACGGCTTTGCAGCACATCAGAAAACTTTAGAAAAGAGTGCAAATTCTGCCAGATTTCCAAACTACCTCATTTATGTTAACATGAACACGACTCGCCAATGTAAACAAACTGCAGTAACTCATATATGATTATTTAACAAGTCTAAGATGGTAAGTAAGTGTAAAATGAGGAGAAGAGTAAATGGAAATGAGTTATGATAGGTATTTGTGTTCAATAACAGGTCAGGCTGGTGGGTTGAGTTGGGGGGGGGGTTGTTGTTTTGTTTTTTTTCCCAGTTTCCCTGAACACAGTGATGAAATCAAATGTCAGAAGGCATTTAGAGGCGGGGAAACGTCACTACACCTCAATCAGAGATTATGAAGAAACAAGAATTTTGTCTTTTGAAAAATATGACACAACAAATTTGTGCTTAATATGACCAAAGATAAACTAACAGGGTAAATATGTACATTTTGATTTCATGTTGTTTTTAAATCAACACAGTGCATAGTTTCAAAGTCCCTGGGAACAAATTAAAATATTCAGAAGAACTAAATACAACAGTGTGAGCAGAGAGAAGTGAGTGAAACTGGCCTACAGGTCATGATGTAGGCCTCGCTGTGACTGTGGGTCACTAAAAACATTATCCTGCTTTTATATGCCGATGTGAAAAGACCATTTGTGAGGTGAGGCACTGATGTTTGATGAGAAGTACTGGCTCGCAATCAATGCTCCAAGTCATCCCAAAGGTGTTCGGTATCTGTCCTGTGTTGTGTGACTGATATTGGCTGCTAAATTTCCTTCGGGATCAATAAAGTATCTATCTATCTATCTATCTATCTATCTATCTATCTATCTATCTATCTATCTATCTATCTATCTATCTGTCTGTCTGTCTGTCTGTCTGTCTGTCTGTCTGTCTGTCTAATCATCTGTAGCTGGACAGATATTTCACAAACTGACTTATGGCAAAGGTGCCATCCTATGACAGTGCCTTGTTTACCCCCTTAAAATCCCAGGTTTATGACATGGACTACAATGCAAACTAGCCAAACTTTGGGTCCACCAGTGGGCCCTGTCCATTTAAGGGGTTAAATCTCCCTGAGCAGTTATGATACATTCTACTGCTAATGTTTTTCTACAGAGCCTGCATGGCCATTTGGTTGATATTATACACCTGTTAGCAATGGGTGTGGCCGAAACGCACAAACTCAGGCTTTAATGTGAAAAGTTAGCCTCTTAAGCACACATCTTACATTTTCTCATATTTTAAACCTCCATACAATTAAACTGTTTTATTGTATCTTTAGGATAAATATATGTAAATGATCTCTGATTTGATTGGCCGTTGTTTACTGTGCCTCTCAAAAAGCAGTCTGGGCAGAAATGCTCTTTATTACTTAGTCAACCTGAAATCAAACTCAAATAAATCAAAATAAAATAAACACTTTTTTAGCTTTTTAGTTCATGGCCATATTTAGGATCATTCGTCATATCATTTAAAAGACAAACTTCTTGTTTCCCCACAATATCTGATCAATATTTGCTTGGACAGAGAATTCATATTGACCTTAACCACAAATGGGTGGGTCATACTGCTCTAGGCTGAAAATATAAAGGCCTGCATCTTTTAGTGAAAATTAGCTTGCATTTTTATACTATTTTAAGTAATAATTTTACAAATAAAATAAATAAAATTTACATAATTACGTCCCAGTGTTGTTCAGTCTTGTTATCCGAAATATATTCACCCAGCTGATTTAACGATAATATTTTCAATGTAAAATCTGGCTTGTAATTAGAATCTTTAGCTCTTTGCTTTGGTCTGGAGTTGTTAGCATCTCATTAAGCTAAGCATTCAACAAATTAACTCAGCAAACTTTATTCTGTTGAACATTGTATGTTTATTAGCTGGTGATGTTTAGGGCAGAGTCGATTCTGCACCGCAAACACGCCTGTCGATAGCTCATCAGGAAGTGACTCGTCTCTGCTGATTGTCAGGCCTACCGCTGTGATTGCCCTGCGCTAATTGGTGGATAAATTGATTTGGTGGTTTTGCCACTTAAATTCAGAGCAGAGCTGGGAATGATCAATCAGACAGCAGGAGAATGTTTACTTCAGGAACTTCTAGATCTGAGAGAAAAGAAGGAGACAGACATGCTTAATATCAAGATAACATTTGTTTGAGCATTTTAATATTTGCATCACAATTTTGGTGACAAGACTGTGTTAGGAACTGTTATAATGGCCTTTATTAATGCCTTAAGCCAAAAAAAGCCATTTAACTGCTAAATGTCATCTCAGAAATAGTGATCTTGGGTATTTCTACATAATCTAGTTGCCATACAGCTGCTATGTTATGTGTATTGAAGGTGTAGTGTGTTACACACATATATAAATTGTATAGTAAAGGAACACCAAAACAAACATCTAAAACCTGCTAATGTATTTGTATATGTGATAAACATGATATTTCCACTGTAATATTGTAGCTGAGTAATGCAATGAGTGCATCTAATCCAATCTTAATCTTAAGACCTGCAATCAAAAGATCAACTTTGGCAATTTTTTTTTTTTTTACTTACTTTTTACTTTTTCTGCTAAAAGCTGCCAAAAAAGCCCTTTTTGTGGAGTGCTGGGGGCAGGTGAGTCCTAATGGAGAGCAGACAGATGTTCCCACCATGACAAAATGTCCATGTTTTCATCTTCCTGGGGGAATCTGGAACCCAAAAAGATCTAAACACACACACACAGGCTTGTTTTCATACAACATCAGGACGTATCCTTTTGGTTCCTGAGGTTAAGTTTAGGGTTAAGTGTAAAATGATTATTACATAGATACATACATACATATTACATATAAGCCATATTAGTATTTCAAACCCAATTAGAAAAAAGTTGAGACAGTAGGTACAATGCAAATAAAAACAGAAAGCGATGATTTTTAAATCTACTTTTAAACAAAAACAGTATAAGATTTATGGTGCTTTACCTTGTCAGCTTTATTGTGTTCTGTAATCATACGCTCATTCTGATACTGATGCCTGCGATTTGTTGGAGAAAAGTTGGGACAGGGGTGATTTAAGACTAGGAATATTGTGAAATGTTCAAAAAGCATGTTTGACAGGTGATTCAGTTATGTGTGGCTATAAAAGAAGCATCCAGTAAAAGTCCTAGAGCTTTTGAGCAAGGATGGGTTGAGGCTCGCCACTTTATCAAATTTGCATCAGCAAAGAATCCCAATCTTATTACATACTAAGGCTTATTATTCAGTAACTACAGGGACTTCAGAGCAAACTAGTTGAGCTATTCTTAGGTCATTGAGGTATGTAATAAAACCTGCTGGTAGGTCCTGGCCATGTAAGGGGTTAAGAATAACATTTTCTCAGTGAGCAGTTGTGAAGAATTTAGGCATTTCTCCCTCTACAGTGCATAATATCATCAAAAGATTTATGGAATTGGGGGAAATCTCTGTGCATAAAGGGTTAGGCTGAAAACCACAACTGAATGCCCATCATTTTCAGTCCATCAGACAGCACTGCGTTAAAAACTGCATGCTTCTGTGATGGATATCACCACATGGTTTTGGGAATTGTTTGACAAACAGTTTTCAGTGTTCATCATCCGTCACTGCATCCACAAATGCAAGTTAAAACCATACGATGCACAACAGAACTCATTCGTCAACAGCATCCACTGTCGACTTCTCTGGGCCTGAGCTCATCTGAAATGGTCTGATGTGGAAACGTGTACTGTGGTCTGATTAGACCGCCTTTTTTAGATTGTTTTTGGAATTAGAAGTCATGTTTTCCGGGTGAAAGTAGACAAAGACCATTCAGGTTGTTACCAGCATAAAGTTCAAAAGCCCGGGTTAGTCATGCTAATGTTTGCTGCCTTGTAGACAGTGTCTTATTTCAGCACGACACCACCAAGCCACATTCTGCACATGTCTTAACAGCATGGCTGCATAATAATTGAGCGCAGGTGCTAGACTGACCTGTCCAGACCGTCTCTCACTAAAAACGTGTGAAAAATACAACAATGAAGGACCTACAGAGCTGCACAGCTGAAGACTTATCATATCAAAGAGAATTATAATGCAAAAGAGATAAATGGCAAAAAAGCTCCAAATTGTGCTTTCAAACTGGATCAATTCAGTTCCCAAACTCTATATACATAGTCCATAGGCGGAGCCTTATTTTAGCCACACCCCTACATTTTAAAGCAGGAAGTGAGGCTGCATCCCTGTCCCTCATGGCCACATGGTGAGCAGTTAGATCCCATTGTTTTGACGTAAATGTGTCCCAAAGTCTGAAAATCAGTGAGGAACATTTAAGAATCGTCACTACTCAAAAACATATTTTCTGCAATTAAGTAAACATATTTGTATTTTAATGAACAGATTATGACTTTAAGAATATACAACTGTTTAAATCTATGTTTATTATTCATGAACTGGATAGTGTTTTTTTTTCTTTCAGCTCCTTTCAAAACTAGCTACCTTTGTCACTACTGAAACGGTCACTACTGAGACATTTGGTGAAGTTTCAGTAGGTTATGATTGTTTTATTGGTGACAAAATGGAATGTTTCATCCTTTTAAAATACATTTTTAGCATATTTTGATAAAATAAACACATGTAAGGTATAGAGTCACTCAAAACAAAAAATGTTTTAGTCTGAAGTTCAAATCAGTTAAAAATCTGAAATGTGCTTTGGGCTAATTTGGTGTGTGTATGTGTGTTATTTTATTGTTGTTACACATAAATAAATATGTAATACATATGGCAAATAATACTATTACATATCTCTCTCTCCCTCTCTCTCTTACACACACACACACACACACACACAAAAGCTCACACACAGAAGTGAGGACAAAGCCAGTGGTCTGGTAGGTTAGAATATGTCAGCAGCAATCGAACTACCAGAATTGTGTGTGTGTGTGTGTGTGTGTGTGTGTGTGTTTCAGCAGGTCTGTGAGGAGCTCTTATCGCTGCCGGCCTTATCTCTCTGTTCCAGCTATGCCTGTAAACAGCAGCCCTGTGCCCCTCTCCACACACACCTTGCTCTTTGCTCTATGCCCCCTGCCACTGTCGGCTCTTTCTGGCCAAACACCACCCTTACGGAGCCCCCTGCTAACACACAACCCTGCCAGAACCACTGTGTTAAAGGAGTAGCTTGGCTCAAAATCAAATCCCCCTTTTCCCCAAATGTAGTCAGTCAGCCAACACATGTGTCTGAAATTTGCTTCATTACTTTTGCATTGTAGCCACAAGGCTAATGACGCTAACAAATAATGGAAGTTTATTAGCTGAAACTTTGCATTGTATAATCTGTATGTCTAAATCATCACACACTTGCCTTAAACTGTGTCGAGTTGATAAGTAATCTAAAATAGACTTGTTTATAATTTGGTTTCTGACACTGTTTACCACTGTCATCTGTAAAATCTACACAAATACATAGCATAGCTAAAATAACTGCTCGACTATATAAGTGGTGGGACGAGTCTCGCTGCCCTCATTAGTTTTAGAGTTGATCAATCCTGAGGAAGAACTGACATTGTCGATTTTTTTTGTCATCTTGTAAACAAAATGACCAATCAAGTGTCTCACATCGTCATTATTTGTCTTATTTGTGAATTGACTGCACCATTCGCTGTGGAATCCAATATTAGCTGGTGAATCCTGAAGCTTATCTGACACATTTAATCACTATATTTTTGGGAAGTACTCACATAAATAAAACTTGTTCCAACTTTTTTTTTTAGGTAAAACTGATTAAAGGGCTGATTGATGTGAGGCTACATCCTTGCAACAGTCCATCTTAGACTCTTCATGCTATTTCCTGTGTGTGAAGTGATAACTAGAAGATTCTAATGAATGTGGGCATGCAATTTACTTTGATATCCTTCTTTATGTACATAAACTATAATGCACATGCGTTTTATTAAATAATTCTATAGGCTGTCTTTATCTGTCTCTGCTGATGTGGTGGAGAAGATGAGTGACACGGAAAACATAGATCATATGCCATCAATTATCTATCCTTCTGTAGCCCAGCTGTTGCACTTCTTGGAGATAAGAAAGATAAAACATAATTTTGCAGTGCACTGCTCTCACAGCGTTCTGCTGTGCACTCTGGTTTTGTCCAAACAAGTAATCTGATTGGTCTGCTTTCTCTTGGCATATCAGTTTAGCTCTGATTGGGTCTCTCTACAGCTGTTCTGACGACATTGCCTGTACAGACTGTGAGATAAACTTTACATTTTTAGAAGAAAGTACACAAACCTTTAATGCCATCTTTTCCCCATCTTAACATAAATATTTTAGCTGTGGATACAAAAAAGATTGTAGTTTCTTGCCAGGGATTGATGTTTTTGAGGCTTGGCCCACAGCCTAATATATGTGCAGTGTTAATTGTGTGGTCCAGTAAACACACACAGGCCCTGAGGGATGTTCCACTGTATACTTGGGTATGGATGAGCTGAATTGTTCTTGATGTTTCTGCAGCAGGAGCTGAATTTAAGCACTGCTAGCACAGGTCTGTACAATATATGTTGTATAAATATCACACTGTATATTCTGTATCTTACAGGATCGTTTAAATTCAGAAAAGCTTTTCAAGGTGAGCTACTATTAAATTTTTATAGAAGATTACGGGGAAGAAAGAATTTTGTCTTCTAAAATAGCATTATTTGAGAACTGGTATTTTTTGCTCTTGGGCTCCCCCTACGGTTGCGGAATGTATTTCACTTGTACACCTTACGTAAATACAAATCGTGTTTTGAGCCCCCTCATGGACAGCTGTACAGGTGTGTTTGTTGACGAGCTGAAGGATACAGAATTCGGCTCCCCTTCGAGTGTACACGCATCACACCGGCATATGGACTACAGATTACACTCATGATTTCGGTTGTTTCTGTGTCTAAATATCAGAAATCGCAAGTGTGATCCTGTGTCCATGTGCTTGTGTGACGGGTGTACACGCGAAGGGGAGTCGGATTCTGCATCCTTCAGCTCGTTAACAAACGCACCTGTACAGCTGGAATCGGATTCTGCCAGGGAGTCAGAAATCGGCACAACACCAGCAAAGACAGTCAGAAGAGAAAGAACCATGTTGACTTAAAAGGCAGAGTAATATTACAGGAGTTTGTTGTGGGAGGTTGCAAACTTGCGAGGCTTATTTGGTGGGAGATTGACAAAGACTGACAAAATTACAAAACTCTGTGAGACAGGGATGACATTGACAAGGTCACAGCCTACGTCTCCATCTTTCAAATATAACGTTGACAGGGACGAACGATCTGCTCTCGGATTTTCGATGTTTTGCCGTTAGCCTGGAGACTGTCTTGCATCGTTTTATCTCATTTAGCTCTTGCCAATGAGTAAAAGCCGCTCCGTGATGTACTGCTGTCTGACCTCTTGCTCATTCACTCTCTCTTTTTCTCTTCTTCGCTTCCTCTGACAACATCGTCTGCAGTTTCTCTAGAGCCTCTGCCATGATGTCCATGCTGGGAAATCCAAGGTAGCTTATTCTTATAGCTAGTTGAAGACCCATAGCCGTGTGGTGGGTGTGATGTGGTGCCGTAAAGCATTGTGAAGTCCTCATGAGAAGCTCCTCCAAAGTTATACAGTGCTAAAGCAGGCATGCTGGGCCCAGCGTGGCAGTGATAGAGGCGCCATTCTCCCCATTATAAGTCTTTGCGGAATCAAAATGATTTTGAAGCTGATATTTTATGGTGAAACTTCTGCATAATGTTGCTTTAAATGATATGCAAGTGTGAATTGTGCCTTAATATGACAAGGGACATAATAAAGTCAAATTTGATTTGAGGTTGATCTGAATAGACTGAATTCATCTGAAATTACTTTGAAAGAACTCAATGAGTATTAAGGTCTTAATGCCTATGTTCCACTCATTCCACTAGTTTTTCATAATTAAATGGTTAAGATGTAAACAAAGTCATTTAGGGCGGTTTGATGTGAAATGCTTCATTCTAGAGAAACTTAGTGGTGATGAGGACTAGACGTCTGGAGAGTTTACAGCTCCCACACACAAAGTTATTACACAAAAAGGTTTTAAATATGCTGCCTGAGATATTGTTAAAAAAAGATTTTGGCCTAAAAAATCCATTCATGATAGAGAGGCACATGTAAGGCCTTATAAGACAAAATAGTCCCCAAAGAACATTTTTTTTTCAGGTTTATGACTGTTTTCAGGAGCATTCTCATCGTTTCTTCTTCCCATATCATCACCTTACATAAAAATCTTTAAACGTAACGTGTTGGTTCACTGGTGGTTCTGGTGGTTCTGGACAGGTAATGAAATGGCCATGGTTGAGCTGCAGACATTGACACCTATTTCTATTCACCACCACTGTAAAGAAATCAGAGTTGGTAAGCATCTCTACAATGAACCGTTTCACATCAAACCACTCTGAATGACCTTGTTTACATCTAAAGGAGTTCATTATCCAGAGGTTTTGGGGAGGAATTTTAAAAGTCCTTTAGGTTCTTATATTTCTCTGCTTTCAGCTGAATTGTTTATTAGAAAGACAGTTTCATTTGTAGCAGGAATGTGTTGGTTGATTGTATACAAGAAATATTATTATGGATAAAATATTTTTAAAATATTTAGCAAAAAACAAAATGTGTTAAAATGTGTTGTCCTCCACTCCCATTTACAATGAAGAGTGTTAGTGTAAGAGTGAGAATACTTTATTGATTCCGAAGGAAATTTAGCAGCCAGTATCAGTCGCACAACACAGGACAATTATAATAATAAGGATGATACAATATAAAAAGAAGTGTATACACACAAAAAAAACTATCTATAGATATATATACAACTAGAAATATACAAAACAAAGCAATGGATCTATCCTGAGATCAAAAAGGCAGTGCAGTAATGACTGTACAAGGAGGAACAGGTAACAGCATATAATGACAGTACAGAATAAACATGTGCAGATATTGGTACTGAAATAAAGTGTCCAGGTGTGGAGTGTCCAGATGTGGAAGATGTGCGATAAGGTGTGCAGAAGTGCAATGTGTACAGTAAGGTGTCCAGATGTGCAGATAAAATAAACCTGTAACCTGATGGCTTGAGGGACAAAGGATCTCCTGATGGATCTCCTGATGGGCTACAGTGCAAACTAGCTGAGTTATAAACAGGGTTGTGTAGTAGAGGAATGCATGTAACAGCATTACATAATCAGGAAAAAAAGGTTTCAGTTACAGAATGAAGACAGTAAACAAATACGGTGATTACATCATCACACTCACACCAAACGTGATTTTTTCTGGAAGTTTGATTTTTGCAAACTTTAGCAAGTGACATAAACTCACTCCACCAGTGTATGTTGTTTATTTGGACAGCAGAGCAAGATCCAAGCAGACCAGACTATTGGGTCCCAGTAAATCTAACTTTTAACAAACACCACAAGGACCAGTTTGTCCTCTGCTTCCTCACATACGGCACTGCATCTTCAAAATCAGCTCAAACCGATCTACAGACATCTGAGCTGTGCGAAGTCCCCACAATGCTTTCGCTTTTCCAAGTCGGAAAGTAGTCGACCCAAAGGCACCTTTTACCTTTTTTATGATGTGCAAAGGATATCTTTGTCACTTAAAGACTTTCTTGGCACAAACGGCTCAGTAAAATCAAAGGTTTTGCATCCAAGGGTCTTTTTCCCCACCTTACTGGCAAAGCCGACGCAATCACCATCGCAACAATTACATGGATGCACACAGCCATCAATGAGGCACAGAACATTTTTTGCTCCACTGTTTCTCCTGATTGCAGGAGCTGAGCTGTGTTTGTTCCTAGCATGCTTACACAGCTATGGTGAGCTAGGTAAGAGGTAAAGTTAACAGTGGTAAAGAAAACAAAGTTCAGTCCTGAAAAAATACAAGAAAATCGCAACCATTTGGCCAAGACATCTAGGGTCGGGATGCAATGGAGTAAAAGTTAAATATCTATATTCAGTCAGAGTTATATTTGGTAGTGCAGTAATCATAATTCAGTTGCATTTAAAATTTTAGGAGAATTACTAAATTTAAAAATATATACAAGGAAACACCATCAATGCATGTTTACTAAGTGTTTTAAAATCAATGCACAGCATGTAAAATACTCAAAAAAGAGCTTCTTCTGAAGTTCTTGCGAAAGCCTGAGTAGACTGATAAATCAATGTGATCGGTTATTAATCTCAGTGTTACTGAGCTCTGCTAAAGCCTGAGTAGACTGATAAATCAATGTGATCAGTTATTAATCTCAGTGTTACTGAGCTCTGCTAAAGCCTGAGTAGACTGATAAATCAATGTGATCGGTTATTAATCTCGGTGTCACTGAGCTCTGCTAAAGCCTGAGTAGACTGATAAATCAGTGATGATAAATGATTGTGGGATGAATGAACTGAACAGTCTCCTGATTAGTGGACATATTCATGAGTGATATGCTTAGAATCAGCGAAATACTGGACTCAGGTGAGCTATGAAGGTTTTCCAGTGTGCATTATCAATTTGTATTCTATATGTGTTTTAAATATGTAACTTTATGTATTGTAATTAAATACTTAACTGAATACATTTAGGACACTGTGTTCAATACTCAGCTATCACTACTTTTTCAAAGTATTCTGCCCAACACTGAAGACATCTATGGCTTGTGCTGTTAATTAGCCTTCACCTGCCATGGTGTGCCGTCAGCTGTTACGTTGAGTTAAGTAAGCTGTTAAAAGTGAGGTCAGCAGTCACATGTTTTGTTTAAACCTGCTAGTTGGCTAGGTTGTGGTTGTCAATTCAATTTAGGAATACAGTGATGTTATACAGACATGACTGGTCCTAGATGGAAATGATGACTATGCTATTGGCATAGTCTTAGAAATTATATATCACATATAACATATTGTTGTTGTTTTTTGCTCATAAAACAGTGCGATTTTCCTGTGTACCTTGTTTAAAGACATCTTGAAATTTATTTAAACTCATCTTTATTTAATATGACTTTAAAAAAACGCAAAGCAATCCAAAATTAACACAAAAACTAATCAGTTTACATTAATATAGTCATTCTTTGAAATAGGTTGCAATTTACATGTTCTGACATGTAATCAGTAATCTGCACCAGAATACCTTTTAAAATAATCATCCTAACCCTGGTTATAGCAGTGTAATTAGAGTGTGGACCCAGTAGCAGGTCCTGGCTGTTTAAGGAGTACCACATTGGCTGCAGACACTGTTATTGGACTTGCTTAAAGCGCATGATTTTTTTGAGCTCTGCTGCTTCCTTTTGCTCTAACCAGAAACTGGTTAGCGCTTCAGGACAAGGATGCAGTTTTGAAATTTGACTGTTTAGCGATTATGGAGGTCAATGAATCAAAAAGGATGAAATATCATAACAGAGGTCATGGGGTCAGACTAGTAAAACATGCACGTTCGTAGCTTGCTGAGGGCCAGATCATTCAAGCCAGCCAAAAAAGGATGCGTGAGGGCTTTCTCTCACTCTTTCTTTCGCTCTCTCACTCTCTCTCCGGCCCGGTTCAGCTGGAACTTGTGCTTTGGGTTGTATTTGACTTGCCGAGTGTTAATGGCCAGCGGCGGCAAAATACAACAAAAGGAGGAGGGTGGTGACTTATCACACGCACTCATTCTCCTGCATCTCTCTCCGTCTTCAAGATAAACGCAGCATCACACAGCCACAGGCTAAGCCTCTATTCACTCTTTTCTCTTCTGCCTACACCCACTCTTTTCTCTCCTAAAGAATAGGCGCTCGTTTAGAGCACAATGCTGTTTGTAATATCTCATTTCCAACCAAAAATCCTAATTGAAAAAGCTGCAGGGAAGAAGAAGCGACACGGAGGCTTCCAGGCCAAAATGGACTGTTGTCGTGGGTACGGATTACACTGCAGTATGTTTTTATAAAATTAACCACTGACCAATGTTTTATGAAAATAAAGATATAGACCAATTATTAATATCCTGGTCAACAACCAGTGGCGTCACAACCTCAAATTATAACCTATATCCTTTTACCTGTTTTCTGAGGATCTATGAAGAAAAGCTCATGGTGAGTCCACTGTGTCTTTCAGTTATCAGAGATTTTCTCATTTAGCTCATGATTTCATATGAAGCTTTTAGCTCAAGCCCATGAAAGCATGGGCTCTACAAGACCTCTGAAGGTGCCTTTTGGTATCTGGCATCAAGATGTGAGCAGCAGATCTTTAAGTCTTTAAGTCTTTTAAGTTGCGAGGTGGAGCCACTGCAGATCAGACTTGTTGTTCCAGCACATCCCACACATGCTTGATCGGACTGAGATCTGGGGAGTTTGGAGGCCAGGGCAACACTGTGAACTCTTCCTCCTGTTCTTCAAACCCTTTCCAAGCAATGTGTGCAGTGTGGCAGGGCGCATTTTCCTGCTGAAAGAGGCTACTAGTATAGGGGAACAGCACTGCCATTAGGAGTGTATCTGGTCCACAATCATGTTAAGGTTGGTGACACGTCAAATTAATGTCCACATGAACATCCGGACTGAGAGTTTCTCAGTAGAACATTACATAGAGCATCACATTTGCTCCATGGGCTTGTTATTTTCCCCACAGTGCATCCTGGTGCCATCACTTTCCCAGACAAATGGTGCACATGTAACCGGCCGTCCATGTGATGTAAAAGAGAAATGGGACTCAACAGAACAGTTGACCTTTCTCTGTTGCTCCAAGGTCCTGTTCTGATGCTCTTGTTCCCATTGTAGGTTCTTTCACTGGTAGACAGGGATTGTCACGGACAGACCGACCGGTTTGCGGCTACACAGCTCGATGCACTCAATGAGATGCATTGTGTTTTGTACCATATTCCTTCCATTACTTTCATTAAAAATGTCTGTGACTTCTGTGTCACAGTAGCCCTTTTGTTGGTTCAGACCAAAGGAAATAGCCTTTGTTGTCCTTGTGCATCAATGACTCTTGGATGCCCAACACCCTGTTTCCAGTTCATGGTTTATCCTCCTCTGTTGGTAGGTACTCGCTGACTACAACAACTGACTGTTCACTTACTGTCTAATGCAGGCGTGTCAAACTGGGGACCTTCAGGGCCAAAGTGCTGTGGTTATTAGTGTTTGCCCTCATCTAACGCTCTGGATTCAGTTTATGAAGTCCTTGCTAATTAGCTGATGCACTGAATCAGGTGTGTTTAATGAGCCAGTGTGCTGAAGTCTGCAGTGTTTTGGCTTGTGAGGACTGGAGCCTGACACAAGTGGTCTAATATATCCCAGACCTGACATATAAGTACCTCATAGTTGCCCAAGACTATATTTTTTAACCATGTTCATATATACAATCAGTGTGATGCACTGCTAGAAATAAAGGTTCTGTGCAGGTACATTTTTCATTCATCAAACAATGTAACAGTGGTTTTAAGGTCTGATTGTGAACCTTAAATAAGTGTTTCCAGGTGAAACGTTCGTATTTGTACCTTTTCATAACCAAATGTTTTAAACAGAACAGTAAAATAAAAGCCTGGAGACGAGACGGGGTGTGTGGAGTCAGTACAGCTTAGAACATATCATTTCAGTGGATTATGGTTCAGTTATGTTCCCTGACTAAAGGTACTGAGATGGACCCTTGAGGGTTCCACCCCAGTGATGAGAGGGGCACCGTGACAGTTTTGTACCTTTATTTCTAAGAATGTACTCAGGCTATAGTGTGATATGCAAGGAAAACCAAAAGAGAAACTGTTCCTCAGGTGACTGAAATGTCAATACAGGATATGGTCACAATGTCACCAAGAGCAGTCCATCCAAAACTTCATAGAGAGAAATGTTAAAGAGGGCTAACAAATTAAAGGAAAAACCTGGAGAAATATAAGTGCTGATATTTCTAGACAGATGTGCTGCCTGATTCACTGAAGCAATTACCATTCTCTGTGTTATTAATAAAAATACTCAGCTGGCTCAGCTGACCTTGATTTTGGATCAAGATGGAAAGAGGAAAAGGTCCAAATGACTTTGAAAGAGGGTTCATTATTGGGGTGGCAGGAGCTTCAGTCACAAAGCCTGCTCAACTGGCCACTGTTTCAAATGACTGAAGTGACACGTACATTTAGATCTATAGGAGTCAGTAAACAGGGTTTCAACTGTGGTTGAAAACATACATCAGGTGAGCATGATGCTTATGTGAGATATGCAAGGAAAAACAGAGAATATCAATGCAGGCCATGATCAGACTGTGTCAGCAAGAACAGTCGGTCCACAACCACACAAACAGGGATATTATAGAAGAGTTGCAGTACATAAACCACTCAATTACAAAGATGAATGTGAACTTGAGAGCTCAGTGGTGTAAAAGCTGTAGGCCTTGGGCTACAGAGGTGCAGAAAAAGGTGAAATAGTCAGATGAGTCCTTCTTCACCATATTCTCTACCAGTGAGCGAGTCCATGTGGGGCAATCACTAGGAAAATGGTACAGATCTCAATCCTTGACCCCTACGGTGAGTGGCTCCTATAGCTCTGTTATACTGTGGGGGGATTTGCCGACATGGTTTGGACTCACTTTTCCCCTTAGAACAGGGGTGTCCAAAGGCCAGCCCCAGGGCCAAATGCAGCCCACGGACATATTTTAATTGGCCCATGGCTTCTGTTTAGTTTCATTCAGTGTGTTATAAGTAGCCCACCAGCAAGTACTTTGCAGTTTTTTCTTTCACCCGATGGTGGCAGCATTACCGTAAAAGTGTAACATGCCTCAATGTGGTAACGAAGTTAGCTAAAGTTGAACCCCCTAAATGGCCAGGGCCAACCGGTGGACCCAAAGTTTTATTACACACTGATATAACTTAAGAATTTCTCAACCAGTTTGCATTGAAGTCCCTGTAGTTATTGAATAATAAGCACTATTATGTAATAAGCCTGGGATTTTAAGGCTATTTATTCTGTTTAATCCGCTCTGCTCATTTAATAAATTGATCTCTGACCGCTGTCATTGCATTTATTTGATCTAACAAAACAAAAAATGTATAGATTTTTTTAGCTTGTCTCACAAATAATATTTTTGAACAAGTAACACTTAGACATCTATTTAATACCTTAGTCACGTTTTGTTGTTACTCTGAATAAACAAATCAGTAATTTCTTTCAATTCAACATGCTCAGAATTAGCAATCCAATAATAAAATAATCTTTGTGCATCTTTTCTTTTTTTTTTGCACAGTGATAAACACAGTAGGTCACAGAAAACTCTGACCCTGTACATGTCCATTGTAACTCCTCTGATGGCAGATTTTTATACGTTTAAGGGTTAATTGCCAAATTCTTGAAATGGATTGCCAGCTAGACACTTGGTTCAGTTCATTCCACTACATCACATGTGTCAGGCTCCAGTCCTGGCAGGCCAAAACACTGCAGACTTCAGTGTGCTACCTCTTTAAACACACCTGATTCAGCTCATCAGCTAATTAGCAAGGCCTTCCTGAACTGAATTCAGAGTGGAAAGCCCCCAGTTTGACATGCCTGCTCTACATGTTTGTAATTTTCATTTTTTGAAAATTTAATGTTTTTAATCATTTGTAAATGATATTTTGGTGCTGAGCTAATTTGACATGATCAGATCTGGCCCTCTTTGAGAAAAAAGGTTGGACACCCCTGCCCCTAACCCTAACCCTTAGAACATTCTACAAACCAATGCAGAGTTATTCAAACTGACCACCTTTACCTTCCATCCTGACGGGAGTGTTTTCTTCCGACAGGACAGAAGGGGTTTGTAAATCATATGCTGTGGCCTTTGCATTCACTGTATCTCAACCCAGTTGAACAACTATGGGAGATTTTGGACCAACATGTTAGACAGCACCACCATCATGAAACTACCCATTGAGGGAATATCTTTTGGAAGAATGGTGTTCCAGCCCACCAGTACAGTTCCAGACGCTTGTAGAATCCATGGCCGCTTTTCCACTATCCAACCAAATGGTTCTCAGGGCCGTACTGGGCCATTCTGTGCTGGTCTGGACTTGTGAGACCAGTTCTGTTACCATCTGTTGTACCACTAAATCAGGACCAGGAAATACCGAAGAAAACTACACAAAAGAATGGCTAACTGCTAACAGGCTAATAGCAACACGCCACCCACCACAAATACGTTTGATTCCGTCTGTCACTCCAACTCCAGTCTCTCTCAGCTGCTCTCATCTTCTTTATCCTCTAAACAGGTGTTACTGAAACAGCTTGTACTGCAGTGGGTTTTACCTGTAGCTGGATAAGTACATTAGCATTAGTGTCGCCCAGCACTGTACAACTCAGAGCACCACAGAACAATTCTATTTTCATATTTCTGTCACTTCAACACCAGTATTTATACTCTAAACGGGTGGTTTTAATTAAGTACAGCAGTGGGAGGCACGATGCACACGTTAGCTTAGCCTATCAGCTACAGCTAACAGCATTAACAGAACAGGTCCGATTTCAGCTTTCGGTCAGTCCAACACCGATCAGTCAACTTTGCTCTTGCTGTTATAAGGTTTTATCACCTATACTTGTGACAGCAGAGCAGTCTAATTGAACCCGCACTGGGCTGTTTGGATCTCTTCAGTTAAGCTAAGTTAGCAAGGAGAGAAGAGGAAGCTAGCATTAGCTTAGCTAGGAGGCTCCAGCTTCAGACACCAGAGAAGAGGTTTAATTTTGGCTTTCTGCTCCTCTAACAGTCATTATCCTCTAAATTTGTGCCAGTAAAGCTTCTGTTAGTCAGAATCAAGCCTGTTCTGTGGTCAGCAGCACTGGCAGCATGCTAGCTAAGCTACCACTAACCAGCTACTCTCCTCTATCTGGTTAAGCAGCGCCGTTTAACATTCAGAAACTGGTTTTAGATTGAAGCTTTGATGTTTATTGAATGATGGATTTAAAATTGTGCACTGTTTTGATTCATTTGAGCAAATTGAATTTATTTGAATGCTTTCGGGTCTGAAATAGAGCAGCAGGAGGCTGTGGCACGATACCGATATAAACAGAACCAATCAGCAAACAGTTATATCGTTACATCATCCCACTGAACGGTTCTGTAGCCCTGAGTACGGTTAGCTAACCATGCCAAAAAGGGCTGAGCCCGGTTTTAAAGCGTTCTGTGTTGCACTGAGTCTGTGTGGAAACGCCACTGGAACGGTTCCCCTCCTCGCTCAGAACCGTTCAGCCCTGCAATGGAAAAGAGGCCAATGCCAATGTGCACTGAAGCTGTTCTGGTAGTTTATGGTGGCAACACATTACTAAGACACTTCATGTTGGTTTTCCCTTTAATTTATCACTCAAATGTACCATATGTTCATAAGTGTATGTTTATTATTTATTATTAACTTCATAAAAATATCAAGTTAAATATAATTCAAACATCATTCTCAATATCTTTTTGAGTATCATGATCTTCTGAGTGTGCCATACAGCGCTGTGCTTTTTACTCTCTTTTTATGCTACGTCTAACTGACTGCTTAAAGCACTTACACATCGGAATCAAAGGCTCATCATTTGTTAAAGAGATCAAGCGATGTTTGTCCATTAAAGTTTAATTCAAACTTAAGTACAGGAAATGAAGTCTCCTTTTTTCATCTAAAGATTTGTTTAATCTTCTAGTGTTCATCTAATAAAATCTCTTTGATCCCTCTTTCCCCTCTAATCAGAATGTGCTCTCCTCTTTTGAGCTTTAACCCCCCACCCCTCCCCCCCTTCCTTCTCCTTCTTCTCCTCCGCTATATCTGATTTGATTACTGTTGACATTGCATTACGCAGCGCCGGTGTCTTATCTGCGCTAATTGGCCCAGGTGGACTAATTTGACATCTACAGTCATTTCCATGCTGCTTTTCATACAACAGTGGCTTTTCACTTCTCAGGGTCGTGTTTTGCCTTTAAAAAAGCCCATTTTTTTCCTCTTTTTTCATTGTTCTTTCTCTCTCCTTCTCTGCCAACCTCTGTCCTTCCTCTTTGCACTTTCCTTTTCTTTCTCAAGGCTGTTGAATTCTTTGTGTTGCATTGGGGCTCTGGGATAATTGATATGGTTTGAAATGGAGAGTTAAGCACCAGGGCGGTGAGATGTTGAGCTTGTGTGTGTGTGTGTGTGTGTGTGTGTGTGTGTGTGTGTGTGTGTGTGTGTGTGTGTGTGGGCTGATCTGACTGTAAATGTCAAATTTCTGCAGATAAAATCTCACTCATGGGCAGTGAAGATTCACAATTCATCTGCCTTCAATATTCTTTACAAGGATCCACTGTAAACTTAAAGAAACTGCTGGAAATGATTCAGTATTTATAACATATATAGTTTGAAGGTATTAATGTAATTACATAATTAATTGCACAGTGCATTCACCATTAATCACATTTACGGCCACTAGAATTTATAGTATTGTAGATTTATTGCCATTTTGTTATGCTATTTACATGTAATTTTAACTGACATGATTAGTTACATAGTAGTTACAACATCAATACATACACTTACATCCAACACTGCACTGTTCAAATCTTAATTACATAATCATATAATTAATTCTGTGAATCAGTTACATTTGCATGTGTGAACACGTTCAAGCCTGCACTTTTGAAAGACTTTTCATTTTGTTACAGTGTCATAAAATGATAAACACAGCAAAAATATAAAGGCATAAAAATAAAAATACAAAGATTTTTTCCCTGTACACAAATAGACTGTACACAAAACTATAACCTCTCATCAAACTCAAAGGATGATAATAATAATAAAAACATCTCCTGTATGACACACTTTTATTATTACAGTAACTCAGATGATGACAGAATGCTTTATAAATAAGGTTTATTAAAATTGTGCGGATAGCTGGCTGTGTGAAGGATGTAATTTTAATACATTGAAGTCGTGATGTGCTTTGTAATGATCTCTGAACTCCTCAGCTTCTATCATGCTGACTCAAGCCCATCAGAACAGCTCATGCACTGGACAGCACTCTCTCCACTGCCCCTCAACCATCCTGCCCAGTGGCCTTATTGGTCATAATTGGTTTTTCCCTCTGCCCTCTGGCGTCCAGCGGGACTTTGCTCTTAGAATAGTGTCTTTTATCTCACAGTAAACTCAGCTGTAAAAATATTCAGTGTTTTCTGTTTTGTTGAATGGGTCTGTATTTTGTTAGCATTAGCATTTTTCTGTATACATGTCATGCAAAAACATAAGGACTTTTGATTATTATTATTATTATTATTATTATTATTATTATTAATGTGTATATTTTAATGGTTTGAGTCACTGAGCCATGATGTAATGTTAGTAAGACTAGCGTAGTTATCACAGTCTAGAAACATTACTAAACCCCAAAACACTAGTTATGCCTAGGGACAGATTACTGACCAGGCCAGTGGGGCCAGTGCCCAGGGACCTTTGCCTGCCAGGAACCCTAGGGGGGCCTTAGACCACAAGGGTCAGGTTGGCCCAAGTCCAATCATCCAACTTGATTGACAATTGTGATAGATAGAAACTACTGGCGATTGGTGACACTGTCGTCAATTGCCACAAGCTTCGGACCTGTTAGATCACCAGCTACAGACTTTACTCCTTAAGATGGTTTCGACTGTGTTCGAATGTATGTTTTAACTATTGTAAATGCAGTTGTTTCTCCAGATGCTTTTAAAACTGCCCTGGTAAAGCCTTTACTTAAAAAGAGCAGCATGGATCCTTCCTTTCCCTTTCAGATCAAATCAAATCACGTTTATTGTCACATCACATTTACACAGGTGCAAGGTGCGTCTTGGGTGCGTTTCAGAAATAAATACTAAACTGTCTCTGGGTCAGTTCCCCTCTTGTCACTGGGGTGGAACCCTCAAGGGTCCATCTTGGTACCTTTAGTCAGGGAACATAACTGAACCATAATCCACTGAAATGATATGTTCTAAGCTGTACTGACTCCACACACCCCGTCTCGTCTCCAGGCTTTTATTTTACTGTTCTGTTTAAAACATTCGGTTATGAAAAGGTACAAATACGAACTTTTCACCTGGAAACACTTATTTAAGGTTCACAATCAGACCTTAAAACCACTGTTGTAGCTTTGAGGGAACATTTACACTGTTTGTACCTTGATGAATGAGAAATGTACCTGCACAGAACCTTTATTTCAGACAGTGTACTAAATACATTTAGATCAATTTCTAACCTTTGTTTTTGAAGATCTTAGAAAAATAATAATAATAATAATAATAATAATAATAATAATAATAATAATAATAATTAAATAAAATAAAATGATATAATTTCAAGCAAGTTGTTTGAGAAGTTTTAATCAGGTTTTTGTTCTAACTATAATGTTGTATCAGTACTATGATGAAACAAAAAAACCCGATAGAAACCTTTCCAAGACTGCTAAGGCTTAGCGATGATGCCCAAAATCCTTCTAATTCGGTCTTATTGGATCTGACTATCTATACTGGGTCGGCCTTTAGACACAGTTTTAGAATGGTTTGAACCATATTTAACAAATAGACAGTTTGTGGTTACACTAGGAATCATTCATCATCATCAAAAAAATAAATAAATAAATCTTATGGAGTCCCACAAGGTTCAGTTTTAGGGCCTCTGCTTTTCTCTTTGTACATACTACCTCCAGGGGATGTTATCCAGTTTCATAGCTATAGTGATGATATGCAATCATACATTTCTGTTCCTTCTGAAAATCAAGACTATAGACAGGCTTATCAGCTGTGTTTCAGTTATTTCTCAGTGGATGTCACAAAATTTCCTGCAACTAAATTAAGAAAAAACTGAAATACTGATCCTTGGTTCTAAAATTCAGAGTAACTGCTTTGTGAGATGCTTAGCTCTTTAGCTTCATATACCAAACCTAAGGTTTGAAACCTGGGTGTGATCTTAGACTCTGAGCTCTGTTTTATCTGTATGTAAACACAGTCACTAAAGCAGCTTTTTAACGTCTGAGAAAATCACTAAAGTTCAGCCTTTTCTCTCTCAGAGCGACGCAGAGAAACCTGTTCATGCATTTGTTACAGCAGAGTTGATTAGTGTTAAGCTCTTCTTACTGGACTTTCTAAGAAAACTATACATTCTTTACAACTTGTAAAAAATGCATCAGCATGGATAATAAAAAAAACAAAAATGGAGCTCTGTGTTGAAAGAACTGTACTGACTGCATTTCTCTTTCAGGATAGATTTCAAAGTTTTACTACTGGTTTTTATGGCTCTAAATGACCTTAAAGCACAGCTTAGCTCATAGTTTATTTAAGTACATCTATTTTTATTATTATTATTGTTTTTGTTGTTAAAAATTTCCACTCTACAGCAAGCATACATGGGTCTTTACTATGCTCAAATATTTTAAAATTATTCTTTTTGCCAAGTTTGCAATTAAACCATCCTAAAAGTTGGGAGTACTGCAGCACCCCCACTTCCCACATCTCTGAGCTTAAAATAAAACTATTTCATTAAGTTGTTTAAGAATGATTGTTAGCTTCATCAACACATTAAATATTCACACACAACAGCTACATTGAAAATCAACTACATGGAGTTCATTGCGGCTGCTGTGTTTTGTGTGGCATCACACTTTCTGTTCTCATAGAACATTTCCTCAGAAACTTTATTGAATTAGTAAAGAAACTTTCCTCTCAGACTTTCAGAAGGAAGAGTGGTTATGAAGTTCCTCTGGAGGAACCGCTGTGATGAAACTGCTGTTTGTAATTAAAGAGACATGTTCCCGCTCTGAGGTTATGATACAAGTGGAGCTGAGGGGAGATGTTTGATTTGGAGATGTGGACTGGCTGCCCTCCTAGAGTGTTTGATCTGTGGGCTCAGACACCGTCAGTCTCGATCTACAGTTCTGTAATGTGTTTAGATATTTTCTTCATACTTAAAAAAGTCAAAGCAAGGTGCTGGGGAGATTTGGGCAGCAGCCAAAAGGCCTAAAGTTTTGATTCTCATTGCTGAATCAACTTTTAGATACATGGAGGTCATCAGAACATCAGAGGTTTGCAAAATATCTTACATGAATGAGCTTAAAGCATAAAGTTTTCACATTGATTTGCAGTGACAACATGTTAAATAGAAAGCTCTTTATTTATTGAAATTCTTTGCAGAAAGTTACAAACCTGCTAATAGCTGACCAAACAGTGGAAATAAGATAAATTAAATAAAATTAAACATTTATTTTACCTTTTTTAATTCCAAAAACTCTCCATACAAACAAATTCTGGTCCACTAGCCCAACAAAACTCTTCATGAACATGCAATGAAATATAAGAGTGAGTTTTCTTGAAACCACATATCTAAGTATGGAATATTTTTCTTCATAAGCATATAGACAGAAAATCCTTGGACAAATGGACACTGAAGCCACTGACTAAACTGTAGTCTGTACAAGGCTCCTGGATTTGGCTCATAATGTTTTCAGTGAATAAACATATTTTAATAACACTATTTTATTCTTCCAGTATACATTTTAGTGTTTTTTTATATATTTGCAGTGATTACAGTTAGTTATTTTATGTAAGTGTGATTAAGTGTAAGCCTAAGTTTCAGTTAGCTAACAGGTAGCTAACATTAAATTAGAATCATTCCTGTCAGACGTACAGCTTTACACCACCTCTCCCCCATCAGTTCCTTCTGTTTATCCACCATAGCATGATATGATATTATAACATAGTATAACAACAGTATAACAGTCTTCTGAAAAATGCCTTTAGGCCAGTTGTAGCATCTGTGAAACCAGCAGACCAGGTCAGTATGAAAGACCTTGAACCTGAATGATTGACCTGAAGCCCATCAGTGTTTGTTTTCACACTTTTGTAGTTTTAGCCTGTATGATTGACCTCAGCTAGCTAGCCTGCAAAATCCAGTTTGTATTTGCATGATTCCAGTTTTTGCCTGTATCTTTGACCTTAGCTAGCTTACATTCAAGTCCATCATTGTTTGTATTTGCACATTAAAATTTTAGCCAGAAAGATTTTTCACTGTAAAAATGGCAGTTCAACCTAAAAAATGCACTTTATATGGTAAAAAGTAAATAAACTAGTTTTATTCAACCTAAATAGATACTTTGAATGAACTATTGTTTCAATCAGTGTATTTTTTCAGTTAAATAAAAGTGGTTCAATTGCTCATTACTACATGAAATAACTTTTTTTTAGGTTGATCTGATCTCTTAGCTGACTGGCATGATAAATCTAGCTTGTATTTGGGCAGTTACAGCTTTAGCCAGAATGATTGACCTTAACATGAATCCAGTCCACACATTTCCAGTGTAGTTTCACCTGAGATAGCATGCTAAGTCCATCAGTGTTTGTGTTTGTATTTGTACATTACAGTTTTGACATTAGAGTTATCTTTGTTGACTAGCATGCTAAATCTAATTTATTGTACATTTACAGTTTTAGCCTGGATGATTGACCTTCGCTAGCTAACATGCATCAGAGTAGTTTGACCATAGCTAGCATGCTAAGTCTATCAGTGTTTTTGTTGAATGAATGATTTATCTTTACTGGCTTAATAATAAATCTAATTTTGATTTGTACATTTACAGTTTTGAATACAGTTTTAGCCTGAACCATTGCCCTTAGCTAGTTAGCAAGCTAAGCCCCTATAGGTGCCCCTATATGGGTTTCCACACACTGTAAAAATAGCTCGTCAGATCTACATTTAGATCTACATCAGAGCTAAATTACTTCATGAGGTAACAAGTAAATTAACTAGTTTTATTCACCCTAAATGAATACTTTGAATGAATGCTTCTTTCAATCAAAGTCATTTTTAAGTTGAGCAAGACTAGTTCAGTTACTTGTTACTACGTGAAGTATTTTTTTTAGGTAAATCTGATGAGACATCTTTTACAGTGTATTTACAGTTTCAGCCTAAATAATTGCTTTTAGCTTGCTAGCAATTTAAGCTCATAGGTGTTTGTGTTTCCACATTTACAGTTTTAGCTGTTCATTCACTGTAAAAAGTGCCTCATCAGATCTACTTACTTGAACTAGTTTTACTCAACTTAAAAAAGTATCTATTTAGGCTGAATAAAACTGGTTCATTTACTTGTTACCACATGAAGTATTTCTTTTAAGTAGATCTGACGAGACACTTTTACAGTGTTATCTGTTGGGATTCATTCCATGAAATGCTGCATTCAGTAAACTAAGCTAAACACTGCGTTGTCTTGCAAGTTCTCATGTACTTTCTTACCAGTCTTACCGTACCTGATCAGTGTCCCCTCGTCAGTGAGAAAAGCTGCTGCCTTGACGTTGCCAGGACGTCGTGCCTCGTTGTAGAAACTCCTCTTTTTGAACACATTCTGATCCATTGCTGGGATAATATGCTTCAGATCAATTTTCATCTCCCTGGCCAAGTCGGTGCCCTTGGTGTAACCAAGATTATTTCCACCAAGATGGATGAGCAGCACATCTGGAGTGGAGGATCGTGACAGAGATTGATGCAGTTTGGGAATAACTTGCTCCCAAAGCATCCCATGAACACCCATCCTGGTAATGTGACAGGGCACAGCTAGATTGGGTTATTGCTTGATCACCATGGTGTGACGTTACGTGGCGTGGCAATGAAGCAAACATGTCATCTGTGTACACTGCCCATCAAGAGTTTAATGACAGTTTTTAATTGACAAATTGCCATGTGTTCTTTGTCGATTTGCAAGAACTTAACATATAAATCTATGATTAGGAATCACATAAGTACATTTGTGACAGTGTTTGTGACAGGTGTTACTGGGAATAATGCCAAAGACCATTATTCTCTTGTTGTGATGGCTGAACTCATCAGCACTCAGTCTTTCAGGTGTTTAAACCGCAACAGTGGTCTTCAGTGGTCAGGACCCCCATGGACCCTCACAGAGCAGAGAACTATTTGGGTGGTGGATCATTCTCAGCACTGCAGTAACCCTGACGTGGTGGTGGTGTGTTAGTGTGTGTTGTGTGTCCACTCACTGTCCACTCTATTAGACACTCCTACCTTGTCAGTCCACCTTGTAGATGTAAAGTCAGAGACGATAGCTCATCTGCTGCTGCACAGTTTGTGTTGGTCATCCTCTAGTCCTTCATCAGTGGTCACAGGACGCTGCCCACAGGACGCTGTTGGCTGGATATTTTTGGTTGGTGGACTATTCTTAGTCCAGCAGTGACACAGTGGTGTTTAAAAACTCCAGCAGCACTGCTGTGTCTGATCCACTCAGACCAGCACAACACACACTAACACACCACCACGTCAGTGTTACTGCAGTGCTGAGAATGATCCACCACCCAAATAGTACCTGCTCTGTGAGGGTCCATGGGGGTCCTGACCACTGAAGAACAGGGTAAAAGGGGGCTAACAAAGTACCAGAGAAACAGATGGACTACAGTCTGTAACTGTAGAACTACAAAGTGCACCTATATAGTAAGTGGAGCTGATAAAATGGACAATGAGTGTAGAAACAAGGAGGTGGTCAGAATGTTATGCCTGATTGGTGTATGTAAATGTGTTGTTTTTTTTTGTGACAGGCTTTTGTAGCTTAGATTTCATATATGGAATGCATGGACCAGGGAGTGAATAGTTCACTTAGAAACTGTAACTATGTTTGCGTATTACATTAAAAGTTTTTCATGATATGGACCCTTTAAATGAAAAAGGGACAATGAGAAAATACATAATATATAAGGCACCGTGTCAACAACCTTTTAACAGACAGTTTATTTCTTCTGTTTATACAGAGTTCAGCTGTGTTCAGGCCAGTGGGGAATATAGTATGTGTCCCAGCCAAATTAAAGAGTTATTTGGTATTAATTTAGTCATGAACTTTGCTCATTTACAGTTTAAACAGATCCACTGAAGATGGTGTATTGCATTAAACAGCTTTTAATATAACTGTAATCAAACTATCTACAATAATTAATTAACAATAGCTGGCAGACAGGAACCCGATATAAGGAAGTTATGGCTTATTAGCACAAATCTTATCAAAATATCAGACGCATGCTGGAGAATTGGCTGAGCATTAACAGCAGCATAGCTCCTCCTGAGTGCTGATTAAAAGTAATAAAGACATCCATTCATGCGCTTAGTTCAGAGAGGAAATCCAACAGGACCATGTAAAACACACACACACACACACATTGGGGGAAATACTTCTTTGAGTGTGTCACATTTAGGTCAAAACATTCGCAGCTCTCATCCTAAAGAATGGGAAATGGCACTGACTGCTTTAATATAAGTTTTAATTATTCTCTTATAAAATTAATTAACAGGATTATTAGAGGATTCCCCACAGGCACTGATTAGCGAGTGTATGAGTGGATGGAAACGTCTTTGTTCTGCCATCTGAAACCATCCTTAGAAGAAATCTACACTATGTTTCGGAGCTTAGTGCTCTCTCAGAGCCGCAAAGCTTACTGAAGCCAGCTGGCCGTAGCTGCTGTAGCTGTAGTCATTTTAAAAATAAAACTGCCTCATACTTCCTCTAAGTTGGAAATCCATCTATTTTTCAATGTGTCTGCATATATGCAATGTGCAATGTGTCTATACACATTAGACTCTAAATATATACACCGATCAGGCATAACATTCTGACCACCTCCTTGTTTCTACGCTCATTGTCCATTTTATCAGTTCCACTTACTATATAGGTGCACTTTGTAGTTCTACAGTTACAGACTGTAGTCCATCTGTTTCTCTGATACTTTGTTAGCCCCCTTTTACCCTGTTCTTCAGTGGTCAGGACCCCCATGGACCCTCACAGAGCAGGTACTATTTGGGTGGCGGATCATTCTCAGCACTGCAGTAACACTGACGTGGTGGTGTGTTAGTGTGTGTTGTGCTGGTCTGAGTGGATCAGACACAGCAGTGCTGCTGGAGGAACCAGCTGGTGGTGATAGGAACCAGGAGTCGCGATATCTACAACACAAATATTTCCATTTTTTATTTACTATCCAAAACCACCAGTGAACCTACACGTCTTCTATGTTCATAAATTATGTGCAATGATGTTGATGGTAAAATATGGTGGTTAATGGGGCGACTTTGCCTTACAACACCCTGCATGTAATCCTCCATGAATGCTCACATGAAAGTCTAAAATATGGCAAAATATAGAGATTTCAAAAATGTAGGCTATATTAGGATATATGTATTTCCCTTGACATATATGTGACATATGCCAACTGTATATTTAACAATATATGATCGAAAACATCATGAAAGCATCATTCATGTGAATGGCATATATTACTCATATGCTAGTTTAAAGGTTTTTATGCATCATTTTTGTTTCTTCAATTTCCTAATAAAATAAAAAGTAGTAAAATAATTTGAAATATTATTCCTTGACACATTTAAATAATTTAATATTTAAAAGCAAACAGATAGTAATAAAAATAGTAATAGTAACAATAATAAATATCCTGGAATGGATTCAACCATGTATTAGACATAACATATATGTATGATCCATATATTATGCATATATGAGACTTACATATTTGTACACAACAAATATGTACGTATACTTTAAAATATATGCCTGATTCTTTATAATATATGTACACTTATGGCCATAAATTAGATTTCTGTATAGGGATGGCTTTTAAAAATATATTTTAAGCCTTATCTCAGAACTGTCATAAAACCTTGTCTCAGCCACCAGGAAACATATTTGTAACCATTTCTTGTAATACATTTCTGTGTAGGAGCTTTTAGAAGCATAAAACTCTAAATGTCTGGTTCGTATAATCACCTGTGTGAACAATTCCTACTCTGAGGTTCTCCAGAATGGAAGTTCATGTAAAAAATAAATAAATAAATAAATAAATGAATAAAAATAAAACTAGCATCAAAATTTCTCCTTTAGTTCTCCATTACTTTTACTATCTACACTGAGTTGTCAGATTATTGGAAACTCCTTGTATCTACACTAATTTACCCTTTGTAGGTTTACAATTACAGATCTTTTGCTGCACAATTGAACAACCACTCTTTAGCATCAATGGAGATGGACCACTATATTATTTGAGAGGTGGGTCATTCACAGCAGTATTATGGAAGTGTCATGGTAGTATGTGGTGCAGACAATTCAGTGTTTTGAGGGTTTTTACACACATCAGTGTCACTTCCACATCAGCCAATCAAAAAATATCCAGCCGAGAGCGGCTCTGTGGTCAGAAACTGACCGATGATGGATTAGAGTCTGGTTAACACAAACTGTACATTAACAGAGGGGCTACTGTCTCTACTGGCTCCAGAAACACCAGCGTGCCTGATACAATCATACCAGCACCACACACACTAAAATGTCAGTGTCACTGCTGTGCTGAGAATGGTCCCCCACCCAAATGTTCAGTGGTGGTCCTATGGTGGTCCCTTTCCATTGATGATAGAGGGCTCATAAATCATGCAGCAAGATTTGGGCTATATTCAGACATTGAAAATGTGTGTGGCATATGAGAAAATACACCATCTTAAGATAATCTGTGGTAAATCAGAGCTTTTATGGAGGAAAACTAAACGGCTGGTACCATTAAGATTAGATATTCTCAAAGAGCAGATCTCCCTCTACCTTAATGCTATGAAAAATCCAGACAATCCTACCTCTCTGGTGTGATTAATAAACACAAAGATAATACCAACGTCCTTTTATCCACCATAGACTGACTAATTAACTAGTTTGCTGTTCATTTTCAAAATAAAAATAACCTTGATAAGACCGAGCGTAGCTCAGCTGACTGAAACAAGCTCCTATACACCTCCTGATAAGCCGTCTACATCAGTGATGACATCTTTCTCTGTCATCAATTATCAGGAGCTCACAACTGTTACAAACGAATTACATTTGTTTGCATGTGATCTTAACACTTCTCCTACTTTACTCCTTAAGATGTTTTTTGATTGTGTTCAAATTAATGTTTTAACTACTGTAAACTGTCAACAGCTGCTTTTCCAGATCGTTTTAGAACTGCACTGGTGAAGCTACTGAAAAAAAGTATGCATGGATACAACCATAATAGATAACTTTAGACAATTTCAAACCTGCCTTTTTTAAGTAAAGTCTTAGATGAAGCTGTTTTCAGACAATTAAATGTAAATATAATAAAATTTGAGAAGTTTTCAGAAGTTTTAACCAGATTTTTGCTCTAACCAGAGTACTGAGACAGCACTGGGTTGTGTTGTCAAAGACGTCAGGCTTAGTGATGATGCCTAAAATCCTTCTATTTTGGTCTTACTGGATCTTAGTGCAGCTTTGATCATAAGATTCTAGTCCAGTGTCTTGAATACTGGGTCAGCCTCTCAGGTACAGTTTTAGAATGGTTTAAATCATATTTAATGAATATACAGTTCTGGTTTGCCCTGGGAAATTATTCATCAAAAAAATGTTTACTTTTCTTGTGGAGTCCCACAAGGTTCGGTTTTAGGGCCTTTGCTTTTTGTCAGATTATTGGAAACTCCTTGTACCTACACTAATTTACCCTTTGTAGGTTTACAATTACAGATCTTTTGCTGCACAATTGATCAACCACTCTTTAGCATCAATGGAGATGGACCACTATATTATTTGAGAGGTGGGTCATTCTCAGCAGTATTATGGAAGTGCCATGGTAGTATGTGGTGCACACAATGCAGTCAAAAATTTTTTACTTTTCTTGTGGAGTCCCACGAGGTTCGGTTTTAGGGCCTTTGCTTTTCTCTTTGTACATGTTACCTCTAGGTGATGTCATTAAGAAGCATGACAATTATTTTCATAGCTGTGCTGATGACATGCAATTATACATTTGCATTCTTTTTGAATGTTTTTTTTTATTGTTTACCAGCTTACCAGCTGTGTGACAGATATTTCTCAATGGAAATTTCCTATATTTCTAAATATATCTTAATCTTAGACTCTGAGCTCTGTTTTATCTGCATGTAAACACAGTCACTAAAGTAGCTCTTTATCATCTGAGAAATATTGCTAAAGTTTGGCAGAGAAACTTGTTTATTGTTACAGCAGAGTTGATCACTGTAATCTTCTTACTGACCGTCCTAAGAAAACAACACATCCTTTACAACTCGTACAAAATGCAGCAGCATCCTAACAAAAACAACACAGAGAGATCAGATCAGTCCTGTTTTAAAAGAGCTGCACTGGCTGCCTGAATCGTTCAGGATAGATTTTAAAGCTCTGCTACTAGTTTTTAAGGCTCTAAATGATCTTAAAGCTCCGCCTACATCACAGAGTGTCTGTTTATGTTCCAGCACGTGATCTCAGACCTGCAGGTATTGGTCCTTTAAATATCTCTGCTGTAAACTACAGGGAACATGGAGAGGCCTTTTTCTACGCTTACTACGCTTCTAAACTCATTTCCACTTTTTTATTAGACAGTGAAGCTCAGTGCTCACTTTTAAGGAACTTTAAACGTATCTCTTTAATTTAGCGTTTAATTAAAATTCTATCTCTCCTTTGGTATTTATGTTTTCAATTTAATCCATCTGCCTTATGGTTTTAATTGAATACTCATAATTTCTTCTATTACTTTTAAGCTTTATCACCTGTTTTTAAAGCACTTTGAGCAGCCATCGGCATGTAGAGTGCTCTAAAAATAAAGATAATTATTACACGTTAGAAAGTTCGTAGACATCTTCTCATCCAGTGTTTCTTCTGCAATCAGGAGTATTAACAGAGGATGGAAGCTAAGTTATTATTTTGAGATGTGTCGACTGAGGCTTTAGTAAACAGATTTTGAGAACATAAAGTTGAGTTTACAGTTCAAACGAAAAATCTCTGCACAAATGTCAATGTGCAGAATTATTCAAAATCTTAAAATAATGAAATAATCAAGATCATAAGAAAATTTCTCAAAATAGGAGGCTTTAAACCCCTCTAGGCTCATGTATTGCTGCTTCAGACTGTCCAATAAAGTGAATGCTTCTTCAGTAAACTCATGATGATATGATGAAGAAAAATACTGACACAAAGTCATAAAGTTATTAACCTAGGAAGATCTGTTTCAAAAAAGTCAGTATCCCAGTTCAATAACTCTAAAGATGCTGGCATTATTTACCCAGAAGTAAGTTCTTCACTGCTGTGATGCTGATTTGTCTCACAGTCAATGATTTTCTATGGAGATTATACAAGCAGTGTGTGTAGAGTTGAACACTTGTGTCAGCAGCGAGTGCAACTTTAAGTATCTAAATTAGACCAATTAGAACGGCTGTCTGAATAATTAATCTACACTTAAACGGGCAAATCAGTGTATATTCATTATTTTTGTTTCTTCTAACACTGTACACACACTTTCCTGTGTATTTTATAAGAGAGAGTTTTCTCTGAGATTAAATGTTTGTTATTTGTAGTAATTTCCAGCAAAGGCTTGGTTGAAACAGTGATGAAAATAATAATAAATGCTTTTTTCTTTTTTTTTTACCTCGTTAGATTATATCCCTGATCAAAATAAGCATGATGTATAACATAAAAAATACAATTTTTGCTTTCACAAAATATTTAATGAAAGTCACTTTCACCAGCCTCTAAAACCTCATCTCAGTTTTGTTTTTGTTTCTGTACAGCGGCCAGGGGAAAATAGTATTAACCAGTATTATCATGTTTCACCTCCCCCTGTCACCTCCCCTCCTACCACCGAGCCAAACTCACAGCTAGCTCAGAGACCCTCTATAATACCAATGTTTCACATGGAAATTATGGCAAGGAAGTAACACGTGATTTCGGAATCACGCTGACTTTCAAAACTGATACCCCTGCTTGGAACTAAAGGGATTAAAGATTTATTGCCCCGGAAAGTTTTTGGGGTCAATTCGACTTTTTATATTTATTTATTTTATATTTATTTTTTAAATGATGATTTCATTTATTAAAGTAAAACTGCTGTTCAGCCCTGCCTGACCCTATGTGAAAAAGTAATTGCTCCCTTAACTACTAAATCAACCAATTAACCAAATTCAATTGACCATTGGGTTCAGTTTCACTATCCACATCCAGGCATGATCACTGCCAGACCTGCTGGGTCTAAACATCACTTAAAAAGAACCTGCCTGGCGAAGCAGCTAGAAGGTCTCACAAAGCAGCACATGATGCTACTGTCTAAAAAGATTCAAATGCAGATGTGAAAGCCAGTGAAATCTGGAAAGGGTTACAAAACCATTGCTGAGGCTCTGGGACTCCAGTGAACCACAGTGAGAGCTGTTATCCACAAATGGAGAAAACTGTGAACATCTGGCGTAAAGCTAACACCACATTCCACCATAACAACATCATACCAACAGTGAAACATGGTGGTGGTAGTGTGAGGGGCTGCTTTGCTTCTGCAGGACCTGCCTGTCAGTCTGTGATTTAAAGCTCAAGCACAGTTGGGTTATGCAGCAGGACAATGAACTGAGGCACACAAGCAGGTTCACCTCTAAATGGCTCAAAACAAACAAAATGAAGGTTTTGTAGTGGCCGAGTCAAAGTCCTGACTTCAATCCCATTGAGGTGCTGTGGCAAGACCTTAAACAGGCAGCTCATGTTTGAAAACCATCCAGTGTAGCTGAATTAAAACAACTCTGCAAAGAAGTATGAGACAAAACTCCTCCACAATGTGAAAGGCTCATCGTAAGTTATCACAAAAGTTTGATTGCAGTTGTTACTGCTGAAAGTTACACAACCAGTGATTAGGGTTTAGGGGGCAATTACTTTTTCACACGGGTGAAATGGGTTTTGAGTAAATCTTTACCTTCAATAAATGGAATTATCGTTTAAAAATGCCATTTTGTGTTTACTTGTGTTGCCTGTATCTTATATTAAAATTAGTTGGGTTACCTGAAACGTTCAGCTGTGACAAACTAGCATGAATAGAAGAAACTGGGTGGGGGCAAATACTTTTTCACAGCACTGTGTGTGCAATGTGTGTATGTGTGTGTGCGTGTGTAAAAATAATGTGTGTGTATACACACGTATACATTTATACATACATGTATAAATGACTGTAAATAAAGTTTATATGACTGTTATCAATAATAGTCATTAGAATCTCGTAATTCTCTGAGTACAATAAAGATTCACTGTTTAAAATGATGAAAATGTATTCCTGCTCATGCATAAGGAATCAGATCTGCCTCATTGCTAACAAAAAATTGCTTGAACCAGAGAAACACAAGCAACGCATTTATGTGTGGTTCTGTGTGTGTGTGTGTGTGTGTGTGTGTGTGTGTGTGTGTGTGTGTGTGTGTGTGTGTGTGCGCTAAAGTTTTTGTGCAGCTTTTGAACAGATAATCATCCTTTAATAAAGTGAAGTGATGCATGTAATGAAACGCAGCTTTGACGAAGAGGAGAAGGAGGAACGTTATTAAAGGCTAATTGTGCGCTGCTGTGTTGTATTGTAGCTGCCACACACACAGCAGCCGAGAGATTAGCAATGCAAAACTTCAGGAGCTGCTATTAAGTAAAAAAAAAAACAAAAAAAAAACAAATACAGAACCAACCCCTGTCATAATGGCACCGCTGCCTTTATGTGTGGAGTAAATTGGTAACAAAACATCAGGCTCTGTTAGGCCTTTGGGCCTTTTCCACACAAAAACGTACACTCTTAAAAAAAGAGGTGCCAAGAAATGCTGTTTGGAGAGAAGCCAGCACATTTCAATGTATCGTATTTTTTTCCCACTTATGACATTTGTGGGGGATTATGTAACAAAAATTACATTCGTTTTTAAGTGTATTAATTTCATAATTAATTTTTACACGACCATTTTTCAAACTCTCTTTATCCCTTAGAGTAAAACAGGCTGTTTTTCTTGCTGTGCCTTTTATTGTATTAGGCATTGCTATTATATGTAAATGAGCTCTGTTCTGATTGACTGTCCTGTTTTATGCCTCAGTCAAAAACAGTGCCTGCTGAAACACCCCTTATAGTTGTTATAGATATGGACCATTCTACCATATTACTTCAAAGTATTCAGACCTTAAATATTTAAAAGAACTATGTTATGAACTTTTTAAACCCATGGCATTAAGATAGTAAAAATGAACAATATTATCATTTAAAAGACACTTTCAATTTTTAAGGGTTATTTTGATGTCTTTTAAAGTGATTTTTTTTTTATTTTATTTTATCATGAGTTTAACATTCATTTTTAAAAACTTTAACGTGAAAATCAGGTTCCACATTTTCAAGTCACTATCAAAACAGAATTTTAGTCTATAGGCAGAGCCTTGTTTTTGTCACACCCCTGAAAAGAGACTCCTTCCTTGTCTTCAGGGCCACATGGTGAGCAGTGTATTCCAGTGTATTTTGAAGTAAATGTGCCCCAAAGTACTACACTGTAACATGTTTTCTACAATAAAATTATAAACTAATTTTTTTGTGTGTTTTAATGAAAAATTACTATTTTATATTGGTGCAGCTGTTCAAAGCTGTGTTTGCTGGTCATGTACTGGCTAGCATTTTTAAGTTCTGCTCAAATTTAGCTAAAATTGTCACTACCCGAAGCGGTCACCACTGAAACTTTCGGTAAAGTTTCGGAGCCGTTATTATTAAACTGGTAGTAACAAATTGAAATGTATTATAGGGTCACTGAAAGCAACAGGATTTTAGTCTGAAGTCCAAGTCAGTTAAAAACCCCCAAACGTGTTTGAACTCCAGTTCACTAGAATAATCAAGTCAAGTCAAAGTTTATTTATATAACGCTTTTTACAGCAGGTGTTGTCGCAAAGCAGCTTTACAGAAAAATCCAGGTTTGAGCCCAAATGAGCATCGCCAGTGGCGACAGTGGCAAGGAGAAACTCCTTGAGAGGATCCAAGACTCAAAAGGGGAACCCATCCTCCTCTGGACCACACCGGACAGCAAACAGTGCTAGTATAAAATATTATAATACAAAACGGGGAAAAACAGATGGAGCAATGGGTAATTAGATAGATTGAGTTTATGCAGCAGCAGCAGCATCATAATCTATGATATTTGATATTTTTATGACAACATATATGATTATTTTTATGATCACATTTGCAGATTGATTGATTGCCTTGTATCCAGTAATTGTGTACATATTTTGCTCTAGACAGAAACTAACAAATCACACTGAGAGCACATCTGAAAGTGGTTTAGGTGTTTTAAAGTTCTGCTGAATGAATCGGGCCGCAGAAAACGGCACTTCAGAGGATTAGAAAAGCTGACAGAAAAAGCTCTTTGGTAAACCTGATTTCAGCAGCGCAGATGGAAATAATATCACAAGCTGGAAGACATCAAAAAACTACGGCATCTGGGCGCCTGCAAGACTAAGGGAAGTTACCTTGTTGCCGTGGTTACGAGCCTTATTCCATGCACCTGTGACAGTGAACGGACTGAAGTCTCCTGCATTGCATGTTTGACATGATTTAATGTTGTGGTTTAGAGTGGCAGCCTGATAAAAGTTCAGCCAGGTATACATACACACACACACATGCACGCACACACACATGCACACACACACACACACAGACCGTAATCTGTGATTACCAGAACAGTTTGAAAAGGGAAAAATCTGCTGAGCAACAGCACATTCACTAAATCCCTGAAGTGCTACCTTTCATTTCTCTCTCTTTCACTTTGGCACCTAAATTGAGTGCCTTTACAATGTAGAAAAATCCCTCAGCCAGGGCCAGGGGGGCTTGTGGAGTGTAAAAAGTGTATGCACACACACACATACACACCTTTGAAGGTTTCTGAAGGTGTGTGTAGTCATGATCCTCTCTCATGCCTAACATCTCCCTTTTTAAGGATAGTTTCCAATATAGAGGCCTATCTGTCTGTGCTAGGGTTGCACGATATATCGTTTGGTAATCGTTAATGGGTCATCTTTTTCCAAACAGAGTGGCATTTAGAATAAAAAGAAAATACATTTACAAACACTTTTAATGAAAATGTGCAGTTCGCTCAAAATACTGAATATTGCAGTGTGCAAAACCAGTTGACCGAATATTTGCTGAACTGTTTTACCCTTTTAGTTTGTCATACGACTAGTGGATCTGCCCTGCTCAGCAACGTTAGCCTTAATTTCACAATGTGCAAGACTGTGAGGTATGTCACTCTTATTTGTTCTGTTTGGCAATAAAAAGTTTCATAATGAAACATCTACATTATAGAGGCAATGTCTTTTGATACTAATATCAAGTAGATATGCTTTGAGTATCAAGGTTTATGAAATCTGATGAAGCTTCATGACAGTGTAAGTTTAATATTCAGGGTGATTCAAAAAGATTCATCCGATTTCAAAATGATTTATTTCACTTGTACATCATTACAGATCAATGCAGTAAACTGTAAATGGTTTAAATGAGCATAAAGTTTATTATGTCATTTTACAAGGTCTCAGTATGAACCTCCTCCAGCTGTACAGACAACATCAACACCATAGTCAAACTCATCCCATACTGGATTGAGCATGTCGGGTGTCGCTGCACTCACGGCTCTTTCAGTGCGATTTCGGAGATCATCCAGTGTTGTGGATCCAACGACGAACGCTCTGAGCTGTTGGAGCTTCACTGACCACGAAAATCACACTGCACAGTTATGATGGATTCACTCTTATTGAAGTGGAGAACGCAGAACGCTTTCTGATCAGGGGTCTCATCTCCTCTCAGACTGAAGGGAGCCATCTTCCACTGACCGTCAGAAACTCTATGACCCCCTCTTTCAGTTGGATTGTGATTGGTTCCTCGGTGCCTCACAGGAGGCTTTTTGAGTATGTCATGGACCTGTTTACATGTTTTCACTGTAAGGAGAGAAGATTTGCTATCTATCATAGCAGAGCCAGTTAGCCACAGTACTAGACTTCCTGCTTGTGCTGGTCACAAACAAGTCAGTACACAGCATTTACAGGTGTAAACACCTGACTACACCCAGTGTTACCCAGTGTGAACCTCTGTACCTGGGAAACACCATGTCACATGATACCAGTAACACCAGAGACACTTGTGAGTGAGCTCATGTAAAATTATTCAATTAGTGGTCAATTTTATTTAGGAAATTATTTTGAATTAATGTCACATATTGGGATTTTAGAATGCATAGCACCAGTGACACGCAAAGTCATTGCAGTCTGAAGTGCAAAATAATAGATGCGTTTGTGGAAAACAGGGAAAATGTATCAATTTGCCTGTTCAAAGCTTTGAAGTGGGACTTCTCCACCGACCTCGTGAACCAAAAGGTAATTAAACTGAATATGAGCGAATACATTAAAACTGTGTTCCGATAACACCGGTGACAAAAATATTTATAATAAAATGAAGGTGAAAAATGCTTTTGAAAAATGATGTATTATGAAAAAGACAACTATTTTTAGTGATTTTGTGAAAAAGCGTTGTTCTGCATTGAGTGAAAATGTGGTTGTGGCACAGCCTGTTTTGTCTATTTAGACTAAACACAAAACCACACAAATATTTTAAAAACTACATAATTCATTTAAGCAATGCATATATGTATTATTAAACATTGTCTGCACGCAGCCAAAGAAAAACACATTTTTAACCCCAGCAACACCAAAGACACTCTCTGCCACCCTGTCCAGAGAATGACCCTATTGTGAAATTGGCCTGTGCAATGCTGGTATCACAAAAGGCAATATGCAAATGAGCCTTCCAACCAATCACAGCTTTTTAAAACTGAACATAATGAGTGTCCTGGCCAATTACAGTTCCAGATTAAATGCATGCAGTTTAATGTAAACCCTGTTCCTTACTCAGCTCACAGAACGGTGTGTAGATGTGCTCTAGCAGAGCGGACTGTGATCAGTCTCAGCTCTCAGAACTTTAGCTTTAGTGTTTTTCTGTACAGATTATTTCCAGTGATGTAGCCAAGTAGCTCAGAAATATGTTCAGGTTGTGACGGCGGAAATACGAAAAAGTAACTAAGTTACTCGGTACTTAGTTTTTAATGAACTACTCATTTACTCTTACTTGAGTAATTTTATTTACTAATACTTTTACTCGTTCTTGAGTAAATTATCACTATAGTAACAGTACCTGTACTTGAGAAGGGCTTTTCAGTACTCTTTACACCCCTGCTTACAGCTGTAGGCTTGTCTTATTTACTTCAGCTAGTTGAAAACTGAAAGCCTAAAATGTTGCCCCCACTTCAGCAACCAGTCCTTGGGTTCTCTGGGTCGAGCGTTAGGAGCAACTGCAATGTTGCACTGACAGGCTAATTTATGCTATGACAGCACACTCCTGCTCTGTCCTTCTATCTTTCCTTAATCCTTGTCTTCTGATGAATGTCTACCTGAGAGAGAGAGAGAGAGAGAGAGTGAGAGAGAGAGAGAGAGAGAGTGAGAGAATAAGATGGATCTTTTCTTACATGAGATAAATGAACATAGCAACAACGTTGATTTGTCACAGGTCAGCCCGGCTGTCGGCTGAGTTTGTTTATAAACGGTCGTCTTAATCAAACACTGATCGCTGATCCTTCCAGCTAATGACGACCTACAACTACACCTGGATCATCAACTTCAGCCTCCTTTTCCATTAAGATAACAGGCTAGAAAATGAATTTCAAGTAGGAATCAAGTAAAACATTGAATTGACTCATTCTGTTAAGACAAATCCACCAATAGGAGAAGAACACAGCTAAAATTTGCTAATAGGAGAATAGTATGGATAAAAATTCACCAGTAGAAGAACATCTATCTATTTTTCTATCTGTCAGTCGGTCTATGTATCTATCTATCTATCTATCTATCTATTTTTCTATTTGTCATATAATCTACCATGAAGCACACAGTTAAATGAACGATATGACACAGTCCACCACAGAATTTGGCCAAAACTGTATTGGCATCCTCTCAAACAGTGTGGCATGCAGTCAACTAATTCCGCTGCTGTTATTGCACAGTTTGCAGCGGGATTAAGTCAGAACCTTACAACATTAATGTCAAAATCAATCTATTCAGTTCTGAATAATGTCGTCTAAGCTACGCATCAGTTGTAACGCTGCTTTAAAACAAACCTCGCTGTGTGGAGGCTGTACTTCAGCCTGGCAAGCACTCAATTTCAAAGTTAAATGCTTTAAAACAGTCCTAAAACATGCTTTTTATCATCTTCTTCACATTATTCCTACAGCATTGCCATCTTTGAATTTTCATAGCAAGAAAAACAAATGTTTCTTGTGATGTATGACGACCGTTCATCCTAAGTGTTTTTCTATTACTGTGTTTTGTGTTTAAGTCACAGAATTCTCACCTGTATTATTTTATAGGGCCTATGTAAAGATGTAGAGGGAGACACTGGTACAGTCTCCTCAGCGGTTTAGCTCTGCCCAGTCATGAGGAATTTACAAGGAGTATTTCAGCCTAGCAAATCAGAACAGAGCTAATTTATAGAGTGACCATACTTTCTCTTTTTTCAGGACACTTTTCTCTTTTTGGGACCTAAAAAATCTAAAATGTCCAGGATTTGGCTTTGCTATGATGTTGAAAATATATTTCTATAGTGCTGCCCTCCTGCCCCCAGTGTCCCCATTTACATATATCGGTTTTGATGGCACCCTAACAAAATAACCTGCTTGTTTAATTCTAAAGGATGAAGATGACGAAAGGAAAATGTTAATGTAAAGATGAGTTGCAGCTGTTTTTGGTGCAAAAAATCACACAAATGTTCTAAGTAAACCTAAGGGGGGAAAATAAAATGCAAGGAACACGTAGGACACGAGCCCTATAAGTGTCCTCTTTGTGGCTATAACATTTTGAAGTATATAACCATCTCATCTTGCTCATTGAGAGCTAGTTAGGCTAAATATGGCTTCAACACAGTGGGATTCACATTCGAAAGGTGTTTTTTTAAGGTAATTATGGTAACACTTTTTATGAATGTCATGTTTGTAAGCATCTATAAACACATTTATAACATGTTATAATGCATTCATAAGGCATTGTTAACATGATTAGAAACATTTATAAAACTGAATTACACTTTATAGCCATGTTTATTATACATTATGAATTATTAATATAATACATTATAAAAAGTGTTAATAACATGTTATAATGTCAGTGCCAAAGAAGTCAGTCCCAGCTTGGAGAGTGTAAAGTAAAGACAAATACCAAGCTAACGGTGGTGTACATTACCTTTCCCACATTGGGTAAAACACTGATGGCAGCTCTAGTTTAAACTCTGATATTTGAAGCCTGTAATGTGCTTTACTGTGAATGTTTTAGTGTTTCAGTAAATCCTTCAGTAAATACTTCAACTTGAAGCCTCACTCTGAACACTGGAGGAGGCTTTAGTACAGTACACTTCACTTTACTTAGAGCGGACAAATACCACTTACGAGCTCTTATAACTTGTTACGATCAGTACTTATAATGTATTATGTTAACAATTCATAATGCATAATAAGCATGTCTATAACGTGTAATGCATTTTTATAAATACTTATAGCCATGTTTATAATGCCTTATGAATGCATTATAACATGTTATGAATGTATTTATAGATGCTTACAAAGGTGACATTTATAGAAAGTGTTACCATATATATATATATATAGCCACTACTAATCGAAAATTGAGTCAGGCCTTCAATTATAGACCATAAGGGTCAAAACTACATTTTTCATTCCACCTTAAACAGTGCAGTTACATTCTGGCACGTTTAGGCCCCGTCCACACGTATCTAGATATTTTTGAAGACAAAGTTTTTTTTTTCTCTGTGTTTTGGCCTCCCGTCCACACGGACACGGCATTTGAGGTGACTGAAAACGGGGTTTTTTGAAAACCTGGTCCAGGGTGGAGATTTTTAAGACTTTTCAGCATTTTTGTGTGGACAAAATAGGCAAACGCAGCTTTTTGAAAACACTGACATCACGCAGTTAGCCTGTGCACGCCTCTTGCTGTTTACATTTATGGAACATGCATCAGAACTCGGGCTAAAATATCGGAGTATTTGCTTTGGCATGATTCCCAGCTGGCATTCTCCTTGAGGCTGAAGTTGTCTTCCTATTCACCAGCTTTTTGTTTGAATTTTCCCATTCCACCTTAAATGGTGCAGAAGTTACATTCTGGCGTCTGAGCTATTTAATGTGGAACTGGAAAATCTGAAGAAGAAGCTGACGGATAATTTTGAGTGATTTTTGTGTTCTCATGTGGGCAGAGAGATTGGTGGGATAAGGTGGAATGGAAGATTTAGTTCTGGGAAGTTCTTTATTAAACACAGGTATATGAAGCTTCTAAAAGACAGCACATATTATACTTGAAGCTTGTGACAGACATTAGCATATATTTTACCTTGTAGCCGTTTCACAGTGACTCTTTCAGTAGAGAGCTCTGGTACAGAGCTGTCTCGAGTGTTTTCCATTACTAACAGCCCAATAATTAGGCTGCCACTGTATTCACAGTCAGTGACCTACCCAGAAGGCTTAGAGTGATGGTTTTTCTCATGAATTTGTTCCAGCCTACTGGAAACCAAGACATGATTGGTTTATTTTCTCTGCCACTTCTTAATTATACTGATAGTTAATCAAATGCATTAGGGCTTTTCTTCAGCTCATGAAGTCCTAACCAATAGGAGAGCTCGCCTAGCTATATTTACCTAGATACCACAGGGGAAACTGCTTCTGATTGGCCAATTGTCCACTTGTCATTTCAAGAATTAAAGCCATTTGTTTCCATATACATAATGAAACAGGAGTAGTACTGTAATACCGCCAAATTTTAATTCATACTTGATTCTATTGAATAAAAACTAGAAATTACAGAGATGCATTTCTTTAGTTCCCAGAAATCATTAGACTTTCTCTGAAGGCCTAGAAGGCCCTGAGGGTTCTCCTCAGCAGATACATTAATATTGGCCAGACAGACTCCTCAACAGTAACAGACATATTTTAGAGCCTTCAGTTCTTATTTAGCCGGCACAGCAAGCATCCAGTACACGACCTTTCATCTGTATCAAGATAAATGTTATTGCCTAGATATTTTATATAAGGTTATGAGAACATCTTTTCATGTCTCGTTTCACTCGGACAGCCTGCGCATTCGGATCGTTCTTAAAGGGCCTCCGTTCTATATTTTTCAATATATTTGCTTCATAATTTGGTACCATTTTAAAATAAGACTACCCTTATAATATTTACGCATGGTTTTAAATTAGTTTGTTCATGGTTATTAGTTAGGTCATAAACACTTACAAAATTACTAATAAGCAGTTATAACACAATAATAAAAAGGGTGAATGTGAGCCGTTATATCTGATGAATATATGATGAAGCTGGTTTAATGCTGATAAGACAAAGCAAGATCAGTCAAAATCAGAGGTTTAACAGGATCAATGAATGATGGTTCACTATTAGGCAAACAACAGGTCACTGTGGCCCTTTTTTATTGATGTGTTGTAAATGCTTATTCGTGATTTTAAGGTCTTTATGACCTAATTAACAACTATTAATAAACTAATTTTAAACCATTCATGAACACTGTATAAAGGTAGTCTTATTTTACCCATGATCGTTAGTCCATGTATAACGTTTGTGTGGCCAAAAACAGTCTGTATCCTTTTTGTTACTGTGCTTTTAAGACTGATATATGTAAATGAAATCTGTTCTGATTGGCTGCCCTGCCCAGACGTGGCTCATTCACAAAGCGATGCTGGCTTTTAAAAGGCCCGATGACTTCAGTGTCAGTGGGCAGGGCTAAGCTGCTGCAGGCCGGCATATATAATTGGGTTTTTTGTGACATCACAAACGCAATGAATTCATTGAACGGTAGTTACCTTTTTTACACATTACATCAAACCCTTGTGTTTAACAAATCAGAGGAAACTGTTTCTCCATGACACAAACCCTGTAAAAATTCCTATTTACGCAGGATGTTCAAGTCAAGGTTCACTCAAGTTTGGCATGTATTTGTGCTGCCATCTGCTCCTGCCATGTCCAGCCCCGCAGGTCACATGACCCCCCTCCTAACATGGCGGCCTGTTTTGGAGCTGCCCAGCTGCCGCTGTGCATCTTTTGCAGGTCATCTTGAAGCACGGAGAGGTTTCTGCATGATTAGCACTTTTCTCCAGCCTGACCGACTCCGGCGTTTCGATCTCCAGCCCCTCATCTCTTCCCCGTATTTTAGCCCCATCTCCACTTTTTTTGACGCCTTGTGCATTTTTTCACGCTCGATGCAAAGACTTCAAAGAGGCCATATGCACTGCCCTGCTGTTTCAGTGGTTAGGTGAGTTATCTTTGATGAGGGCCACTGTGAATAATTACCATAACTCAGAGGCTGCACATGAATCACTCCAGCACTCACGCACCCCTCACGTTAAATAATGTTGATATCTCAAATATCTCATGTTACAGATGTTTCATGTTAATATCATTATCCAAGAACAGTATTTTAAACCTGGAATTCCGTCTATAAGATCAGACGGTCAGACATAGGCTCCATCTCAGTGCAGTAAATGAAGCCTCTTCTTATCATTAGTTCAGTTCAGCTCAACGTGTACATGTTGCAAGGAGGTGCTTCTGTCTTTGGCTGTTTTAGTTGATAACAGTAGATCATAAAGTGCCAGAAACCGCAGGAAGGACTCTTTGAGACTTCTAGAACGCTGGCTAAACTAGGATCTAATGTGTTCTTTAGTTCTTTATGTTATGGAGTTCTCTGTTGTGCAGTTTTGCATCTCTCAGCTTCTTCTGTTTAGTTTTCGTGTTTTTGTCAATCATTGTTTTTACATCACAATACAGCTTGTGTTGCGTGCTCCTGATTTACCAGCGTAGGGAATAACAAGGGAAAAGTGAGGAGAGGACCATTTCTCTTCCCTATAATAGTGTTCTAGATAGTGCTCCTGATGTAATGTAGAAAATAGTGATTAGGGGTCCATTTATCTTATCTTTAATTGTTCTAGATAGTGCTCCTGATGTAATGTAGGAAATACTGATCAGTGGTCCATTTATCTTCCCTTTAATCATGTTCTAGATAGTGCTCCTGATGTATTGTAGAAAATAGTGATTAGGGGTCAATTTATCTTCCCTTTACTAGTGTTCTAGATAGTGCTCCTGATGTAATTTAGGAAATAGTGATTAGAGGTCCATTTCTCTTCCCTATAATAGTGTTCTAGATAGTGCTCCTGATGTTATTCAGGAAATAGTCATTAGAAGTTCATTTATCTTCCCTTTAATCATGTTCTAGATAGTGCTCCTGATGTAATGTAGAAAATAGTGATTAGGGGTCAATTTATCTTCCCTTTACTAGTGTTCTAGATACTGCTCTTGGTTTTGTAATATAAAGAATACTGATTAGGGTACTGTTACTTTTCCCTATAATAAGGTTCTATATAGTGCTCCTGATTTTATATTACAGGAAATAGTGAGTAGAGGACCAATTCTCTTCCCAAAAATAGTGTTCTAGATAATGTTCCTGATGTAATGTAGGAAATAGTGATTAGGGGTCCATTTATCTTCCCTTTAATGATGTGCTAGATAGTGCTCCTGATTTTGCAATGTAGAGATCAGTGAATAAGCATCCATTTCTCTTCCCTTTAATTGTGTTCTAGATAGTGCTATTAATTTTGTAATATAGAAAACAGTGAGTAGGGGACTGTTACTGCTCCCTATGATAGTGTTCTAGATAGTGCTCCTGATTTCCTGGTGTAGTGAATAGTGATTAGGGCGATGTTCTGACACAGTGAGTGAGCTGTATTAATGCAGGGCATTCCCCACGTCCTCTTACCCACTTATCAGTGTGTTAGGAGCTGTAATTATCACAGATTTTGCTTCCTTTTTTAAAACAGGGCCTCCGGTCGGCCTCTGGGTGAGCCAAACAGGCCTGTCCGGCTCTCCTGCAGGGAAAAAATAGTGTGACCTGGATCTATTTTCTCAGGCTCTGCGTTTTAGGCCATATGCCTCTTGTGAGTAGCTGGGCATCATTTTGGCTCACTCTCCGTCTCTCCGTCTCACTTTCCTGTACGCTCATAGTTTCATATCTGCCGTTGCATTTTGATTTTGTTCTTTGTGCTCCATCATTTATCCTGTAATTTCCTGTAATTTCCATCTCTGGTGGTAAGACAGTCGGCATAGCAGCAGTAAATCCACGCTGTTTTTCCAAGGCCTGAATATGATTATTACTTGCATATAGTAAATTTGTTCAGCATCATCTGATAAACTATATGAAACTGTATGAAACTGTGATGGGGGTTAATTTTGGAATCTACAGCAGATTCGCTCTGCCTGTAATTTGAATATATATAAGGTTATTGTATGAGATTATTAGAACAAATGGTTTGATGTTGATCAGTAACATTCAAACTCTTTCAGCAGTCGCGGTCTTATAAGTTGTTTTTCCTGCCACACTGATGACGCCAATCTCTGGCAAATTCTATGTTAGACTGGATGATATTATTTAAGTTGTTATGTGCTGCATGTTGGATTATTCATTCATTTAATTAGGCATTCAAAACTTTATTAATCCTTAAGCCAAAGTAGCCATAGGTAGGATTGTAAGTACATAATAAGAGTCATAAGAAGGATGGGAATGAGAATAAAAAAGCAATAATAATGATAAAAAAAAATCTAATAAAACAATAAAAAGGCTAAGTCTGGCTTTACACAATGAAATTTTCATGCACATTTTGTTGCTTGAAATGTACATGAAACTAAATTGCACTTGAGTTGCATAATGTAATAGTCCTGCAACTCCCTTGAAACTCTGCTGCAACAGTTGCAAGTGTCTTAACCTCATGAAACAAGCCAGTCAAAAAGCTGATCACACACCATGTGACATACTTTTGAATCATGTATTTCACCAGCGCAGTGGATAAGAAAAAAAACAGAAAATGGTGTGTTGGGTGGTTGAAAAGGAGATCCCCCCCCCAACCTACTCAAGGTTGGACTCAGGCTGACTCAAGTTGTCAGTTTCCTGAGTCATGACAACAAATGTGAGCTTCTCAAAGCAAACATTTCTGTAACCAGCTGTGTTTCCTGGCCAACGAACGCAAACAGCTCTTTACTTGTGCTTGTGCCAGCGTTTATTCTTCTTTGTTAGAAGAATAACAAAAGAATTTATTCTTCTTTGGTGTTTTTTTCTGCTGTTATTGAAATTTAGCAGCTAGATTAATTTTCTCCTCTTGTCATGTTTACTACTTTTACACTAAACTCTGTTTCATTTTGATCCAAAAGATAAAAATTATTAAGGAAAAGGAGACAGAGGTGCAGACTTCAATTAACTTGTGGGGTTTTTAGGACAGGATTAGTGACGCATCAACTAGGTTGTAACTGTAGAGGCTACTTAAACATTAATTTTCAAAGGTTTAACATAAACACAACAGATAAAAAACATATAGTAAAGAACCTTAGAGAGATAGATAGATGAAAGACAGATATAGAGAGAGCAGCAATTACAGCTGAAAAAATATACAAAGCTATAAATGCTATAAATGCTGAAAATATGTAAATTACACCTCGCCGGGACCTTTGCAGCAAGAATGATGTGGTGCATCAAAAATTAACTAATGTGGCTAACTATTGGAGTAAATGATATGCCGTGTGCTTTGTTTTTGAACTGAAAGAAAGGAAATCACAATACATATAAAGCACATATGAATACATTACATGTTGAAGAACTGATGCAGGAAAATGACCACATTCATCGACCATCAGCTCCACTCATATGTGTAGGTTGTGCTTCATCCCATGTTGTTCTTCTATTGGAGGATTTTTAGCCCTGCTGTCCTCCTTTTCGAGAATTTTAAGCCATGTCTTTCTTCTCTCTGTACATTTTTAGCCCCATTCTGTTCTCCTATTGGTGAAAAAGGCATTAAACCTCAAAAAATTGGCCATTGGAGCAACTGCAAATTAAAATGCTCTAACACCACTGATAACCAAATAATTATTTTATTTTTTTTGATTTGTGTTTTTCTCTTTGACAGCATTATCATGGCAAAATTTGTAGAGTTCAACCCTGCCTTATTAGAACCACCAATATCTGGTGCTGGACCACTAGGGGCGCCACCCTGCTGCCAGTTTATGATGTCCCTTTCCTTAACTGGAAATAAGCCCACTTTAGTCCTTCTCAAGGCTCTCCAGCCTTAGCCTGCTCTGTCCCCTCTAGTTTGGAGAGCCTCTTTTATAAAGTGTCCAGCTCTGGTGAGTGGGCCCAAAGTGAGAGGTCAGCCTTTGGAGGCGGTGCTGCCACGTAATGCACACTGGGGCTAAAGCTGGCTCCGTACTGCTCACCAGGGCGCTGAGCGGTGTGATGAGGCAGGGCACCAGCTCGCTGTTGTTCTCCAGAGCACTGGGTGACACTGTGGGGCAGAGCGTCTGCTTGCTGTGCTCTCTGGAGCACAGATCTGTGTAATAAATCAGAGTGCCGACTCAGTGGTGCTCTCCAGAGCACTGGGCAGCACTGTGGAGCAGAGTGCCAGCTCACTGGGGCTCTCTGGAGAGCTGGGAAGCACTGTAATGCAGAGCACCGGCTTCCTTGTGCTTTCCAGAGCATTAGGCGGCACTGTTGAGTCTGGGATGCTCTCCAGAGTAGTTCCCTAACATCAGTGGCTGACCAACCTGTTAACAAAGATCTAGGAGGAAGCATTTAAAATTAGTGCAAGTCGTGTTCAAAACAGACACAACATCTGAAGAAAGACGTTTTTCCCAGCTGTAATATTATGAATTATACACTGATTGGAAAAGTGGCAGCAGAACAGCTTCCCATCCACTCATACATGCAATGCCAGACAGTGGATCCTTTTCATGCTTCCATATTCATCAAGGCGAAAGTTGTCATAGCAGGGAAAACATTACAGCAGTGGAGGGGTTTAATGAATGAGAAAGAAGAGGACATTTTTACAACCTTATTTGTGGACATAATCTATAAATAAGATTTAAAAAATGGTGGTTACCTTATTTTAACATTAGGTAGCCCTGCTGAAAACAGTACAGACCGGCATAAATTACCTGCTGGTCTACACTAGTTTGTGCTGGTCTAGGGCTGATTTAGCTGGTCACCCAGCATGGTCCACATATGCAGGGTTTAGCACTGAAATTATTCAATGAACTGTGTGGATCGGCCACAGTGTTGTGGATCGGCCACAGTGTTGTGGATCGGCCACAGGGTTGTGTCCAGCGATTGTGTTGATCGGTATGTTTTGGTGCTTTTCCACAGTAAATGTTAATGTTAGTACGAGGCTGAAGTTAGCATCCTATTCACCAGCTTCATTTTCAGGTTTTTCGTCCAACCTTAGATGGTGCAGCAGTTCTGTTCTGCTGTTGGCAAATTTTCTGCTGCACCTTAAACTGAGCAGCAGTTACATTCCAGTGCCAGCGAATTTCCGTTCTGCCTTAAACCATGCAGCACTAAGATTCTGGTGCCAAGAAATGCCAAAATGTGCCAGAATGTAACTGCTGTGCCGCTTAAAGTGGCAGAAAATTTGAACAAGAGGCTCAAATTATGAAGTAATTAACCTTTAACGGCACGAATCCAAGGGTCCAAATGTTTACTACACATATAACCTGAGAATAACTCAGTCTACGCTGAATGCGAAAGTGTGAAAAGGGTCTATTAAAACAAATAAAATGTGAAATTGAATGTCTCCAACTTCACACCTAGCAGCACTCATTCAGCCTGATTACTCATACAGCCACAGTGTTGGAGGTTGGCAGTGTGTGAAAGTTGATAGCTTATTTGTCAATAGCATTTTCTTTGTTTTTGCTATAGGTTAATGTTGACAAGTTGGTGTGTTGTTAATGTACCAAATAAAGTGTTGAAAACACATTTTCCTCATTTGGCAGATGCTCCTATACAGTACCTCACATTTTAATCATCACTTACAGATATAGGCAAATGTAGCATTAGGAATCTTGCCCAAGGACTCTTATAGGTGTAGCATGACCAGGCGGAGAATCAAACCTCAGTCAACTGCATGAGAACAAAGGTGTTACCCACTCTGCTACACCAACTGCTAAACCTCCTACCGCTAATCCTGTACTTTGGGAAGGTGTTTAGGGGTTCATAGCTCTGCCCAGGGTGCCTGAATGGCATGTGTTTGTATTGTCCAATGCATTTGGAATTTGGTTCATCATGAGTGGCCAAGAACATTTTTAAAGATTAGCCTAGTACCAGGCTGACAGTACTGATGTGAATAAAACAGGTGTCCTCATATCCTCACTTTCACGACGTACAGTGAGCTTAGTCACATGGAAAAATCCTTGGACGTTTTTAGACACGCTCATAAATGCTCCCATGCTAGGCAACAAATGGCACAGCCAACCCTGGCCTCTCCCTCCAACACACACACACACACACACACACATATACACACACACACTCAAGCTGTTCTCAGCGGTGCTGTATTGAAAAAGATGTTGGGGATACTGTGGCTGCAGGACGTTTAATCACGCTTCTCCCAACTTTCCAATTAATGCGCGGCCGATCTGTCACCATCCATCATAATCACTTTAATAGCGTCTCCTGTTGACCCCATCATCTGGATTACCTGCTGCAACCCTTTCGCATTTTTCAGCCCATTAATTTAACAAATTTTAATTGTGTACGTTTTTGACAGTTTTAATTTCCCCCGTGAAATTCACCTTATCCTTTTTGAAGGTAGAGTGACTTCTTTCCGTTTCTTTTCATTTCTTTTCTAATTTTTTAAAGCAACTGTCAGCTGTTAATGAAGCCCCACCCCCCTTTTTGTTTTTTCCGTCTTGATGTGCTACAGCACGGTTTAAATAAACAAAGGAGTTTTTGGCCAATTCAATTACACAGCCCTGCAAAATCTGTCTAAATCCTGCAGTGTCAGATGTTTGAAGTGTGTGTGTGTGTGAGTGTGTGTGTGTGTGTGTGTGTGTGTGTGTGTGTGTGTGCATTGTGAAGGGATTGGATTTGTTTTTTAGGAAGCACCCCCTGCAGTAGCCTAGGAAATGAAACATTAATGGAGGCAAAGAAAAAGTGACACGTAATTATTGCGGACACATTTGGCCGCCAAGGCAAACAAATTTGTGTTAAATAGGTTTTGAACTGCGTTAGTGAGATGAATCCCCGCTGTATTAGCAGCGCCATATGCAGGAGATCAGTCAATGCCAGCGTTCAGCCACAATGACACAAATACATGCACTTATTTAGCCTTTCTTTTTTCCGAGTATTCATTCTTGCGCTCAGAGTGGCACGCTTTTCAATCTGCATCTCTGCTGCTTTCCATTAGCTTCTAACAAAGCCTGCTATTACTGATCCTTTTAATACAGCATGCTGTTTCCTTTAGTGCATTCTGTCCCCGTTTGTGTTTCCCACTTCATCTTATAGCCAGCTGCTGATTTTTATCATTCTTTTCTATATGAAAGTGGTATTAGGCCTTGAGCCTTAATGATATACAGACAGACAGACAGATAGATAGATAGATAGATAGATAGATAGATAGATAGATAGATAGATAGAGAGATAGATAGAGAGATAGATAGAAATCTTATTACTTCTGAAAATAGAAATATAGAGAGACATTTTACATAGAATTGGAAGCAACATCAGCACAAGAACTGTGCATTGGGACCTTCATGAAATGGGTTTCCATGGTTGAGCAGCTGCACACAAGCCTAAGATCACTATGTTCAATGCCAAGCGTTGACTGGAGGGGTGTAAAGTGCCGCCACTGGACTCTGGATCAGTTTAAACGTGCTCTCTGGAGTGATGAATCAGCTTCTCTAGCTGTCAGTCTGATGATGAGTCTGGGTTTGGTGGATGCACAGTACAGTTTGGTGGAGGAGGGATGATGGGCTGGGCTGTTTTTCAGGGTTTGGGCTCCTCAGTTCCAGTGCAGGGAGATGTTGATGCTGCAGCACAAAGACATTTTACACAGTTATCTGCTTCCAGTTTTATAGCAACAGTTTGGTGAAGGCCCTTTCCTGTTCCAGCATGACTGAGCTCCCATCCACAAAGCAGCTCCATAAAGACATGGTTTGATGTGTCTGGTGTGGAGGAACTCCAGTGGCCTGTACAGAGGCCTGAGCTCAACCCCACTGAACACCTTTGGATGAATTGGACTTCCTATTATTAGCCAGGCCCTCTCGTCCATCATCAGTGTCTGACCTCACAAACGCTCTTTTGACTGAATGGTCATAAATTTCCACAGACACACTCCAAAATCCTGTGGAAAGCCTCCCCTGAAGAGTAGAGGCTATTACAACTGCAAAGCGAGGACAACTCCATATTAATGCCCATGGTTTTGGAATAGGATGTCCATCAAGCTCATGCAGATGGGATGGACAAAACCTTGTACCCCCATTATTGTAATTTTTTTTAAACATAATTTGAAACTGGCAGCTGATTTTTATTTTGTGTCAAAATCACAAAAGGACCAACAGAAATTGTCCAAAATGAAATGTTTGTATATTAAATTACATTGAAAGTTTTTGAGAACATCACCTGTTTTTGGATATATACTTTATATAGAACGATAAAATTATATAACATAAGGTACATGAGCTCTATACATACTGTTCCAGACAGTGGGCCATGTGTGTGAAGCCCTGAGCCAACAAAAGCCATCTAAGCAGCGAGAGCACTCTGTAACTGAAGTGCAATGCTCTACTATTGTCATATGATTTAGATATCATATTATTTAGATAGAGGTCCTCGTTCTATCTGTACGGTTCGTCTGTGTGTAAAATGCATGTAGGCTGTAGCCTTTGATCTTTTAAAAGTGCACTCAGTGTTATGACTCACTGTGGGTCTCTTAATAATGAAAATGTCTCATATACATCTCATACACTTACACATACGTACATGCAAGTGTCCATCCGCCTGCATGTATTTATTCATTTATTTATTGTTTTTTTTTAATATTTCCTGCTGAGTTGGTGGTCCTCAATTTTTTCTCTGCGAAGCTTCAGCTTGTTTTTCAAAGCCATACACACGAAACCCTTTTCACTTCGGGGAAAATGAGTGTTGGTAGAGATGAAAAGAGAAAGACAGAAGTGTTTTTGAAGAGTTTTGCCTGTGGCCAGGCCTTATTGGTTGGGTTTATTTTGTACTGGACAGCTGTACTGACAGACCGAGTGTGGGCTTACCACTGTGAATACACACTGGCCTCTGCAGTGCCTTTCACACTTACTGCTTTAGATTGTTGATATGGAGAACGGAAAAAATGCTCTCGGTCTGAGTTCTGCTATCTGCCCTGGCCGGGCAGTGTGGTCGTGTTTCACTGTGGCTTTTTTTTAGATGTGAAGCAACTCATAGCTTGTAACTCATTGACCCTAAAATGATGTGTCGTCATTTTTGTGGTTCTCTATTTGCATGTGAACAAGCCCTGGGTCTAGGCCGTTTTTCTCCACTGGAAAGTGAACGCTGTCTTGAAAAACTGTCCCTGTTATGCTCTGTGGTTAACTGGTCGCTTCAGAATGTGATTCAGTTTGTACCACATACAGTCTCCTAACACCCCGACTCCAGTTATGACTGTCCTAGTCTTGGCTAATGAAATACAGCTCTCAAACAACAAGAACTAGAATAGGAGATATTAGCCAATAGATAACTCCAATAAACATTCCTGACTATGAGATATTAGTACATAAGCAACCACAATAAGCACTCCTGTACATTAGAAGATATTATATTAGTCCACAAAAAATCTCAATAAACAATCCTATATGCTACAGTTTGAGAGAATAGTTAAAAAACTACCCCAGTAGACATACTCATACATTAGAAGAAGACATATTACATAAACAACCTCAGTATACTTTCCTGTACACTACAGTATGAGATATTCGTCAATAAATTACATCCGTAAACAATTCTATACACTAGAATGAGAGATATTAGTCCATAAACAACATCAGTAAGCACTCCTTCACACAGGAATTAGTACATAATACATTAGTACATAAGTACATAAACAACCTTAATAAACAGTTCTGTACATTAGAATAGGCAATATTAGTCCATAAACTACCTCAGTCAACAGTTCCAGACACAATAATAGGAGATACTGGTCAACAAAGAACCTGAATAAAAACATCTATATGCCAGAATAGGAGATATTAGTCCATAAACAACCTGAGTAAACACATCGGTACACTAGAATAAGAGATGTTAGACCAAAGACAACCTGAGTAAACACAAACTGTGTTGCATACAGACTAATATACTAGAACAGGAGATATTGGTCTATTAACAAGAAAATGGTGAAACTTTCATGCAATTTTGCATGCAACAAGTTTCATGTAATAGTCAATCAAAACATTGATAACACACCATGTGATCAAAGTGAAGATCAGTGGACAAGAAATCAAAACAGAAGGCGGTTTATTGGATGGTTGAAAAGGAGATACCCTTGACTGGCTTTGTCAGGTACCTGAGCCATCGTTTACTGTTCTTTGCTATCGTGATGTTACTGTGATCTGTGTAGCTAAATTACATTTTTCCTCCCTCGATCCTCCCCTAATTTTACACAGAGCGCAGATTCTTTTGGGATCTGATGGATGAAAATTATGGCTGAAGAGGAGACCAAGACACACTCCTTCATGAACTTGCTTCTAGGACAGGATGAGTGACGAGTGAGATACATTTGTTTTAACATACACAAAACAGATTAAAAACTCCAGCAGCACTGCTGTGTCTGATCCACTCGCACCAGCACAACACACACTAACACACCACCAGTGTCAGTGTTACTGCAGTGCTGAGAATGATCCACCACCCAAATAGTTCCTGCTCTGTGAGGGTCCATGGGGGTCCTGACCACTGAAGAACAGGGTAAAAGGGGGCTAACAAAGTATCAGAGAAACAGATGGACTACAGTCTGTAACTGTAGAACTACAAAGTGCACCTATATAGTAAGTGGAGCTGATAAAATGGACAATGAGCGTAGAAACAAGGAGGTGGTCATAATGTTATGCCTGACTGGTGTATATATATATATATATATATATATATATATATATATATATATATATATATATATATATATATATATATATAATATCAGCCAATAAACATGCTACAAATACACAAATGTTAATAACATGTCACAGCTAACTTAATAGTGAGAATGATAGGATGCATCAAACAATACGAGCTGCTGTTTTGACTAACTAGGATAACTGAATGCGCTGCCTGCAACCTTGACTGATTTTGATTGCATTTTAATGTAAATTAATGTTACATGCAAATCACAATGTGCAACCAGTAACTAATAATGTATCTCAAATAGACTAGCTTATGTGTGTGACTCATACTGTTATCTATAAAAATAGGCATAAGTACATATTGCTGCAGTACAAAACTAAAGAAGTGATCTTCAGACACAAAACATGTCTTGGCTGAATGACTACATTTGGGCAAAGAGGTACTTTAAGTCACTCTGTCCAAAACTGTAATTTGACTAAAAGCTTGATGAGTTTTTCTTAAAAGAATGAATCATTCAGTGAGACAAACTAATTTGCATGGTATTCTACTTTTCCCAACTGCAGACCATCAGCCAAGACATGTTTGGTGACCACATTTCACTTCTTTAAGTTAGAACTAGAGCTATGAGGCGAATGTTGCTAACAAACACTAGAATTCTATAGGCGCCCAAACTGTATCCATAAAATACATCCCCAGAATTTCTCGTAACCTACTGAAACCATGTCCAGGCCTTAATTCAGGTCACATAAACAAGTCAATGTGGTTTAGAAAACAGTATGACTTACTATAAACTATAAAAAATGAAAAAAGAGGCTATAGCTAAGAGAAGGAGCAGCCATTAGATTAGCATTTGGCCAAACTATTCCTTTAACGGAAAAGCTGCTTTGATGATAAAAACTTTGTTCTGTAAATCATTCATATCTACAATGTCAACCGTCTGTAATCTGCTCTAGCCTGAATTTCATGAAATGTACATCAGAGGATATTCAGTAAGGGGTTATTGTAGTCACTTATTGTTATGTGGACCACTAAAGCATTTCCAACCCAGTGATTCTGAGCCATTATTCTGAATGTAAAGGCTCTGGCCCTTGGCTGGACGAGGAGAACTAAAGATAATAATGTGATTTGTAAATTACAGGCTGGATGTTGAGTGCATATGTACACTCTGCTAATGCAAATCTCCAGAACACTTTCTTCAGCCTAGGAGAAAAAGTTATTTTCATGCTTATGAAAGCTCTGTGACACAGTCCAGCCTGTTCTTTATACGCTTATTATGCACGTTTGTCCGTTACAGCAGTAAACAAAATTTCCTTTTAATACTCAGATCAAAAGTGTGCATGGATGACATTTCCTTGTTGACTTGTGTTTGGATCCTGTCTATTTAGATAGGCAGTCTGCCGCCTCATTGTTTGCTGTCTTTCCTCTAAATCCAGAGTAATGTGCTCCACAGCGATGCCGGGCCTGAGTGAAGATGAATTTTCCTTCAACAAAGACTCTATCTGAGCTCAATTTAATGTTTTAACCCTTAGAAATTTCATTTGTGGGTATTTATTATTATTATTATTATTATTATTATTATTATTATTATTATTATTAAACAAGAGGAATAGAGGCTTATACCCACTAATTATCATTCAAACTACATGCCTCGATTACCGCAAGCATACCTCAAACCATGAAATAATTTATATTGCTCATATTTGATATTTTATTATTTGAAGCTGATAAAAAAGTTGTTGTTTTGTGAATATTTAGTTGATTTTTGCACAATGTTGTTGTGTGCACATTTTTCGATATCAAAACAAATAGAAAAAATCAAAACCACAGACTCGAACCAGTCAGTAAAGTATGCATTTTGACATGTAAATGTATGTAAATATGTATATAACCTCTTAAACTAGGTGTGCACATATGTGGGCCCACAAACCTCACATGATAATTTGATAGTAGTTATTGAATAATTTAATTCATAGTAGTTACTGATTAATGATACTGCAGTTTAGCTATGGAATTACATTTAAAAGGATAGTCAAGTCAAGATTATTTATAAAACCTGTTTAAAAGCCAAAAATATTGACCAAAATGCTGTACAACAGATTAAAAATATCTAAATGTCTACAAAATGTTTTTAAAAAAGTAATTGTATAAACGTTCAATGTACAAATGACTGCTAAAATAAATGGTAAGAAATGCTGAAAAAGCTGGCATCAAGGAGGGGTGGGGGTCTATGTTTATGTCTATGTATATATATATATATATATATATATATATATATATATATATATATATATATATATATATATAAATTATAGACACAACTTATTTAAAATATAGACAAATTTGATTTGTTTTGTGTGCTGTCGTTGTATTGTGGTCAGTCAAACTCATAACACTGTGCTACACTAACACTCTCTACACTACTTGCACCAAAATAGAGGCTTTTTCATTGTCGGTCTTCCAGGTCACACTTAGTTCGTAAGACAGTGCAGTCTTTTCCGGAGTTACTGTGCTTTAATGGTTAACTTCATATTCTGATTTTCAGCAGCAGCTCCACTCCGAGGATGCTTCTTCGGCACTACAGTTTGCTAAAACATGCGATTAGCATAACCAGAGGAGTGAAGACTTGTGGGAAATTCCCTGCAGGCTGCAGAGAGATGAAGAGCGAACGGCCTGTGATCCACTCTGAGCTCCACTGCTGCCTGCCGTGTCAGCAGGCGCAGAGCTATCAAACAGAATCTGAGAGCGGCCGCGTTTGCAGGCGGAGCCTCTGAGCGACCGGAGAGCGGTGTAACCCTCGTTAAACCCTTGTTAAAATGGTTCTAACGAGTGGAGCAGGTACAAATACTTCTGTCCCGCCCCGGCACACACACACAGACACCGCCAGAGACTGAGACGTTTTATGAGAGGAGATGGGCACAAAGCAGGAGCTTCATCTGTGGAGGCCTGGGGAGATGCTGCTGTTACCTGCTGCATTACAGTGCATGCAGAGAGCTCGGTTTGCTTTACCACCGCATGTACCGTAAAGTGTGAGGGTGAGGCAGTTAGATGATCGATTGAGCTTTCAGGAACCTTAGAAATCAGGGGTTAGCAGTGCAGCTTCGCATGCTCATTGGTTTTTCTGAACAGTTTAACCTGATTTTTAGTATGTTTGTTCATTCGTTTTATACTTACTTTGTTTTTAATCAAAGTTTAAATAACAGTCAGATTAATTTGACTGGATTTCTTTACTGAGAAAGCAGCGGTGATACAGAAGTACGTTCAAGATGTAATTGTTTGAAAATCTTTGTTTAGATACACATTTTCATAGCCAGTTTAGCTGGTTTACTGGATAGTTTACATTTCACTGCTAACTCAGTGGCCCAGGTCCAAATTCCATTGCAAGTGAAATAACTTAAGGAACGTGTTGTATCTTTGGGGGTACACTTGCATTGTTTGTAACATGTAAACACAATTTACCAGGACAGTGCCCTTTGTTCTGACAGTGAAAAACAGAAAAACAGTTGATGTATAATGGAAAACACTTTTTTACCTCTCTAGTAAAGGTGTATATATCTCAGTGTTGTTGTAAGAAAACCTTGTATTTCCAAAATGGTGATTTTACAGGAGAAGGAAAAAACCTACTTTATTTTTAATGTATGTCAATGGAACCAGACTTCTTTACAAGCGATTATGGGTCATTTCTTTTGGTCCATTCATCATGAAATTTACACAAAATGTAAAGAGCAGCAGGTATTTTCAAATTATGTCAAAAACTGAAAAACATAAAAATGGAGATACGAGATTTTCTTCCGACAGCAGCGATATATATATATATATATATATATATATATATATATATATAACAAAATATGTAAAACCTCGTAACTCCATTTTTGCTGATTTTCAGTTTTTGATATAATTTGAAATTGCCTGTTGGCCTTTACAGTGTGTGTAAATTTCATGATGAATGGACCAAAAGGACTTGGAAAAAAGTTTCACACTGTGTCCCATCTGTTGCTGTACAATTTATCAGCCCCCTTTTACCCCATATATCAACGGATGCAACCACCACAAGACCACCGCTGACCTTTCACATGGTTGTGTGTGTTGAACCAAAAAAGAAAAAGAAGAATAGCTGGCATTTAAAACACCTGAAAAGAATTACTGAAGTGTACTACTGATAGAAATATTAACACTGAACTGTATTCTTCCCTCTGAGGTCCACTAATAACATTTATGTGGCTTTATATACAAAAACAATTCAATTTTTATTAATGTCCAACCTCTCTTTATTCCTCAGAGTAAGACAGGTTGTTTTATTATTGTGCCTTTAAAACTGCTACATGTAAATGAGCTGTATTTTGATTGGCTGCCCTCATTCAAGAGCAGTCTGAGCTAAAACACTCCGTGTGAATGGCTGGGGCTGAACTGCTGTTGGCTGAGTAGCTGGATGTAAATGTGTTGGTTTTTATGGCATCATAAACACAGTAGTTTACTGCAGCTTAGTGTGTGAATGTGTACTGTCCACAGTGAACGCTGTGGTTTTGAAGTCTTAATGATTTTTAAACACTTTTTAACTTCAAAAATGTGAGTAAAACATTTTTCCGTAATATGAGGTGTTTGAACAACAGCAGGCTCTTTCTGTTTGATTCGTTTCTGCACCATCTGCAGGCTGGCTGAGCAGGGGCCATTATTTACCCTCCCGCATTAGCGCCCGCGGCCACGCCCGCCTCTCTGCTGTGCTGTTGTTTTTCTCAGCAGCCTGCAGACAGAATTCACTGCTACAGGTTTCCATTAATATTAAACATTACTAATGAGCTCTAATCACCCGCAGCACGATTGATAATAATGGAGGGCTTTACACCTGATAAAGTACATCTCTCTCTCCCTCCCTCCCTCTCGCTCTCTCTCTCTCCCTCTCTCTGTTTCTCTCGCTCTCTCTCTCTCTCCTTCCCTCCCTCTCTATCTCCCTCTCTCTCTCGCTCTCTCTGTCTCTCTCTCTCTCTCTTTCCCCCAACTCTCTCTCTGTTTCTCTCTTTCTAGCGCTCCCTCCTCTTTCCTTCTCTTTTTCTCTTTTATATTTTGTTTCTCACCCCTATTTTTTGCTTCCTCTTCTTTCTTTTTCTCTCTCTCTTCCTTTCTCTCCACCCTCTCTCTTTATCTTCCACCTTTCCCTCCCCTCTGTCTCTTTTACCTTCTCTTTCTTTCATTTCCTCACTGTCTCTCCCTTTCACTTTCTCTTTATCTGTAACCCTCTCTCTCTCACTCTCTCTCACACTCTCCTCTTTTCTCTCTTTTTCTCCCCTTCTTTATCTCTCTCGCTTTCTCCACCTCTCTCTTTCTCTCTCTGTTTCTCTTTCTAGCGCTCCCTTCTAGCCCTCGTTTTTGTTTGTCTCTCTCTCTCTCTCTCTCTCTCTCCCTCCCTCTATCTCTCTCTTTGTTTCTCTCCTTTTTTAGCTCTCATTTCTCTGTTTCTGTCTCCCTCTATCTGTCTTTCTCTCTCTCCTTCTCTTTTTCTCTTTTATATTTTGTTTCTTGCTCCCTCTTATGTCTTTTTTTTCTCTCTCCCCTCTCTCTCTTTATCTTCCCCTTTTCTCTCCCCTCTCTCTCACACTCTCCTCTTTTCTCTCTTTCTCTCCCCTTCTCCATCTCCCTCTCCCCTTCTCCATCTCCCTCTCCCTCTCTCTCTCTCTCTCTCCCTCAGCAGTGTGTTTAATTGGTAATGCTCCTTCTGTTTAACTGCAGCAGCTCTGAGACCTGAAGGACAGTTTTTTTTTTTAACCCTTGTGGCGTCGAAAACAACGCAGTTTCTTACGACCTGCAGTACAGAGTGTATCTGAGGCGGTTACTGTACGGCTCTCTGCGTTATTCCTCTGAGGGTGAACACACTCTTTTAATCACACTCTCTGTGTCTGTATACTAATTATCAAACACAATCTGAAGTGAAAACAAACAGGGTATAATTGGGACCAGGGGAAGGAATCTTTGGAGTTGTCTTGGTGTCTATTGGTTTATTTTAACCTCTCTGTTGAGCAGTATCTGTTAATTACCGTGACGACGCCTGCTTTAAAGATCCAATCAGGAATCCCTGCAAATAGGAAATAAGGAAAATTAGTTGTTTGTTTGTTTTTTTTTTCAAGTAACAAAAGTGTAACATCACGTGTGTGTTTGTACATTTTTATATACAAAACTGTGTCCTATGGAGTCAGAAACCACACGAGCAAATCCATTCAGTATCACTGAACAGCTCAGCACGGGTTGAAGCGGGTGTGTGATGATTTAGACGTGCAGTTTGTATGGTGGTAATTGGTGGAGTTTAAAGAAGAATTCTGTACAGTTCAGCGACTGAGGTGTAAATAAAGGTATTCAGAGTGGTTTAATGTGAAATGGTCCATTGTAGAGTAACTTATCAGCTCTTTACAGTGGTGCTGATAGGAACCAGGGGTCATCATGTCTATAATGTTTCTCTATTGCCATTTTATTCACTATACAAAACAACCAGTGGACCTACAGCTTCCTTGTTTTATACATAATGATAAAATAGTGGTAAATACCAAAAAGAAAAAGGATTGAAGCCTTTTTAAAGTACCACTTTAGAATCAGACTCATTAGTTATTAGTCATTAGTTACTAATTAGTAGAAAATTAGTTTATTAATGTTGTTAATAAGGTCATGAACAGCTTAAAACTCATTACTAAGTAGTTATAACATGAATAGAAAGGAAAACAGTGATCTGGTGTTTGCTTAATAGTGAACCCACATTAATTAAAAGGGTAAAAGTGAACTAATCTATAGGATGAACATCAATGTCTGATGAAGCTGGCAAGTTAAGATAAGATCAAGATAAGGCAAGGCGAGTTTATTTACATAGCACCTTTCATACACTGCTGTCATTCAAAGTGCTTTACAAATAAGAAAAAACACAAAGGTGAAAGAGAATAGAAATTAAAACATGGTTAAAGCATGGTTAAAATCAAAAAGTCATTAATTAAAAATCAAATAAGAAATTAACTTAGCATAGTTAAAAACAATCAAATGAAAAATTATAAGCACACTTGAGGCAACTACCAAGATAAGTATGTAATCCCACCAAGGCTTAACCATGTAAATGAATTATTTCATGAGATTAATGGTTTTAATGTGTTCACAACTCAATTAATAACCATTAATAAACTAATTATAAGACATTCATAAACCACTTATAAGGGTAGTCTTATTCTAAAGTGGTACCAGCTTTTTTCTCTGTTTACTGTTTTGCCTTATAACACCCGGCATGAACCTTATAACACTCTGCCATTAATTAATTAAAAAAAATAGGCTAAAGCCTTCTCAAAACTATATTTCATTATTATAGAGCAGAGCATTTCAGCTGTTAATGAAAAAAAGGTCTTAGGGTGGAGTTACTCTTTAGGGTGGCATGTCCATGAATCGGATGCATATCCAATCTAGAACTAGTCAAGTCAAATTTATTTATATAGCGCCTTTTACAACAGATGTTGTCACAAAGCAGCTTTACAGAGAATCCGGGTCCACGGCCCCCAGTAAGCAAGCCTTGGCGACAGTGGCAAGGAAAAACTCCCTCAACAGGAGGAAGAAACCTCGAGAGGAACCAGACTCAAAAGGGGAACCCATCCTCCTCTGGTCGACACCGGATAACAGCACCGGATAATCCGATTCATGGACTACTTATGAAAGTGTTCTAATTGAAAGGACCAGATTTGAAAACATCAGATTTGTGTCACACTAAGGCAAAAGAATTTAATTGTGTCACTTCAATCAGGTGAAGGTAGCCTTTCATATGTGGTCCTAGATCGGACACATGTCTGATTTGTGGCCATGCGACCTTATTGAGGATGCTCAGATCGGAATTCAGGTGTTTTTTCCTTTCACTGCTCATGCGTCATCATTCACAGTTAACCTGGATTTAGTGCCAGTAAACACTGCAAAAGCAGCCGATCCCTTTTCACCTTCGTCTCTCTCTAAAAAGTCATTCAGGGGCTGTGATTGATTAGGATGTGCGCCTGCGAGTCGTTTCAGGATACAGGGTTCATTCGCTTTCATAACAGGTTTGAGTCACTTATCTACATGAATGTGAACCATCTAGTTAGAAAGAATGGATCTGACCAAAAATCAGAATTGAGGAATGAGATGTAACCAAAGTGGTAAGATCTGACTGATAAATCTAATCAGCCTGATAATGTGAACTGAGCCTTAAGCTCAAACAACAAGCAGTGTATTTGTAAACATTTCATGTAATAACTTTCTTATAACTTGAGGGAGCTTTTATAGACATTAAATGATTCACACGTTGGGTCCCTATCACCACCACTGTCAACGATTTTAACTCTGTAAGCTACTCTAGGATGGTGTGTTTCACACCAAAGAACTCTGAGTGGCTTTTTCATCACAATTTTGAAAAAGCAGTGGAGCTCCCCTTCAAGGTCCCAATAATTATTAGTGCTTAGTGCATACTACAGTAAGTACATCTTTGCAGATTGACTGTATGTGGTGTGAGGAGGGAAACTATCGCTTTAAGGCTTTATCCCTTTGTGTGGTTAGACAACAAAATTTGAGCATGCGGTAAAAGAAAGATTATGAAAAATTCAATAATAAGAATTGTGGACATTCCTTTGTAGGCAAATGCTAGAGCGCTGTTGCACTGTGTGTGTGTGTGTGTGTGTGTGTGTGTACGCCCGCATGTGTGTGATCTGCTCGAGTGGTGCCGCTCATAAAAGCCTCTTTAATGCGTGCGGGTCCAGGGGTGCAGGGGTGCAAGCTGCGCTCAGATATTCCAATTAATTAATGGCATAATTAAGGTTTTGTCATTGATGTGGCTGCTGGTGACAGCGATGGATGGGCCGGGCCGGAGCCGTGCCAGGCAGGCACACAGGCGGGCACACAGGCGGGCGCTGCCTAATGAATGGCAGCAATTTAAGGCTGGTTACTGTGGCGACAGGACCACCTGCGAAGGCCTGGCTGCTGCTTCAGTGTGCCAGCATCACTCAGAGTGAACACTGACTGGAATTATCACTGCACGCCTCTATCCACAACCTCCTGACTCAGCCAGTAACACTCATTCTCTCTCTCTCTCTGATTCTCACTCTCTCTCCCTGTCTCTCTCTCTCTAGTTATCTCTCTATATATATATTTATCTCTCTCACTCTGTCTCTATTCCTCTCTCTCTCTCTCTCTCTCTCTCTCTCTCTCTCTCTCTCTCTCTCTCTCTCTCTCTTTGTGTGTATGTCTCTTTCTCTAAGGTTGCATCCAGAAACCCTAAATGTTAGTGCTTTCTCTTGCTGGTCCTCTTCCTCCCCTCTGTGACCTGGAAACCATCTTGCCGGCTGTCTGAATACCGGGCAAGTGAAGCCGCTTCAAGCAGCTGCTGTAACGACTTCAAACACGCGTGTACACAAGTGTGTGCTACCCAGAAAGACTTTTACAGATTTAATAGTCACTTTACTGCATGCACACTCAGACAGGATGGACAAACACACCGTAACACTACTATATACCACTGTACATTCTGCATTTTTCCCTCTGTGTTGTGTATTTTGTACTTGGTGTCAGATGAAATAAACAACACAGAGTGGAAAACCACACATATGTGAATCAGCCAGCTCTGGCATGCTTTCATACTAGCATTGTGATAAGATCTGTTCATCATATATATATATATATATATATATATATACACACATACATACATCATCTAACATCATCTAAACCGCTTATCCTTCTGGGTCACAGTGGGGTGCTGGAGCCTATCCCAGCTGTCATTGGGCGGAAGGCAGGATACACCCTGGACAGGTCACCAGTCCATCACAGGGCAGACAGACAGACATACACATTCACACCCAGGGGCAATTTAGCATATCCAATTAGCTTAACTGCATGTCTTTGGACTGTGGGAGGAAACCGGAGTACCCGGAGGAAACCCACACAGACACGGGGAGAACAGGCAAACTCCACACAGAAATGACCCTGGTCACCCAGCCGGGAATCGAACCCAGGCCATTCTTGCTGTGAGGCGACAGCGCTACCCACTGCACCACCGTGCCGCCTATTTTTATATATTTTTATTAAAATGAATGGTTGTACCCCTCAAAGGTACAACAGTGGTTTTAAGGTCTGACTGTGAACCTTAAATAAGTTTTTCCAGGTGAAAAGTTTGTATTTGTACCTTTTCATAACCGAATGTTTTAAACAGAACAGTAAAATAAAAGCCTGGAGACGAGACGGGGTGTGTGGAGTCAGTACAGCTTAGAACATATCATTTCAGTGGATTATGGTTCAGTTATGTTCCCTGACTAAAGGTACCGAGATGGACCCTTCAGGGAACCACCCCAGTGACAAGAGGGGAACTGCCCCAGAGACAGTTTAGGACCTTTATTTCTGGGAGTGTGTATATAAATTTAACAAATTACTCATCTTATTCACACAGGAGAAGGCAAAAGGCAAAATCATGATTTGCTTTCAGTTTTAATGTAAGTTAAATAAAAAAAAAAATAAAATAAATAAAATAAATAAAAAAATCCAAGCAATTTTGGAGCATCTGTCGATCCATTAATCATACAATTTTCACACAATGTTAAAGGCAGGTGAGGTGCTCAAATGATGTAGAACTGTGGATGCATCAATTTATTTATTTTGTGTTTTTTTTTTACGTAAAATGTTTCACTTTTGAAAAAAGGCATCATTAGTACACTGTTGATTTCTGTTGAGTTCAGAAAGCTGTTGTCTGTTCTCTTTTCCTGTAAACACTTTGGTAAATTTCTCTTCTTGGAAATTAGGGCCGGATGTTTGTTTATTATTGTGACGCCTTGTTTTTAAACAGAACACATTCTTGCTTGAGTGAAGTACTGCGAAGCACTTTCAAACGTGCTCAGTAAGCAGCACCTGTTGTGTTTTTGGCTCGAGGCAAAAATGCCTGGGGCCAGATCCTGTTCCCATAGGGGCAGACGGGTAAAAGGTCAACAGCTTCACAGACGGCATTTGCTCCACAAGCCACATCCTCCAGGAACCTGTCTACTTTATTCTGAGTGCAGTTTAAGGTCAACACCTAGCTTAGGTGAAGAAGCAGCAATGCTTACCACAACAATGTAGTAAAGCAGAGGCTTGGTGATTTATACATTAATTGCAGGCCAGTTTAACCACTTAAACCCAGAGGGTCTGTATGTAGGTCTACGTGCTTCCTTCTCATAGCTACAGTGCGCATGTATTAGTTTCTTATGAATAATTCAATCCACTTCACTACTGAACCAATTTGATTCTTCAATGTGCAGCACTGAAGTCTCAAGTCTGTAAAACATGTCTTTCACATAAAATCAGAACCTAAAATATTGTATTAGATTATAACAGCTTCTTTTGTCCGAGTTGTATTTAGCCTGTAGTTCTTTTTGTTGTAAATGTATACTGTGTGCACTTCAGTCTGGTAGAGATGCCTGTTTAGAGAACAAAAATAAAGTAAATAATGGCATATTTTATTAACTTTATAAAGTTTTTAATTTTGTTTACACTTAGAGCTGAATATAATCAGCAGCATAATGTGAGAATTGGCCATTTTTCCTACTGGGCTCCCCCTACAGTTGCAGTAAGTAAGTAAGTGGAGTAAATTTTATTTCTATAGCACATTTAAAACCAAAGTGCTTTACAATAAAACACAGAAAGGACTTCCACCTTCTGATCACCACCGTACATTAACACAACAGTGTGCAGTCCTCAAGCCGCAGTTGCGGAGTGTGTTTCACTTTTACACCACCGTCATAAATACAGATTTTGAGCCCCTCCTTATGAACAGCTGCACCCATGCATTTGTTGACAAGCTAAAGGATACAGAACCTGCAAAGAAAACATCAGAAGTAAGAGAACCATCAATTGACAAGGTATAGTAATATTACAGGATTTTACACAAATATGACTTTGTATAGTTTTATTTATTATACATTAGAGATAAACACAAACAGAATGACCAAAAACGTTTCCTTTTGCTGAAATACTGCTTGCGCTTTCAACCCATATAGGCTGCATTGTTTGCAAAGTGTTTAAATGTGGAGAATGTAATCGAATAAAACGTCATTGACAACATGATACAGGCTGTGCTGCACATAACGTCGCTGCTGTCAGAACAAAACGTCATATTTCCATTTGTAACATTTTTCAGTTTTTCACATAATTTGAAAATGCCTGTGGCTCTTTATATTGTTTCAGGATGAATGGACCAAAATAAATGGCCCAAAATTACTTGAAAAAAAAATCCATTGACTTCCATTAGAAGTGAAGTGTGTTTTTGTTTCTCCTGTGAAATTGCCATTGTGAAGATATGAGGTTTTGTTCCGACAGCAGTGATATACTTAATATACAGTGTAATTTATTACAAGCTAGCTGGGAGAGTTTCAAGGTTGTAAACTTTCAAGGCTTATTTGTTGTGAGATTGATAAAGGCTGACCAAACTTTTCGTCGTGAGATGAAATTATGCCTTTGCATACTAGCCTGAACGGGACTGAGGTTAGGTGACTTTTGGCTTCTGGAAAAACTACCAAAAAAAAAACAAGACAGGAATGACATCAGATTAAGGTTACAGCCTACAGAACAAGTTTGCTAACACAGCAAAACATCAAGCAAGCGCAACGACACAAGTAAGCCACCTAACATATTATCACTTACTAGTGCAACAGGAAGATTGCCACCTTGCCATCTGTCTTGCATTCTTTTATTTCTTTTAGCTCTCACCAACAATTAAAAGCCAGTCTGGGATTCACTCTTGCCTGGTCTTTTGCTCAGTCACTCCTTTTTTCTCTTCCTCACTTCCTCCGACAACGTCTTCTTGTTTGGTCTCTTTGCAGCATCTGCCATGATGTCCAATCTGGGACTACCAAGCTAGCTTCATATGTCTAGCTAAAGAACCATAGTTGTGTGACATTGTGTGTGGTGTTATGTGGTTCTTCTGAGAGGTTCTCATTCACACTCCACCAAAGTTACATAGCAGGTGTTCTGGGCCCGGAGTGGCTATGACAGAGATGCCATCCTCCCCATTATAAGTCAGTGTACCATCAAAATGATTTTGAAACTGTTTCATAAAGTTGCTTCATGCAGAAACCTTTTAATTTGCTTTATTAGTATCATTGCTACTACATTTCCACTAGTGACCCTACTGGAGTTACAGCAAACTAAAATGGTGGTCAATGGAGTTTATAGCAGCTCAAGCTTAACTACTTATGCTTTTTACTATGTATGTTGCAGTTTTTGAACTCAAAACCTGTCTCTGTTTGTAGGAGACTGCTAGCTATGTTATCTGCTGACCCCACTAGCCTGTGAGCTAACCTCATTACAGAGAATGTAGAATGTAAACCAGTTAAAAAGCACCTTTTAAAATCAACTTCACTCTGAAAGTAGGCATGTATTTTTATCATTGCCTCAGCAATGCATAGATGTAAGTGCTTAACTGAACCATGCTCCTTTTAAAACACAATATGATAAACTATATTGCTATATGTAGTTTCATACGTTGCTGTTGGTCATTGGTTTATATTGGCAGCATCCAAACTACTTTTCTTATTGGCTCTTATTGCTCTGCCAATATAGAAAGCCTTCCTAGAAAAGTAGAGGCTGGTTCTGCAGTAAAGGGGGACAAACTTCCTATTAAAAACTTTAATTTCGGAAGAAACATTGGATGAGCAGGTGCGTACAAACTTTTAGACATACCCTGTACCCACTGTTTACCCTGTACCCACTGTTTAAAAGCATTTTAACAGTAACAGCAAACATCATCAAAATACATGCAAATCAAAAAAAAAGTAGTTGATAAGTCACACCTAGTTTGATTAATTTGGTCCCAGATTTATGTCTACTTTTTATATGAATGTTATTTATATTTATACAAATTTTAGTGTTTTTTTCTGCGCAAACAAACACTTACTCTTGAGATAAACAGCTTTTTTATCTGGTGTGTAAAACTCTTGTGCAATACTATATATATACAAAGTATATGTGTATATTCTTACGATTAATAATAATAAAATCTAAATAAAAAAAATACATAATAATCATGCAGGAAGGAGTTAAATCATACACCATGGTTTCTACAACATCAGATGCCCCAGTTAGCTTGGCCAAAAATAGTGTAAAAACACAGTTAAACTGTTTAGTGTTTTGTGTTTGGTATTTCCTCATAACCCCAAATAAGCAGTTCTGCTTACATACATAGACTCAAATTCCAAGAAGCAACAGCAGAAACACCAATAAGGAAACTGTACCATGACAATCAGGCCTTAGTCTGGTGGCAGAACCTTCACAGTATAGAAACAGACTGTGTTTAGGAAAAAGTTAGATATGGTATCATATACGATAAAGATGACTATGTAGTCGATTGTCTTTAATTAATTACACTCCACATTGTTTTTAGATCATCACTGCTTCTCAGTTCTAGTTGGTCTCTTATGAAAGCCATGTGACTTATTTTGTTCTTGTTTAATATTTTTTCGGTCCATTTGAGAAAATCTTTAACACTGCTTGAACTGCAAACTCACATTAATGTAATAAAACATAAGAATTTCTGGTTTTAAAAACAGTAGTTCATATCACACTTTCGGTTGTTCTTCTTGACTCCCAGCCATATCACTGATTTATTAAATTCCTTCAGCAGCACACTTGATTTTAATTTAATGAAGCACAGAATAGCCGAACCAGGTACTGAATGAAAGCTATAAATGATGTAATAATTGAATACAAGGTTTCCTCAAGGAGAGGTTTGAAAGTAGCTAAATGAAAGCTCTGACATATCAAATCACTACTTACTGTATTAATATTATTCAGATTTATTCAAATATCTGTATTTTTCTGAGGGCAGAGATTGTCAGAAGTCTCAGTTGTTTTGTTAAGTGTCCTGTTTTTCATCAGTGTATTTAGGAGACCTATGGATAAAAACAAGCTATAAAAAGAAAATGTGGCTCATTCTGTTGAATTGGTTCTGAGTCAGAGATGAAGAGATGAACACGTTCAAAGAGATGAAAACACATTTAAGACTTTTAACTGACTTGAATTTTGGACTGAAATCCTTTTGCTTTGCGTGGCCACATAATTAGCTAAAATAAGGCTCTGCTGACTGTTTCAGCACTGCTATGAAAATGTGGGACTTTTTTTATTTACAGTTTTTTTTATTTTAAAATTAAAAATTTGATAAATGTAAATATTTCAACTTCATTTAAAAAAATTAAAAATCCTAATTTTGAATAAAATACAAAAAAAAAGAGAAAGATATTTAGGGGTTTGGGTTTGGGAAAGACAGCTCCCAATAGAAAGTACCCTACGAATGATGATTTTTATATATTAAACTTATTACTATTTTAATTAATGCATTGGGTTTAAATAGATCATGACGTAATTCTTGTAAATATTTGAAGTCTGAATTCTTACACTTTTTAAAATAAGGTTTTACTGTGGCGCTGTAGTTTGAACTTATTCAGTAGATTGGCCTATTTACAGTTGTATGCAAAAGTTTGGGCACCCATGTTTTCAGATTTTTTAATTGAAAATGTGAAACAATCACTGTTTATCTGTTTAATTAAACTCAAACATGTGGCCTTTGTAAAAGTAATTGCAAATTATTTTATTTTCTGTATTATTTTTCCAATGTGTTAAACTTATAAATAGATAGAAATAATAACTACAATTAGCAGAAAAATACAGTTTTAAGTGTTTTTTTTGTTTTTTTGTTTTTTTTGCATATGCCTGTGAATAGTCTTTGGTTTGAACATGCAGTCACTGTTCTGACTGGAAATCGTCTTCATCCTATAGAAATTGCTTGAAATTCACATTCAGGTTCATGTGCATCCTGCATTTACACAATATATATAAAGCTACTGAAATCCTGAAAGTGATAAATACATTCTAATGAAGCTTATTTTGTCTACTCATAATGTAATTAACTGCATTTAATTATTTTGAAATGTTTTACAGCCCTCTGATATATACAGCATTAATTAATTAATTAATTAATTAATTTTTCGTGTTTGTCAGAATTTATGTTGGCACTTTCAAGAGCACATCCTCCTACATCTCGTACTTGGCGGATAAAAGATTTCGATTTAGGTTAGAAATTCCTGCAATATGTGAGGATAAAAAAGACTTTTTTCTCTGTTGCATTTATTTTTCTTTCAGTTCTGTTTCTTTCATTGACGTGACCCTAACAGCATCATTGGATCAACACTACAGTGACACTGCTGCTGTGCAGTGACCTCTCACTGTCCCCTCACCTTCTCCTTTAGCATCGATCCAGATGTAGAGGACAGGTGTAGCATTTCACTCGTGGTGGTGGTGGTAGTAGGGGGGTGGGGGGTGGTGGGTGAATGGCATATCCACTCATCTGTTTGAGCCTTTAGCCTTGTGGAGAATCATCTCTCCGTCCTTCTGTCCCCTCTATCCCTCTCTCACTTCGCCCTCTGGTTCCAGCTCTCCTTTGGGGCATGTTCTAAAGCAAGCTGACCTGGAGGATCTCGGGTTGCATGGAGAGACAAAGTCACACTCATTTAGTGGCCTAAGCAACAGTATTCCGGTGGGAATGGCACCTCCTCCATCCTGGCATGTCTAAGTAGGATCCAAGCAACATCTCTGTGATTTTCTCATTTTAAACCTTTAAATCCACAACAGCGTGTAAACCTTACAATTGTGTAACTGATGTTGTTACTGACTCTAAAGGACCATATTTTTGGTAATGATTTTTTCCCCTGAGGTCCACTAATGACATACATGTAGTTTCCGGCACTAAAAACAGTCAAAAACTCGTGGAACTAAACCGGCTCATTATAATATACACCAGTCGGTCACTTCATCAAGTACATCGCCTTGTATCTACACTCTGTCCATTTTATCAGCTCCACTTACTATATAGGTGCACTTTGTAGTTCTACAGTTACAGACTGTAGTCCATCTGTTTCTCTGATACTTTGTTAGCCCCCTTTGACCCTGTTCTTCTGTGGTCAGGACCCCCCTGGACCACCACAGAGCAGGTACTATTTGGGTGGTGGATCATTCTGACCACCTGGAACACCCTTGTAGCCATGTAGCAGCTGAAGCACCATAGCAAGTACCTGCTAACACCCTAGAAACCACCAGAGATACCAGAGCAAAAACCTATCATCACCATAAAGATACTAAAGCAACCACCTAGCAACAAACTAGCAACCACCTGGGTTAGCATAGCAACTACCTAATCAGAAAGTGCTACTGGAGTTTATGAACACTGTGTCCACTCACTGTCCGCTCTATTAGACACACCTACCTCGTTGGTTCACCTTGTGTCAGAGCCAGAGTCAATAGCTCTGTTTCTGCATAGTGTGTGTTAATCATCCTCTAGTCTTTCATCAGTGGTCACAGGACGCTGCCCACAGGACGCTGTTGGCTGAATATTTTTGGTTAGTGGACTATTCTCAGTCCAGCAGTGTGACACCTTGGTGTCTGATCCACTCAGACCAGCACAACACACACTAACACACCACCACCATGTCAGTGTCACTGCAGTGCTGAGAATGATCCACCACCCAAATAGTACCTGCTCTGTGGGGGTCCTCTGGAGGTCCTGACCACTAAAGAACAGGGTAATAAAGTATGTAGAGAAACAGATGGACTGCAGTCTGTAACTGTGGAACTACAGAGTGAGACTATATGGTCAGTGGAGCTGATAAGATGGTCAAAGAGTATAGATGTAGGGACGTGTATTTAATAAAGTGGCCGGTCGGCTTTAACAACAGTGTTGTTTAAAAAAGAGGTGATGCATCACAGTGGTGAACAGGCCCCCGTCCCAAATTTTTTGAAATGTGTTGCTGGTATCAATTTCAAAATGGGCAAATATTTTTCCAATCTAATTTCTCAGTTTTAACATTTGATATCTTTGTCTTTGTACTATTTTCAAATAAACATAGGATTTAAATGATTTGTACATCATTGCATTCTGTTTTTATTTGCATTTTGCACAGCTTCCCAGCTTTTTGGACTCGATTTTCATTCAGGAACAGCTCTGCATTTACATTTTTACCTTTTACATAATGTTTAGTATGATTAGATATTTATTTCTAAATTTCTACATTCCAATTGAAATAGATATAGTTAGGTTTTAGAGTACTAAAACTTAGAAGTAAAGTAATAAGCAGTGAGATTACGTTTTTCAGGCAGTATTAAGTAAAGCAATTCATTACAGTTTGATAGAAGTAATTAATATATTGTAATGGATTACTTTTTTGGGTTACTACTCCAAGAATATTCACTATGTAATGTACTATAAAATTAAATATTGCACATTGCAGAGCAACCACCTTAGATACCATAGCAAAAACCTAGCAACATCCTAGCAACTACCTGGATAGCTACACCTTAGGAGCCTCCTAAGATACCATAGCAATGCCCTAACAACACCTTAGCAACCACTTTGGATACCATAGCGATCACCTAGCAACACACTAGGAACCGCCCAGGATACCATAACATACAGCTAGCAACACCCTTTCAACCACCTAGCAACACTCTAGAAACCACCTGAAACACCACAGCAATTACCTAGCAACACCCTAGCAGCTGCCTTGCAACACTCTAGTACCCACCTGAAACACTAGTAAAGCAACCACTTAGGATACTATGGGAATCACCTAGCAACCACCTGGAACACCTAAGCAACAACTTCAGATACCACCAGATATACCACAGCAAGCAAACAGCAGTAACCAAGGGTCCACACCTTGTAAACCTCAGCAGCACTTTAGTAGTCACCTAAAATACCATAGTAACCACCTGGAAATACGCTAGCAACCATCTGGGAATTCCTTAAGCTGCACAATCGCTCTGCATTTTCTTCTGGGAATGTGCTTTTCTAGTTAAATATGCATTTGTCTTTGACATCAAAGGGATTATGTAATGTATATTAAATGTACAACAAAAGACAGTAACAGTTTTAGACTTCTACAGGGTTAAAGACAGAGGGGGAGGAAGATGGAGAGTGAGTCGGCTTTCCTAGTGATGTTTTTGTCATGTAAGTGTGTGTTCTGGGAGTTGGTTCACAGGAGTGGATCAGTCTTTGCACACACACACACACACACACACACACACGCACACACACACACACACACACACACACGCACACACACACACACAGGCTCTCTGGCAAGCAAGACTTTTAGCTTTGCTTATAAGTTGTGTGTCTTTCTTCTTTTTTGTAGCTCCTCAAGTCGATTAGCTCCTGATTCACTAAGCAGTTTCACACATCTGTCCATTTCCCCCTCGCGTACGCTTCAACACTGCGATTCGCTTTTAATGACACCATCTCACTTCAGCTGGCGGTGGTGAAGTCCACGGACTGACTGGAAATCGTTCCTCTCATCAACATCCACGCTGCACACTTTAATTATTAATGCTTAAAGAGTGCATGTAATATTAAAACCTCCCCAGGCAGCTCTGCTGCGCCCCCCGAGAAATATACAGCCTCAACTTAAACAACACGCCGCATCACAACGAATAGCTAATCCTGACAAGTGAATGTGCTGCTGCTCCACATTAGTTTACTCTGAGGTGTAATTACCTCCCCTGCAGTTTTACCACCTGCAGAACCAAAAGTGGTGGATGACGCCTTATAAGATCTCTCACGGAGAAAAAAAACGATGCTAAGTACACAGGTAAACACTGTGCATCAAAAGTTTGGGCACGGCTAGTCTTCATTTTACAAGCAATGTTTGAGTTTGATTTCCAGGGCTTTTTCGACAATGTCCGAACCACAGCTTGTGTCTCATTTTTTAGGCCAATTTTTTGTTAGCTTGTTGGCCAAGCCACTTTTGCACACATTAACTAAATTCTGGATTAAAATATTGCCATTATGGTACAGTATATATACCATCTGGCATTGAACCAAAGAATCGTCATGCAGATACATAAAGAATTGTTATATTCCTTGGTAACCATGTACTACTGTTACCTAACTTTATTGCTTGGCAGAAGACTTGTTTATACATTATTATTAACAATTGATTATCATTATTAACAATATAGTAACAAAATATTTAAATAATAAGCCACTTGAGGCAGTGTTTACCAGCTCTTCACATTGTGCCAACACCAGGAGCATCACTAAAAGTCCATGGATAGGGGGTTTAAGTCTTAACTGTGGGGTCTTGGGGGCAAGAATTTTTTTAATGGCACCAAAGGAGCCATAAAGTATCAAAAATGGCTATTTGGTCAAATTGACGCACAGCAGATCTGTCTCTTGGTAGTTTGTATTAAGGACAGAGCTGGCAAAAAACACTATATCCATCCATTTAAAACAGACACAGATCAAGCGAAGGTGCTGAAGTCAAGCGATGCTAAATCCTCTCTTGGATAAACTGCAACGTCCTAAATATATTATTCAAAAACACAGATTATTGATCAGCTCAGTCTCAGTTGGTGTAATCAGAAAGAGTGTAATTTTGCTCTGTATGGATGTATAATAAGCTCGGTGACAACTAGCCTTTCATGGTCATAGTGACAAATATCATATTTTTTCAGTTAAGTTCTATTAAATTCAGTATTAATTTTAACTGAAAGATAAAACTCTCCCTCGCTTTCTTATTGATCACTCCATCAGATCCACTCCTTCAGCTGTGTCAGTCTCCTTCGGCTCCTCTCTCTCTTTCCATGTTTAGTAACACATTGAATTGATTAAACTCAGACTTACAAGAACTCAAGGAAATAATAAGAGATCAATCAATTCTTTCTCTTTTTTTTAACTGGTAGAAATCTGCTCATTTTACTGACAGGCCTTCAATGGAGCTGTCACTTCTTAATTTCCATCTACAGATTGAGGAATTAAGGGGTATAAAATTGCATTATAATCGGTGACCTTTTCACTGACATTATATTATATTATATGTCGTAAATACTGGTGTCAATGTTCCCAAATACTGAAAAGAAATATAAAAAACAAAGAATATAAATAGCTAATTTTAGTGTGAGATTAACTTTTTCTTTGCCTCACATAAATCCAAAGTTAAGTAACTAGCAAGCAACTGAGTGAAAACCTGATGGCCAGTTATACTGACCATAAATAGCCACGAATCCATGTTGTAGGTGGGTAATTACTCTGTAACTACTGATTGTTGGAAGGCACAGCATGTCGGACTTACAAAGTCAGAGTTGCTGTGTTGTTTGAGTTGCATTCTAATCCGTTTGAAGGTTTTTCCTTTCTAACCTGGCCAGTAATCACCGATATCAAAAGCATGCTGTATTTTTTTTTATAAATGATTTCTCATCCACAGCTCATTGAAATAAGTACACATGTGTGTAAAGCGTAGATTCCAAATATTTATACCACATTTGGGTTCCTAAGTAGAAGAAGAGATATTTGATATTGATTGCAATCTTGATTTGCAAAAATGGAAAAACTTCATTTTTTTTTATATTGAAGCAAACAGTAAAAAAGTCAGAAGTGCAGACAGGAAGCTGTTAAAACAGAATATAAATCAAGTGTAAATATAATTTAACTATGTAATAACTGTGTAATTACATAACTACATTTAGAAAGTATTGCACACCGACAGTAATAACTCTAATCTTCTAGGATTAACTCAACCTTTCCCAGCATGTTTCCATTCAGGAGTTGAAGTGAATTCCAGCTGGTTGGTCCTGTTGCCTTGATAGGTAAAAGTTTGCGTCATCCAGAAACTTCTGCGTTGTGAATGACACTCAAAAAGTGCATTTCTCATTCAGGCCTTTTTGGACCTGTTTGGCTGTTTCCAATTTACTGTCCCTCTGTCACCTACCATAAGACTTATTTGGAAAACTAGAAAAGCCTCACACTCTGTATGCAAGCAAGCAGCCGAGGCGGCTAATTTTTGTGCTTGTGTATGAGCGCCATTTCTTAATTTATGTTCGCGGCCGGGCCATGGCGGCGCGTATGAATGCATAATTGAAAGATAAGTTTTACAAACTCTCTATATTTTCCTGCCCGGTGAATAGGACATGATTGGGTGAAAAGTGTGTGTGGCGTTCTTTGGCTCTATGTGTGGTGTATAGAACCGGACATCAGGGGAAAATTACGGCGGCTCAGCGTGCATTTACTCCAGGCATAAAAGGCTCCTTCATCACAAGAGCACTGGATAGAGGAGGGTCAGAACAGGGCCGTCCAAACGTGTCCGTCAGCACCGCTCATTATGCTCCTCATAATGAAGCTCGCAGCAGCTTCTTACACGCTGTTTACACGCTGTTTACACGCGCGAGTGTGTGGAGGCCGTGCTGAATGGACCGTGTGTGTGTGAGTCTTTTTCTGTGGTGTTTTGTAGAGTGAGGTGCGTGTTTGGTAGAGTGTGTGTAGAACGTGAGTCAGCAGAAAACCTTTAACACGTAACATTCACAATCATTCAGACTCTCACTGAACCCAGCTTTATCTGCTACTGACAAACTCTCTCTCTCTCTCTCTCTCTCTTGCTCTCTTTCATTTTCTTTTCATCCTCTCTCTCTCTCTCTCTCTCTGTCTCTCTCTCTCTGTCTCTCTGCTTCTCCTTCTATTTTTCCTTTAGTATCAGAGATTGCCCCCTCATGCCTTGCCTGGCATAATGCACTCCACACTGCTTTGCTGTATTCAGTGTGCAGTGTTTTTTTCTGAGTGGAGTTCAGTGTGTTCAGTGTGTTCTGTGTGTTCAGTGTCTTCTATAAGTTCAGTGTGTTCAGTGTGTTCAGTGTGTTCTATGAGTTCAGTGTGTTCTGTGGGTTCAGTGTGTTCTATGAGTTCAGTGTGCTCTGTGGGTTCAGTGTGTTCTATGAGTTCAGTGTGCTCTGTGTGTTCTATGAGTTCAGGGTGTTCTGTGTGTAAAGTGTGTTCTATAAGTTCAGGGTGTTCTGTGTATTCAGTGTGGTCTGTGTGTTCTTTGTGTTCAGTGTGTTCTGTAAGTTCAGTGTGTTCAGTGTGCTCTGTGTGTTCTGTGAGTTCTGTGTTCAGTGAGTTCATTGAGTTCAGTAAGTTTACTGTGTTCAGTATGTTCTGCGAGTTCAATGTATTCAGTGTGTTCAGTGTGTCCAGTGTGTTCTGTGAATTCAGTGTGTTCTATAAGTTCAGTGTGTTCTGTGACTTCAGTGAGTTCAGTGTGTTCTGTGAGTTCCGTGAGTTCTGTGAGTTCCGTGTGTTCTGTGTTGTGTGTTCTGTGTCTTCAGTGTGTTCTGTAAGTTCAGTGTGTTCTGTGTGATCAGTGTGTTCTGTGAGTTCCGTGTGTTCAGTGTGTTCACTGTGTTCTGTAAGTTCAGTGTGTTCTGTGACTTCAATGTGTTCTGTGTTCAGTGTGTTCTGTAAGTTCAGTGTGTTCTGTAAGTTCAGTGTGTTCTGTGAGTTCAGTGTGTTCTGTGAGTTCTGTGAGTTCAGTGTGTTCAGTGAGTTCTGTGAGTTCAGTGTGTTCTGTGAGTTCTGTGAGTTCAGTGTGTTCAGTGAGTTCTGTGAGTTCAGTGTGTTCTGTGAGTTCTGTGAGTTCAGTGTGTTCTGTGAGTTCAGTGTGTTCTGTGTTCTGTGAGTTCTGTGTTCATTGAGTTCAGTAAGTTTACTGTGTTCAGTGTGTTCTGTGTGTTCTGTGTTCAGTGTGTTCTGTGAGTTCTGTGAGTTCAGTGTGTTCAGTGAGTTCTGTGAGCTCAGTGTGTTCTGTGAGTTCTGTGAGTTCAGTGTGTTCTGTGAGTTCTGTGAGTTCAGTGTGTTCTGGGTTCAGTGTGTTCTGTGTTCTGTGAGTTCTGTGTTCATTGAGTTCAGTAAGTTTACTGTGTTCAGTGTGTTCTGTGTGTTCTGTGTTCAGTGTGTTCTGTGTTCTGTGTGTTCAGCGTGTTCTGTGTGTTCAGCGTGTTCTGTGAGTTCAGTGTGTTCAGTGTGTTCAGTGTGTTCAGTGTGTTCTGTGTGTTCTGGGTTCAGTGTGTTCAGTGTGCTCAGTGTGCTCAGTGTGTTCAATGTGTTCTGTGAGTTCAGTGTGTTCTGTGAGTTCCGTGTGTTCAGCGTTTTCTGTGTGTTCTGTGTGTTCTGCGTGTTCAGTGTGTTCAGTGTGTTCAGCGTGTTCTCTGTGTTCTGTGAGTTCAGTGTGTTCAGTGTGTTCTGTGTTCAGTGTGTTCAGTGAGTTCAGTGTTCATTGAGTTCAGTAAGTTTACTGTGTTCAGTGTGTTCTGTGTCGTCTGTGTGTTCTGTGTTCAGTGTGTTCAGCGTGTTCTGTGTTCTGTGTGTTCAGCGTGTTCTGTGAGTTCAGTGTGTTCTGTGTTCAGTGTGTTCAGTGGGTTCTGTGAGTTCAGTGTGTTCAGTGTTTTCTGTGTTCAGGGTGTTCAGCGTGTTCTGTGTGTTCTGTGTTCAGTGTGTTCAGTGTGTTCAGTGAGTTCAGTGTGTTCAGTCTGTTCAGTGTTCTGTGAGTTCAGTGTGTTCAGTGTGTTCTGTGTGTTCTGTGTTCAGTGTGTTCAGTGTGTTCTGTGTGTTCTGTGTGTTCTGTGAGTTAAGTGTGTTCAGTGTGTTCTGTGTGATCAGGGTGTTCTGTGACTTCTGTGTTCAGCGTGTTCTGTGTGTTCAGCGTGTTCTGTGTGTTCTGTGTGTTCAGTGTGTTCAGCATGTTCTGTGTGTTCGGCGTGCTCAGTGTGTTCAGCGTGTTCTGTGTGTTCTGTGTTTTCTGTGTTCAGTGTGTTCTGTGTTCAGCATGTTCTGTGAGTTCTGTGTGTTCTGTGAGTTCAGTGTGTTCTCTGAGTTGTGTTTTCTGTGTTCAGTGTGTTCAGTGTGTTGTTTTTTCAGTGTGTTCAGTTTTTTCAGTGTGTTCAGTGTTCTGTGAGTTCAGTGAGTTGAGTGTGTTCAGTGTGTTCTTTGTGTTCTGTGACTTCTGTGTTCAGCGTGTTCTGTGTGTTCTGTGTGTTCAGCGTGTTCTGTGAGTTCCGTGTGTTCAGTGTGTTCTTTGTGTTCTGTGTTCAGCGTGTTCTGTGTGTTCAGCGTGTTCTGTGAGTTCCGTGTGTTCTGTGTGTTCAGTGTGTTCTGTGAGTTCTGTTTTTTCTGTGTTCAGTTTGTTCAGCGTGTTCAGCGTGTTCTGTGTGTTCAGTGTGTTCTGTGAGTTCCGTGTGTTCTGTGTGTTCAGCGTGTTCTGTGAGTTCCGTGTGTTCTGTGTGTTCAGCGTGTTCTGTGAGTTCTGTCTTTTCTGTGTTCAGTGTGTTCTGTGTTCAGTTTTTTCAGTGTGTTCAGTTTGTTCTGAATTCAGTGTGTTCAGTTTGTTCTGAATTCAGTGTGTTCAGTGTGTTCTGTGTGTTCAGTGTGTTCTGTGTGTTCTGAATTCAGTGTGTTCAGTGTGTTCTGTGTGTTCAGTGTGTTCACTGTGTTCAGTGTGTTCTGTGTGTTCTGTGTGTTCTGTGAGTTCAGTGTGTTCAGTGTTTTCTGTGTTCAGTGTGTTCTGTGAGTTCAGTGTGTTCAGTGTGTTCTGTGAGTTCAGTGTGTTCTGTGTTCTGTGAGTTCTGTGTTCATTGAGTTCAGTAAGTTTACTGTGTTCAGTGTGTTCTGTGTGTTCTGTGTTCAGTGTGTTCTGTGAGTTCTGTGAGTTCAGTGTGTTCAGTGAGTTCTGTGAGCTCAGTGTGTTCTGTGAGTTCTGTGAGTTCAGTGTGTTCTGTGAGTTCTGTGAGTTCAGTGTGTTCTGGGTTCAGTGTGTTCTGTGTTCTGTGAGTTCTGTGTTCATTGAGTTCAGTAAGTTTACTGTGTTCAGTGTGTTCAGTGTGTTCTGTGTTCAGTGTGTTCTGTGTTCTGTGTGTTCAGCGTGTTCTGTGTGTTCAGCGTGTTCTGTGAGTTCAGTGTGTTCAGTGTGTTCAGTGTGTTCAGTGTGTTCTGTGTGTTCTGGGTTCAGTGTGTTCAGTGTGCTCAGTGTGCTCAGTGTGTTCAATGTGTTCTGTGAGTTCAGTGTGTTCTGTGAGTTCCGTGTGTTCAGCGTTTTCTGTGTGTTCTGTGTGTTCTGCGTGTTCAGTGTGTTCAGTGTGTTCAGCGTGTTCTCTGTGTTCTGTGAGTTCAGTGTGTTCAGTGTGTTCTGTGTTCAGTGTGTTCAGTGTGTTCAGTGAGTTCAGTGTTCATTGAGTTCAGTAAGTTTACTGTGTTCAGTGTGTTCTGTGTCGTCTGTGTGTTCTGTGTTCAGTGTGTTCAGCGTGTTCTGTGTTCTGTGTGTTCAGCGTGTTCTGTGAGTTCAGTGTGTTCTGTGTTCAGTGTGTTCAGTGGGTTCTGTGAGTTCAGTGTGTTCAGTGTTTTCTGTGTTCAGGGTGTTCAGCGTGTTCTGTGTGTTCTGTGTTCAGTGTGTTCAGTGTGTTCAGTGAGTTCAGTGTGTTCAGTGTGTTCAGTCTGTTCAGTGTTCTGTGAGTTCAGTGTGTTCAGTGTGTTCTGTGTGTTCTGTGTTCAGTGTGTTCAGTGTGTTCTGTGTGTTCTGTGTGTTCTGTGAGTTAAGTGTGTTCAGTGTGTTCTGTGTGATCAGGGTGTTCTGTGACTTCTGTGTTCAGCGTGTTCTGTGTGTTCAGCGTGTTCTGTGTGTTCTGTGTGTTCAGTGTGTTCAGCATGTTCTGTGTGTTCGGCGTGCTCAGTGTGTTCAGCGTGTTCTGTGTGTTCTGTGTTTTCTGTGTTCAGTGTGTTCTGTGTTCAGCATGTTCTGTGAGTTCTGTGTGTTCTGTGAGTTCAGTGTGTTCTCTGAGTTGTGTTTTCTGTGTTCAGTGTGTTCAGTGTGTTGTTTTTTCAGTGTGTTCAGTTTTTTCAGTGTGTTCAGTGTTCTGTGAGTTCAGTGAGTTGAGTGTGTTCAGTGTGTTCTTTGTGTTCTGTGACTTCTGTGTTCAGCGTGTTCTGTGTGTTCTGTGTGTTCTGTGTGTTCAGCGTGTTCTGTGAGTTCCGTGTGTTCAGTGTGTTCTTTGTGTTCTGTGTTCAGCGTGTTCTGTGTGTTCAGCGTGTTCTGTGAGTTCCGTGTGTTCTGTGTGTTCAGTGTGTTCTGTGAGTTCTGTTTTTTCTGTGTTCAGTTTGTTCAGCGTGTTCAGCGTGTTCTGTGTGTTCAGTGTGTTCTGTGAGTTCCGTGTGTTCTGTGTGTTCAGCGTGTTCTGTGAGTTCCGTGTGTTCTGTGTGTTCAGCGTGTTCTGTGAGTTCTGTCTTTTCTGTGTTCAGTGTGTTCTGTGTTCAGTTTTTTCAGTGTGTTCAGTTTGTTCTGAATTCAGTGTGTTCAGTTTGTTCTGAATTCAGTGTGTTCAGTGTGTTCTGTGTGTTCAGTGTGTTCAGTGTGTTCTGTGTGTTCTGAATTCAGTGTGTTCAGTGTGTTCTGTGTGTTCAGTGTGTTCACTGTGTTCAGTGTGTTCTGTGTGTTCTGTGAGTTCAGTGTGTTCAGTGTTTTCTGTGTTCAGTGTGTTCTGTGAGTTCAGTGTGTTCAGTGTGTTCTGTGAGTTCAGTGTGTTCTGCGTGTTCTGCGTGTTCAGCGTGTTTAGTGTGTTCAGTGTGTTCTGTGTGTTCAGTGTGTTCTTTGTGTTCTGTGTTCTGCATGTTCAGCGTGTTCTGCGTGTTCAGTGTGTTCTTTGTTTTCTGGGTGTTCAGTGTATTCTGTGTGTTCTTTGTGTTCAGTGTGTTCTTTGTGTTCTCTGTGTTCAGTGTGTTCTCTGTGTTCAGTGTGTTCAGTGTGTTCACTGTGTTCAGTGTGTTCAGTGTGTTCTTTGTGTTCTGTGTTCTGCGTGTTCAGCGTGTTCTTTGTGTTCTGTGTGTTCTGTGTGTTCTTTGTGTTCAGTGTGTTCAGTGTGTTCAGTGTGTTCAGTGTGTTCTTTGTGTTCTGTGTTCTGCGTGTTCAGCGTGTTCTTTGTGTTCTGTGTGTTCTGTGTGTTCTGTGGGTTCAGTGTGTTCAGTGTGTTCTGTGTGTTCAGTGTGTTCTTTGTGTTCTGTTTTCTGCGTGTTCAGCGTGTTCTTTGTGTTCTGTGTGTTCTTTGTGTTCAGTGTGTTCAGTGTGTTCTGTGTGTTCAGTGTGTTCTGCGTGTTCAGTGTGTTCTGCGTGTTCAGTGTGTTCTTTGTGTTCAGTGTGTTCTTTGTGTTCAGTGTGTTCTGTGTGTTCTGTGTGTTCAGTGTGTTCTTTGTGTTCAGTGTGTTCAGTGTGTTCTGGGTGTTCTGTGTGTTCAGTGTGTTCTTTGTGTTCAGTGTGTTCAGTGTGTTCAGTGTGTTCTGTGTGTTCACTGTGTTCTGTGAGTTCAGTGTGTTCTGTGTGGTCTGTGTGTTCTGTGAGTTCAGTGTGTTCTGTGTTCTGTGTGTTCACTGTGTTCTGTGTGGTCTGTGTGTTCAGTGTGGTCTGTGTGTTTTGTGTGGTCTGTGTGTTCAGTGTGGTCTGTGTGTTCAGTGTGGTCTGTGTGGTCTGTGTGTTCAGTGTGTTCTGTGTTCTGTGTGTTCACTGTGTTCTGTGTGGTCTGTGTATTCAGTGTGTTCTGTGTTCTGTGTGTTCAGTATGTTAAGTGTGTTCTGCGTGTTCTGCGTGTTCAGTGTGTTCAGTGTGGTCTGTGTGTTCTGTGTTCTGCGTGTTCAGCGTGTTCTTTGTGTTCTGTGTGTTCTGTGTGTTCTGTGGGTTCAGTGTGTTCACTGTGTTCTGTGTGTTCAGTGTGTTTAGTGTGTTTAGTGTGTTCTGTGTGTTCTGCGTGTTCAGTGTGTTCTTTGTGTTCAGTGTGTTCTCTGTGTTCAGTGTGTTCTTTGTGTTCAGTGTGTTCTGTGTGTTCAGTGTGTTCAGTGTGTTCTGTGTGTTCAGTGTGTTCTGCGTGTTCAGCGTGTTCTTTGTGTTCTGTGTGTTCTGTGTGTTCTTTGTGTTCAGTGTGTTCAGTGTGTTCAGTGTGTTCAGTGTGTTCAGTGTGTTCTGCGTGTTCAGTGTGTTCTTTGTGTTCAGTGTGTTCTTTGTGTTCAGTGTGTTCTGTGTGTTCAGTGTGTTCAGTGTGTTCTGGGTGTTCTGTGTGTTCAGTGTGTTCTGTGTGTTCAGTGTGTTCTGCGTGTTCAGTGTGTTCTTTGTGTTCAGTGTGTTCAGTGTGTTCTTTGTGTTCAGTGTGTTCTGTGTGTTCAGTGTGTTCAGTGTGTTCTGCGTGTTCAGTGTGTTCTTTGTGTTCAGTGTGTTCTGTGTGTTCAGTGTGTTCTTTGTGTTCAGTGTGTTCTGTGTGTTCAGTGTGTTCAGTGTGTTCTGTGTGTTCAGTGTGTTCTTTGTGTTCTGTGCTCTGCGTGTTCAGCGTGTTCTTTGTGTTCTGTGTGTTCATTGTGTTCAGTGTGTTCAGTGTGTTCTGTGTGTTCAGTGTGTTCTGCGTGTTCAGTGTGTTCTTTGTGTTCAGTGTGTTCTTTGTGTTCAGTGTGTTCTGTGTGTTCAGTGTGTTCAGTGTGTTCTGGGTGTTCTGTGTGTTCAGTGTGTTCTGTGTGTTCAGTGTTTTCTGCGTGTTCAGTGTGTTCTTTGTGTTCAGTGTGTTCAGTGTGTTCTTTGTGTTCAGTGTGTTCTGTGTGTTCAGTGTGTTCAGTGTGTTCTGGGTGTTCAGTGTGTTCAGTGTGTTCTGTGTGTTCAGTGTGTTCTTTGTGTTCAGTGTGTTCAGTGTGTTCTGTGTGTTCACTGTGTTCTGTGAGTTCAGTTTGTTCTGTGTGTTCACTGTGTTCTGTGAGTTCAGTGTGTTCTGTGTGGTCTGTGTGTTCAGTGTGGTCTGTGTGTTCAGTGTGTTCTGTGTGGTCTGTGTGTTCAGTGTGTTCTGTGTTCTGTGTGTTCAGTATGTTCAGTGTGTTCTGCGTGTTCAGTGTGTTCACTGTGTTCTGTGTGGTCTGTGTGTTCAGTGTGTTCTCTGTGGTCTGTGTGTTCTGTGTGTTCACTGTGTTCTGTGTTCTGTGTGTTCAGTATGTTAAGTGTGTTCTGCGTGTTCTGCGTGTTCAGTGTGTTCAGTGTGGTCTGTGTGTTCTGTGTGTTCTGCGTGTTCTGCTTGTTCTGCGTGTTCTGCGTGTTCTGCTTGTTCTGCGTGTTCAGTGTGTTCTGTGTGGTCTGTGTGTTCTGCTTGTTCTGCTTGTTCTGTGTGTTCAGTGTGTTCTGTGTGTTCTGCGTGTTCAGTGTGTTCTTTGTTTTCTGGGTGTTCAGTGTATTCTGTGTGTTCTTTGTGTTCAGTGTGTTCTTTGTGTTCTCTGTGTTCAGTGTGTTCTGCGTGTTCTGCGTGTTCTGCGTGTTCAGTGTGTTCTCTGTGTTCAGTGTGTTCAGTGTGTTCACTGTGTTCAGTGTGTTCTGTGTGTTCAATGTGTTCAGTGTGTTCAGTGTGTTCTTTGTGTTCTGTGTTCTGCGTGTTCAGCATGTTCTTTGTGTTCTGTGTGTTCTGTGTGTTCTGCTTGTTCAGTGTGTTCTGCGTGTTCTGCGTGTTCAGTGTGTTCTCTGTGTTCAGTGTGTTCAGTGTGTTCACTGTGTTCAGTGTGTTCTGTGTGTTCAATGTGTTCAGTGTGTTCAGTGTGTTCTTTGTGTTCTGTGTTCTGCGTGTTCAGCGTGTTCTTTGTGTTCTGTGTGTTCTGTGTGTTCTGCTTGTTCAGTGTGTTCAGTGTGTTCTGTGTGTTCAGTGTGTTGTTTGTGTTCTGTTTTCTGCGTGTTCAGCGTGTTCTTTGTGTTCTGTGTGTTCTGTGTGTTCTTTGTGTTCAGTGTGTTCAGTGTGTTCAGTGTGTTCTGTGTGTTCAGTGTGTTCTGCGTGTTCAGTGTGTTCTTTGTGTTCAGTGTGTTCTTTGTGTTCAGTGTGTTCTGTGTGTTCAGTGTGTTCTTTGTGTTCAGTGTGTTCACTGTGTTCTGGGTGTTCTGTGTGTTCAGTGTGTTCTTTGTGTTCAGTGTGTTCAGTGTGTTCACTGTGTTCTGTGAGTTCAGTGTGTTCTGTGTGGTCTGTGAGTTCAGTGTGGTCTGTGTGTTTTGTGTGGTCTGTGTGTTCAGTGTGGTCTGTGTGTTCAGTGTGGTCTGTGTGGTCTGTGTGTTCAGTGTGTTCTGTGTTCTGTGTGTTCACTGTGTTCTGTGTGGTCTGTGTGTTCTGTGTGTTCAATGTGTTCAGTGTGTTCAGTGTGTTCTTTGTGTTCTGTGTTCTGCGTGTTCAGCGTGTTCTTTGTGTTCTGCTTGTTCTGCGTGTTCTGTGGGTTCAGTGTGTTCACTGTGTTCTGTGTGTTCAGTGTGTTTAGTGTGTTTAGTGTGTTCTGTGTGTTCTGCGTGTTCAGTGTGTTCTTTGTGTTCAGTGTGTTCTGTGTGTTCAGTGTGTTCTTTGTGTTCAGTGTGTTCTGTGTGTTCAGTGTGTTCAGTGTGTTCTGTGTGTTCAGTGTGTTCTTTGTGTTCTGTGTCCTGCGTGTTCAGCGTGTTCTTTGTGTTCTGCGTGTTCTTTGTGTTCAGTGTGTTCAGTGTGTTCAGTGTGTTCTGTGTGTTCAGTGTGTTCTGCGTGTTAAGTGTGTTCTTTGTGTTCAGTGTGTTCTTTGTGTTCAGTGTGTTCTGTGTGTTCAGTGTGTTCAGTGTGTTCTGCATGTTCAGTGTGTTCTGTTTGTTCTGTGTGTTCTGTGTGTTCAGTGTGTTCAGTGTGTTCTGTGTGTTCAGTGTGTTCAGTGTGTTCTGTGTGTTCAGTGTTTTCTGTGTGTTCTGCGTGTTCAGCGTGTTCTGCATGTTCAGTGTGTTCTGTTTGTTCTGTGTGTTCTGTGTGTTCAGTGTGTTCTGTGTATTCTGCGTGTTCTGCGTGTTCAGTGTGTTCAGTGTGTTCTGTGTCTTCAGTGTTTTCTGTGTGTTCTGCGTGTTCAGCGTGTTCTGCATGTTCAGTGTGTTCTGTTTGTTCTGTGTGTTCTGTGTGTTCTGCGTGTCCTCTGTGTTCTGTGTTTTCAGTGTGTTCTGTGTGTTCAGTGTGTTAAGTGTGTTCTGTGTGTTCTGCGTGTTCTGCGTGTTCTGCATGTTCAGTGTGTTCTGTTTGTTCTGTGTGTTCTGTGTGTTCTGCGTGTCCTCTGTGTTCTGTGTTTTCAGTGTGTTCTTTGTGTTCTGTGTTCTGCGTGTTCAGCGTGTTCTTTGTGTTCTGTGTGTTCTGTGTGTTCTTTGTGTTCAGTGTGTTCTGTGTGTTCAGTGTGTTCTGCGTGTTCAGTGTGTTCTTTGTGTTCAGTGTGTTCTTTGTGTTCAGTGTGTTCTGTGTGTTCAGTGTGTTCTTTGTGTTCAGTGTGTTCTGTGTGTTCAGTGTGTTCAGTGTGTTCTGGGTGTTCTGTGTGTTCAGTGTGTTCTTTGTGTTCAGTGTGTTCAGTGTGTTCTGTGTGTTCACTGTGTTCTGTGAGTTCAGTGTGTTCTGTGTGGTCTGTGTGGTCTGTGAGTTCAGTGTGGTCTGTGTGTTTTGTGTGGTCTGTGTGTTCAGTGTGGTCTGTGTGTTCTGTGTGGTCTGTGTGTTCAGTGTGTTCTGTGTGGTCTGTGTGTTCAGTATGTTCAGTGTGTTCTGCGTGTTCAGTGTGTTCACTGTGTTCTGTGTGGTCTGTGTGTTCAGTGTGTTCTCTGTGGTCTGTGTGTTCAGTGTGTTCTGTGTGTTCAGTATGTTAAGTGTGTTCTGCGTGTTCTGCGTGTTCAGTGTGTTCAGTGTGGTCTGTGTGTTCTGTGTGTTCAGTGTGTTCAGTGTGTTCAGTGTGTTCTTTGTGTTCTGTGTTCTGCGTGTTCAGTGTGTTCTTTGTGTTCTTTGTGTTCTGTGTGTTCTGTGGGTTCAGTGTGTTCACTGTGTTCTGTGTGTTCAGTGTGTTTAGTGTGTTCTGTGTGTTCTGCGTGTTCAGTGTGTTCTTTGTGTTCAGTGTGTTCTGTGTGTTCAGTGTGTTCTTTGTGTTCAGTGTGTTCTGTGTGTTCAGTGTGTTCAGTGTGTTCTGTGTGTTCAGTGTGTTCTTTGTGTTCAGTGTGTTCTGTGTGTTCAGTGTGTTCAGTGTGTTCTGTGTGTTCAGTGTGTTCTTTGTGTTCAGTGTGTTCAGTGTGTTCAGTGTGTTCTGTGTGTTCTGTGTGTTCAGTGTGTTCTTTGTGTTCTGTGTTCTGCGTGTTCAGCGTGTTCTTTGTGTTCTGTGTGTTCTTTGTGTTCAGTGTGTTCAGTGTGTTCTTTGTGTTCAGTGTGTTCTGTGTGTTCAGTGTGTTCAGTGTGTTCTGTGTGTTCAGTGTGTTCTTTGTGTTCTGTGTTCTGCGTGTTCAGCGTGTTCTTTGTGTTCTGTGTGTTCTGTGTGTTCAGTGTGTTCAGTGTGTTCAGTGTGTTCTGTGTGGTCTGTGAGTTCAGTGTGGTCTGTGTGTTTTGTGTGGTCTGTGTGTTTTGTGTGGTCTGTGTGTTCAGTGTGGTCTGTGTGTTCAGTGTGTTCTGTGTGGTCTGTGTGGTCTGTGTGTTCAGTGTGTTCTGTGTTCTGTGTGTTCAGTATGTTCAGTGTGTTCTGCGTGTTCAGTGTGTTCACTGTGTTCTGTGTGGTCTGTGTGGTCTGTGTGTTCAGTGTGTTCAGTGTGTTCTGTGTGTTCAGTATGTTAAGTGTGTTCTGCGTGTTCTGCGTGTTCAGTGTGTTCAGTGTGGTCTGTGTGTTCTGTGTGTTCTGCGTGTTCTGCTTGTTCTGCGTGTTCTGCGTGTTCTGCTTGTTCTGCGTGTTCTGCGTGTTCTGCGTGTTCTGCTTGTTCTGTGTGTTCAGTGTGTTCTGTGTGGTCTGTGTGTTCTGCTTGTTCTGCTTGTTCTGTGTGTTCTGTGTGTTCTGTGTGTTCTGTGTGTTCTGCGTGTTCTGCTTGTTCTGCGTGTTCTGCTTGTTCTGTGTGCTCTGTGTATTCTGTGTGTTCTGTGTGTTCACTGTGTTCAGTGTGTTCTGTGTGCTCTGTGTATTCTGTGTGTTCTGCGTGTTCACTGTGTTCAGTGTGTTCTGTGTGCTCTGTGTGTTCTGCGTGTTCTGCGTGTTCTGCGTGTTCAGTGTGTTCTGTGTGATCGGTGTGTTCAGTGTGTTCTGTGTGGTCTGTGTGTGTTCTGTGTGTTCTGCGTGTTCTGTGTGTTCTGTGTCTTCAATGTGTTCTGTGTGTTCTGTGTCTTCAATGTGTTCTGCGTGTTCTGCGTGTTCTGTGTCTTCAGTGTATTCTGTGTGTTCTGTGTGTTCATCGTGTTCTGCTTGTTCAGTGTGTTCTGTGTGTTCTGCGTGTTAAGTGTGTTCTGTGTGTTTAGTGTGTTCTCTGTGTTCTGCTTGTTCTGTGTGTTCAGTGTGTTCTCTGTGTTCAGTTTGTTCTGTGTGTTCTGCGTGTTCACTGTGTTCTGTGTGTTCAGTTTGTTCTGTGTGTTCTGCGTGTTAAGTGTGTTCTGTGTGTTCAGTGTGTTCACTGTGTTCTGCTTGTTCTGTGTGTTCAGTTTGTTCAGTGTGTTCTGTGTGTTCAGTGTGTTCTGTGTGTTCTGCTTGTTCTGTGTGTTCAGTGTGTTCTGTGTGTTCAGTGTGTTCACTGTGTTCTTTGTGGTCACTTTGTTCTGTGTGTTCTGCGTGTTCAGTGTGTTCTGTGTGGTCTGTTGTTCAGTGTGTTCTGTGTGGTCTGTGTGTTCAGTGTGTTCTGCATGTTCAGTGTTTTCTGTGTGTTCTGTGTGTTCTGTGTGTTCTGTGTGTTCTGTGTGTTCACTGTGTTCTGCTTGTTCTGCGTGTTCTGCGTGTTCAGTGTGTTCAGTGTGTTCTGTGTGTTCAGTGTGTTCAGTGTGTTCTGCGTGTTCTGCGTGTTCAGTGTGTTCAGTGTGTTCTGTGTCTTCAGTGTTTTCTGTGTGTTCTGCGTGTTCTGCATGTTCAGTGTGTTCTGTTTGTTCTGTGTGTTCTGTGTGTTCTGCCTGTCCTCTGTGTTCTGTGTTTTCAGTGTGTTCTGTGTGTTCTGTGTGTTAAGTGTGTTCAGTGTGTTCTGTGTCCTCTGTGTTCTGTGTTTTCAGTGTGTTCTGTGTGTTCAGTGTGTTAAGTGTGTTCTGTGTGTTCTGCGTGTTCTGCGTGTTCTGCATGTTCAGTGTGTTCTGTTTGTTCTGTGTGTTCTGTGTGTTCTGCGTGTCCTCTGTGTTCTGTGTTTTCAGTGTGTTCTGTGTTTTCTGTGTGTTCACTGTGTTCTACTTGTTCTGTGTGTTCACTGTGTTCTGTGTGGTTTGTGTGTGTTCTGTGTGTTCACTGTGTTCTGTGTGGTCTGTGTGTTCACTGTGTTCTGCTTGTTCTGTGTGTTCACTGTGTTCTGTGTGGTTTGTGTGTGTTCTGTGTGTTCACTGTGTTCTGTGTGGTCTGTGTGTTCACTGTGTTCTGTGTGGTCTGTGTGTTCACTGTGTTCTGCTTGTTCTGTGTGTTCACTGTGTTCTGTGTGGTTTGTGTGTGTTCTGTGTGTTCACTGTGTTCTGTGTGGTCTGTGAGTTCAGTGTGTTCTGTGTGTTCACTGTGTTCTGTGTGGTCTGTGTGTTCACTGTGTTCTGCTTGTTCTGTGTGTTCACTGTGTTCTGTGTGGTCTGTGTCTTCAGTGTGTTCTGTGTGTTCTGTGTGTTTAGTGTGTTCTGTGTGTTCAGTGTGTTCTGTGTGTTTAGTGTGTTCTGCGTGTTCTGTGTGTTTAGTGTGTTCTGTGTCTTCTGTGTGTTCTGTGTGTTCTGTGTATTTAGTGTGTTCTGTGTGTTCTGTGTGTTCAGTGTGTTCTGTGTGTTCACTGTGTGCTGCGTGTTCTGTGTTTTCAGTGTGTTCTGTGTGTTCTGTGTGTTCAGTGTGTTCTGCGTGTTCTGCGTGTTCAGTGTTTTCTGTGTGTTCTGTGTGTTCTGTGTGTTCAGTGTGTTCTGCGTGTTCTGCGTGTTCAGTGTGTTCTGCGTGTTCTGCGTGTTCAGTGTGTTCTGCGTGTTCAGTGTGTTCTGCGTGTTCAGTGTGTTCAGTGTGTTCTGCGTGTTCTGTGTGTTCAGTGTGTTCTGCGTGTTCTGCGTGTTTAGTGTGTTCTGTGAGTTCTGTGTGTTCTGCGTGTTCAGTGTGTTCTGTGTGTTCTGTGTGTTTAGTGTGTTCTGCGTGTTCTGCGTGTTCAGTGTGTTCTGCGTGTTCTGCGTGTTCAGTGTGTTCTGCGTGTTCTGTGTGTTCTGCGTGTTCTGCGTGTTTAGTGTGTTCTGTGTGTTCTGTGAGTTCTGCGTGTTCAGTGTGTTCTGTGTGTTCTGTGTGTTTAGTGTGTTCTGCGTGTTCTGCGTGTTCAGTGTGTTCTGCGTGTTCTGTGTGTTCTGTGTGTTCAGTGTGTTCTGCGTGTTCTGTGTGTTCTGTGTGTTTAGCGTGTTCTGCGTGTTCTGCGTGTTCAGTGTGTTCTGCGTGTTCTGTGTTTTCTGTGTGTTTAGTGTGTTCTGTGTGTTCTGTGAGTTCTGCGTGTTCTGCGTGTTCTGCGTGTTCAGCGTGTTCAGTGTGTTCTGTGTGTTCTGGGTGTTTAGTGTGTTCTGCGTGTTCTGCGTGTTTAGTGTGTTCTGCGTGTTCTGTGTGTTCAGTGTGTTCTGTGAGTTCAGTGTGTTCTGTGTGTTCTCCGTGTTCAGTGTGTTCTGTGTGTTCAGTGTGTTCAGTGTGTTCTGTGTGTTCTGTGTGTTCTGTGTGTTCAGTGTGTTCTGTGTGTTCTGTGTGTTCTCCGTGTTCAGTGTGTTCTGTGTGTTCAGTGTGTTCTGTGTGTTCTCCGTGTTCAGTGTGTTCTGTGTGTTCTGTGTGTTCTCCGTGTTCAGTGTGTTCTGTGTGTTCTGTGTCTTCAGTGTGTTCTGTGTGTTCTCCGTGTTCAGTGTGTTCTGTGAGTTCAGTGTGTTCTGTGTGTTCTCCGTGTTCAGTGTGTTCTGTGTGTTCAGTGTGTTCTGTGTGTTCAGTGTGTTCTGTGTGTTCTCCGTGTTCAGTGTGTTCTGTGTGTTTAGTGTGTTCTGTGTGTTCTCCGTGTTCAGTGTGTTCTGTGAGTTCAGTGTGTTCTGTGTGTTCAGTGTGTTCTGTGTGTTCTCCGTGTTCAGTGTGTTCTGTGAGTTCAGTGTGTTCTGTGTGTTCTCCGTGTTCAGTGTGTTCTGTGTGTTCAGTGTGTTCTGTGTGTTCAGTGTGTTCTGTGTGTTCTCCGTGTTCAGTGTGTTCTGTGAGTTCAGTGTGTTCTGTGTGTTCTCCGTGTTCAGTGTGTTCTGTGTGTTCAGTGTGTTCTGTGTGTTCTCCGTGTTCAGTGTGTTCTGTGTGTTCTGTGTGTTTAGTGTGTTCTGTGTGTTCTGTGTGTTCTCCGTGTTCAGTGTGTTCTGTGTGTTCTGTGTGTTCAGTGTGTTCAGTGTGTTCTGTGTGTTCTGTGTGTTCAGTGTGTTCTGTGTGTTCTCCGTGTTCAGTGTGTTCTGTGAGTTCAGTGTGTTCTGTGTGTTCTCCGTGTTCAGTGTGTTCTGTGTGTTCTGTGTGTTCTGTGTGTTCTCCGTGTTCAGTGTGTTCTGTGTGTTCTGTGTGTTCAGTGTGTTCAGTGTGTTCTGTGTGTTCTGTGTGTTTAGTGTGTTCTGTGTGTTCTGTGTGTTCAGTGTGTTCTGTGTGTTCTGTGTGTTTAGTGTGTTCTGTGTGTTCTCCGTGTTCAGTGTGTTCTGTGTGTTCTCCGTGTTCAGTGTGTTCTGTGAGTTCAGTGTGTTCTGTGTGTTCTCCGTGTTCAGTGTGTTCTGTGTGTTCAGTGTGTTCTGTGTGTTCTGTGTGTTCAGTGTGTTCTGTGAGTTCAGTGTGTTCTGTGTGTTCTCCGTGTTCAGTGTGTTCTGTGAGTTCAGTGTGTTCTGTGTGTTCTCCGTGTTCAGTGTGTTCTGTGTGTTCAGTGTGTTCTGTGTGTTCTCCGTGTTCAGTGTGTTCTGTGTGTTCTGTGTGTTCAGTGTGTTCTGTGTGTTCTGTGTGTTTAGTGTGTTCTGTGTGTTCTGTGTGCTCTGTGTATTCTGTGTGTTCTGCGTGTTCTGCGTGTTCAGTGTGTTCTGTGTGTTCTGCGTGTTTAGTGTGTTCTGCGTGTTCAGTGTGTTCTGCATGTTCTGTGTGTTTAGTGTGTTCTGCGTGTTCTGTGTGTTTAGTGTGTTCTGTGTGTTTAGTGTGTTCTGCGTGTTCTGTGAGTTCAGTGTGTTCTGTGTGTTTAGTGTGTTCTGTGTGTTTAGTGTGTTCTGCGTGTTCTGTGAGTTCAGTGTGTTCTGTGTGTTTAGTGTGTTCTGTGTGTTTAGTGTGTTCTGCGTGTTCTGCGTGTTCACTGTGTTCTGTGTGTTCTGTGTGTTCAGTGTGTTCTGTGTGTTCTGCGTGTTCACTGTGTTCTGTGTGGTCTGTGTGTTCTGCGTGTTCACTGTGTTCTGTGTGGTCTGTGTGTTCTGTGTGTCTGTCTCTCCTCATTAGCGCTGCAGGTGGTGTGTAAAGGTTGAGAGGTTTGCTAGCCTTTGGTCTTCAGTGATGGTGGACGGTGAACGGTGTGGACAGACACTGCAACACGCTCCTCTCTTCACACAGATCATGTATAACAGAGACTCTACAGTTTCTGACTCACAAAAGCAGAGGTTTTGTCCCCAAACCACCGCGGCATCCCATAATCCCACCTAAATCCAAATTAAAAATATAATCTCACATAGACTTTTCATGTTCAGTAATAAACAGTATGTTGAATTGAAAGAATATTCTCTCTTTAAACATAATCAGACAGGTTTTATATGATTTATTCAAAACAATAAAGAAATACACAAATACATAAATAAATACCAAAAGATATCCATTCCCATTGAAGTAATGTGGAGTGTTGTTCCTGCAGGAAGTCTAAAACAGAGTTATTGGAGTAGAAAATGTGGGGAAAACGATTAAACGAAGGCATAACGAGAGAATAGGAAGCAGTTTTTGGGAATAAATTATGACAATTGGTGCATAAAACTACACAAGTATTATATGTGGACATAAAACAAACAAAATGTAGACCTTGCAAACCTGTTTTCTTGCTCCTGTGAAAGCAAATGAGCACTTGCATCGATAATGAGCGGTGAGTTTTTTGTGTTGTGGGTCAGTTTTCGCCAGCTGTCCTTTCTTTACCTCGCTCTGTCTGAGCGGATGTGTTTACGTCCGTCCCTCAAGGTCATGCGCTGTTTAGAATGCTGGACGAGTGCCGGCCATTCGGTGACCTCCCTCTTCTCTCTCTCTCCTCCTCTCCTTTTTCTCTCTCCTTCCCTCCTCCTGTCCTCTCCCCATCCCGCTTTCAATTTTAATATCAGCTCCGCCAATACCAGCCACGGCGGAGAAATTATTTATTTTCCAAATCAATCAAACTTATATGAATCCCTTATCACGTCGACCTGGTTCCATAAGAAATGCTTCTTCTGAGCGCTCGTACTTCTGAATCCAATTTCCGTGTAGTTTGTTGTTGAGAAAATAGTCTGTCTATTGACTTGCAGAAGAGGTTGCCTTCCTACACAGCATCGTGTGTAAGAACCGTGTGTGTGTGTGCGTGGGGGGGTAGTGGTGGGTGCGGGGGAGGGGTGTTTGAATGCTGATTGTTTATTGTATGTGTACAGTTGGTGTCTCTTTCATGTCAGAATTGGTTCTATGACTAGCAGAATCCTTTTTACCGCTATGTAGAGCTATTTTTAAAAGGTTCCTTAAAGAACTACAGAACTACAGATGGATGATACGACAATGGGAAAAAACTGAATTAATGACTGTATAAACATAATAAATGCACAGCCTTCCAAACGAGTGTTGTGCATGATTTAATTAAGCAATTAACATCCTACCACACACTGTGGCATGTCTAAAAACGTTAAACAGGACCAGGTGGTGGAGAGTACTGTCTGGTGCACTGTACCAAAATCTCCTGTAACTGACCATAACGATCTGAAGTCAGTTGTAGCGAACTACAACCCTGTTTAAAAAATGTTGGGACACTGTGCAAAAACATAATATTTAATTAAAATAATACAGAGACAACACACAATGTTGAAACTGATAAATTTTATTGTTTCTTGAAAAATGTTTGGCCATTTTAAACTTGATGCCAGCAACACATTTCAAAAAAGTTGGGATGGGGCCTGTTTACCACTGTGTTTCATCACCTCTACTTTAACGCTCTGTAAGTGTTTGGGAACTGAAGAGACGAAAGTGAAATGTTTTCCTGTTCTTGTTTGATACAGGATTTCAGCTGCTCAACAGTTCAGGGGCTCATTTGTCATATTTTTCTTCTTAATTATGCACCAAATGTTTTCATTGGGTAACAGCTCTGGACTACAGGCAGGTCAGTTTAGCAGACAGACCCAAACACCCATGCCGTGAGCACGAATGCACCCCATACCATCACAGATGCTGGCTTTTGAACTGTGTGCTAAGAACAAGCCAGATTGTCCCTCTCCTTTTTAGCCCAGATGACACAGTGTCCATGATTTCTAAAAAGAAATTCAATTTTTGATTTCTCTGACCACAGGACACTTTTACACTTTGCCTCGGTCCATTTTAAATGAGCCCAGGCCCAGAGAAGTGGGCAGCATTTCTGGATCCTGTTTATATTTCATTTCTTCTTTGTGTTTTAGAGTTTTAACTTGCATTTATGGATGCAGTGATGAACTGTGTTCACAGACAGTGGTTTTCAGAAGTGTTTCTGAGCCCATGCAGTGATTTCCACTACAGAATCAAGAAAGCCCAAAGATCATGGCCATCCAATTTTGTTTTTTGGCTCTGTCCCAGGCATTCAAAGATTTCTCTGGATTATCCAAATCTTTTAATGATATCATGTACCATAGATGATGAGAACTCCAAGTCCTTTGCTCTTTTACATTCAGAAACATTGTTCTTAAATTGTTGCACTATTTGCAGTCTTTCACAGAGTGAATGTATTTACATATTTATTAATTATTTTGTATTTATGTATTTATTTTTTTTTTGCATTACACAATTTACCATTCTTTTGTTTCATTTGTCCCAGCATTTTTAAATGTGTTGAAGATTCAACAACAATCAAATCAAAAATAATTCAAAAATCAAAGTGAAAATTTTGAAAATGGGCATAAATTTAAAAAAAAAACATTCATTTTTCTCACTCTCAACATTTGATAGGTTGTTCTTGTACAATTTTCAATTAAATATAGGGTTTAAATGATTTGTATATCATTGTGTTCTGTTTTTATTTGCATTTTGTACAGCATCAGAACCTTTTTTCTAAATGGGGTTGTAAGAACAGCACAGAACAGCATAAAAAGAGTCATTTTCCAAACAGCAGAGAACTAATTAAGTAAATGATTTTCAGATGATTCTTTGAATTGTTGAGGTATAAAAACTAGGTTTACTTAAAAACCCTTGAAGAACCTTGTATAATCACGTATGTCCTTAACCTTTGTACTCCATTAGCGATTGCTTTCTTCATTAGAATTTGAATGAGCTGGGCACTGAAGTATCTTCTCGTGCTTAGACTACACCCTCGCTCTGATGCTGAAATCAGGGGTTTCTGTGGCATGAACAGATGGACATGTTTACACTGTAAACTGCAGCCTTGGGATCATTTGCTGAAAAGCTTAATGCAATTGAAAATATTAGATTAGCCCTGGTCTTTGGTAGATACTGTCAGTACAGATTCTGCACTGATGACCCCATCAGTCCAGCTCCAGATTCAAACTGTGTGCAGTTTCTATATGTTTACACCTCAGGGGAAAAGATCAGATCAGAAAATAAATCTTCAAAAATCATAACCACACCAAACCCCAAAAATCAACAAAGCAGAAAGTTGCAAAACTAAAGTCCAAAATTCTATTTACTCATAAATGCTTGGCAATTTCCTGACCACTAAAAGGCCTCTCAGCACAGCTCAGAGAGAAGAGAAGAGAAGAGAAGAGAAGAGAAGAGAAGAGAAGAGAAGAGAAAAGAGGAAAGTAGAAGGGAATAGAGAAGAGAAGAGAGGAAATTAAAGCAGAAGAAAGTAGAGGGGAATAGAGAAGAGAAGAGAAGAGAAATGAAGAGAAGAGAAGAGGAATTTAAAGCAGATGAAAGTGGAGGAGAAGAGGAGAGAGGAAAGTAGAGGAGAAGAGAAGAGAGGAAAATAGAGGACAAGAGGAGAGAGGAAAATAGAGGACAAGAGGAGAGAGGAAAGTAGAGGAGAAGAGAAGAGAAGAGAAGAAAGAAGATGAGGAGAGGGGAAAGTAGAGGAGAAGAGAAGCAAAGAGAGGAAAGTAGAGGAGAAGACAAGGAAAAAAAAATTAAAGGGGAAGAGAAGACAGGAAAGTAGATGAGGAGAGGGGAAAGTAGAGGAGAGGAGAAACGAGGAAAGTATAGCAAAAGAGAAGAACCAGTTTTAACTGTGCACAGTGTGTCTGGGTTGATACCTGAGGGGAAATATCAGATGGGAAGACATCTGCAGATCTGCTCTACAGCAAACCCCAAACAAAGCAGAGAGACCTAAACTACAGCTAGGAGATGCAACTGAGCCATACAAGCCAAAACTTCTCTATTTCTCTGTAAAGTAACCACTATCATCAAAATATACTCTACTGGCCCCCACACTGCAAAATGTTACCTTGGCAAGTGAGGATCTCTTCAATATATCTAATATATTGTTAGTAAAATAATGTCTATATTTCAAATATTCTTTCTTGCTGTAAGTTATTTATCTAGTGAAGTAGTCTCATTCTAGTGGGAGATACATTTTGTTGTTTCAACATAAGGCAGATAAGTTTGCTTGTTTTATATAGATAATGCTTAAATGCTTAAAATAAGTTAAAGAATCTTGCAATATTCTTAAGAGACTCGCAGAATTACAAATATTAGATTGACTAGATTTAAGATGATTTCACTTACCAAGATACCACTTTTGAAGTGCCCAGACTGGATCAGGGTGGATGGATGGATGGATGACAGGAGAGGAAGGGAAATGAGAGAAAACAGAATGAGCGAAGAGAAAAGAAGAGAAAAAAGGTAAAAATGAAGAAATAAGAGAGCAGAGAAGAAGAAAAAGGAAAAAGGAAAAGGAAAAGGGAGAAGAAATAAGAAGGGAGGGAGACAAGACAGAAATACAGAATAGAATAGAATAGAATAGAATAGAATAGAATACATAAAAGATGAAAGGGGAATTAAGAAGAATAGAGAAGAGAAAAGAAGAAAGGAAAGAAGTAAAGAGAGGAGATGAGGGGAAAACAAATTAGAAGAGAGAAAGAAGAAGAAAACGAGATGAGTCAAGCAAAGAGAGGAAAGTAGAGAAGAGGAAAAGAATGAAAAGTAGAGGAGAAGAGAAGAGAGGAAAGTAGAAAGAAAGAGAAGTTGGGAGAAGGAAGGAGACTAGGAAATAGAAGAGGTGGAATCAGGAAAAGAAGAATAGAGGAAATGATAGAAGAATAGATAAAAGGAGAATGAAACTAAGGAATAGAAAGGAAAGGAGAGAAACCAAGAAGAGAGAAGAGAAGATAGGAGAGAAAAGAGGAGAGAAGAGGAGAAGATAGGAGAGAAAAGAAGAGAGGAAGAAAGGGGAAGATAGGAGAGGAATATAGGCGTGGAAAAATGAGAAGGAGAAGAAAGGAGATTAGACAGAGGGAAATGTGGGAGAAACGATGAGAAGATAGGAGAGATAAGAGGAACAAAAGGATAAAACAAAGAAAACAAAGGATAAAAAGATGAGGAGTGATGAAAGGAGAACACGAGATGAGTAGAAAGGAGATAAAAGAATAGGAGATAGGAGAGGACAGAAGAGAGAAAAAGGAGGGTAAGGAAGAAGAAAAACGAAATAGGACGAGAGTAGAAAGGAGGAGAAAAAGAAGAGGTGAACCGATGAAAGGAAAGGAGAATAGAGGAGAGAAGAAAGGAAAAGAGAGAGAGATGGCTTGTCACTTTAGAGAAGGAAAGGCCTTATCAGCCGGATCAGTCAGGCGTCCGACTCCAATCTCCTGATAAAGCAAAGCTATGCTGCGAAACGATGGGTATCAGAAAACAAGAAACAAAGCAACAAAGGGAGCAAAAAGGCGGAAGAAAAAAGCTCAAAAAACCTTCATGAAGATGGATGGCAGCAGCTTGACAAACTGATAAAACAAACAAGGAGGAGGACGGGGAAGGGAAGAGGGGTTTTAAAAAAAACATTGGTTGTTGGTAGAAGAAGGCATGGAGGAGCAAAAGAGAGAGAGATTGTTTGGTATTAAGGGGAGGAAAAAAGCGAAAAAAAGAGAGAGAAACGAAAGTGACTTTGACACGCCTCATTTCCGGAGTGTGTTTGCGAGGCGGCTGTGTCAGCGCTAATAGGTCCCGCAGAAACATGACGGCCAGGAAGCGGATTCCAGAAGCCCGAGACACTGAAGAAACGGTCGAGCTGATCGAAAAGCAGCTGCGGCGCTGACCGAGCCGCATTCATGAGAGCTTTCTGAAGAAAAACTGTAGCAAAGATCTTAAGACAAACACTGAAGTTCTTAAAGGAATAATTCAGTGGGAAATCACTGAAGCTGCAAGGCCAACATAGCTACCGGGCTATAAAAACAGCAGAGCTCATCACCAGCAAAACCAGCGTAGGCTGTGTTTTGGATGCAGGTGTGCTGGTCACCCAGCATGACCATGCAGCTGAACCAGCACCAGACCAATATAAACCAGCATAAGCTTTATCGTCACTGTCCAAAGAAAACCATGTATGTCCATTTTTGTCAATTTTTAGTTTTCTACATTATTTCAACTCACCAGCTGTCCTTTACATTGTGTAAAAATTTCATGATGAATGGACCAATAGAAATGCTTTAAAATCACTTGGAATAAAATCTCTTTACATTGACTTACATTGAAAGCTAAGAGTGATTTTGTCTTTTTCTGTAAAGTTGTTATTTTGGAGATACTTGTTTTCCTTTGGACAGTGACGTTATACTCCACCAATTAGCTTCATCTAACCTGCATGTCTAAATCATCACACTCTTAACTCAAACTGTATTGAGTTGTTAAGTAGTCTTTGGTTAGAGCTGCTTGTGTGGTTTCTACACATAATACTTTGTTAGCTGATTAGAAGATTAAAGCTACATTATGTTGAAAAATATAACATCAATAGAAAATAAAACAAAACAGAAATATGTTAAAAATGCTGCTATCTAAGCATCCACAGCCATCTGTAACTGAGTGTCCAAGAAAGCATAATTGGCCTCGTTCTTTCTCTCTGGGTGGGTGGGGTGGTCTTCTCTCCACTCTCATCACCCGGTGTGATATTAGCCAACTCGCCTGTAAGCTGACATGACAGAATGGGCAGTTAGCATTCAGATTTGAAAGGAATTCTGGCTTTTATTCCATAATCCATATTTACAAATGACAAATTAAGGTAAAAACTCTCAGTTTGTTCAGTTGTTTGTTAGCTTGCATACATTAGACTGGACATATGGTGTGACTTCAAGCTCACTTTGGAGAATGACCATTCCATGTTGCCCTCTATTCCCCAGCCGTGAATGGCTCCCAAACTCTCCCAAAGATCTATCGTCTGAAAATCTTTAATGTGGCCAGATTTTATTGGCAGCATCTCATGCAGTAATAAATGTATAAGACCACTGTCATCAGCGCCGTTATCTACAGCAGGCTTTAGGCTCAAAAGAAAGTCCAGCTGTATGGACAGCATAGCAACATTTGAAGCTTTTTAGCCCCTGCCATAAAAGTTATTGGGCATGATTTCTAACATAAAACCTTCCTTTGTGAATTGTACATACTTTCAAAACAGCAGCCCCAGTTGTCTAGATGATTGATCTATTCAGGGGGTCCACAGCACAACTGACATTGCAAAAAAGACGCCCGCAAAAATAAATTTTCACCAGAAATGTCTGCAAACCCCAAACCTACCTGGTACTACTTTAAAAACATACGTTCAGAAGATAAATTAAAGAAAAACTTTCCAAATGATGATGAAACACTGATTACCTCGGTTGTTTGAATGATGGTGGTGGAGAGCTCAGTCCATCACGTTGGTCCAACATCTTCCGCATGAGTTCAAATGGGTGGAGATCTGGTGACTGTAAAGGTCACAGCTTATGATTTACATTCATTTCATACTCATCAAACTATACAGTGACCCCTCAAGTCCTGGAAGAGTCCACTCCCATCAGGACAGAAACGCTTCATCATAGGATAAAAGTGACCAGTCACAATGAAGGGATGCTGCCACCTAAGGGGACAAGTGGACGTGAACAATGCCAGCAAAACTCCCCCCCCACAGCATATCAGAGCCACCGGACCCCCTAACTTCCTTTGTATCCTTGTCTGTCAAGTATATCAAGTGTTCTTGATTGAAAAAAGTAAGAAAGAAATTCTACAGAATGTTTTTGAGAAATAACAATTAAGTTTGAAGTTAAGAAAAAACTCTTAGAATATTTTATGTCTTAGACACTTTGCTGGACTCGGCTGCTGATCTCTTAGACGTTTTTCATCTGGCAGTTTGTATGTGATGCCTGATGGAGTTTTCGTTTGACGAGACCTCCACTGATCTGCTAGCGAGCGGCAGTGATGGGAGTTTTGTTGGGGGTTTCATGTCAGGAGCGCCTGTGTGTGTGTGTGTGCGCCGATAGTTGACTATGAAAGGCTACGTCTGTTTCCCCTCTCTCTCCATTTGAAAGCGCTACATGCTGGCAATCAAACACAGCTTTGAGGGTGTCTCGCTGTCTGTGGATGTCTGAGTGTTTCAGCTGATGCAAGTTCGCTTTGACGTGCCAAGTGGCCGACTCAATCACTCAGGCTTTCTGCGCGCATGTATGTATGTGTGTGTGGGTGTTCTCCTGTCAGCAAGACGAGGAGATGATGAGACAGATTACCTGAGGGAAGCACCACCTGTGTTACCTGAGGACATCGTGAGATGTAGAAGGCTTTGGGTTTGAACACAGAGACATTTCTTGAAAGCAATAGTTTGGCCAAAAATCAAATGTACCCAAAACCCTCCTTATCCCTTATCGGCTAAGATACGTTTAGTGTCTGAAGTTTGCTTGTTTAGTTTTGCCTAAATCATAACACGCTTGCCTGAAACTGTGTTGAGCTGTTTGTTAATTCCAAACAGACTTGCCTATGTGTTGTTCTGACACTGTGTGACACACTGTTATCTATAATCGGGGTGGAAGAGTCCAGGTTTTACTGGAGGAATGTTACACATCCCTCTGGCTCTGAGGCCTCCAAAGACTCCATTTCCCAGAATCGTCTGGGGGACTCAAGACCCCCCACCCCACTCCAATCACTTCTCTCTTCCTCCAGAATACTGATCTGTTTCACCTGTTGCTATTACCACATGACTAGTTAGTGTTAGTACAAAGCCTGGGCTTTTGGTTTAGTTCACTGTGAGGTAGCGTGGCTTGCATTGAGCAGTCGTTCTTGTATTGTTGTTTCTGGTTTTGACTGATCTTGTGTATTTTTGACTTTGCCCTTTTTGCCTGACCCCTTTTGGACTGTGTTTGCCTGGTGTTATGTTTGTTTTTTTGTGCATTTTGTCTCTTTTGGATCTGACCTGTGCCTGCTTTTTGACGATGACTCTGGACTTCAACCAGTAAAGCCTCTTTTCCATTTTTATCCACGAGTCTGATTCATTCCATCATGTTATAAGGTATTTTATTGGTTGTTTTGTGTTTTAAAATGCCTGTTTCTTGTACATTCTCACACTGAAATATACCTTGAAAATAGCCTTTCAATTAATAGAAAAAATAAATAAATCAATAAACGCTTTAAGTGCTCTTCCTTCAATAAAAAAAAAAAAAACAATAATATATTTCAAGAGTTGAATGCTTGAATGTTTTTCCTTAGAAGTTTAACATAATTACTATAACAAAAACACTCAAATTAAACTGCAAATGAATTAATGTCTCTATTCAGCCTCGGCATTGTCATTCGAGACCTTTTAATCCGAAAAGCTTTGAATAAACTCCAGGAATTCACCCACACAAAATAGTTTGAATGCAACTTGAACTTCAGTCCTTAAAACCTATTTATTTTCCTAAAACATGGACAATACCAAAAGAGCAGGAAACTTTCCACAAAGAGCAAGAAAAGGGAACAAGATTTGATTCTTTTAATGTTTAAAAATCATCACTGAATTGGTTCCTAAACTAAGAGGTTTAGACATTTTCCAAAACTAACAGCACTGAAAGCAAAATGCCTCTTGAAACTGCTGTTAACTGGCGACATAACAGGCATGAATCCAAATAAGCTTTTCGACAGGACAGGGATGAATAAGAGCAAGCAAAACGTCAACACTCGTCAAAACAACCACCACTGCGATCAAAATACTAAACTAACCTTTTTCATAGAGTCATCTGTGCTGTCAAAGACGCCCAGTGACCAGTTACTTTTGCTTCAGATGAGCTGATTTCACAGCCTGTTTATATTTAGATACCTAGCAATGAGTGGCGATAGCAGGATAATTAGCTGAGTATCAGTCATCAGATTTCACACCAGTTGCATTGACTAACATATTAATTCATCGTGGACATTTTAAACTGAGCTCACAGATGGAAATTTTTCAATAAAAAAACATAAATCGAAAAAAATCAGTTATGTCAAGTAGACGAGATATCGAAACCACCACCTTTCTCACCAATTGTGGAGTTTCTTGACATCCCAACCACACTGCTTGCATCTACCATGGAGACTGGCTGGGTGGACCCTGCTGCAACACAGCTTTCCATTGGCTGAATGGGTTGTAGGCTGAATTTAAAGTCTGTCCAGGAGATACTTCACTAAATGCAGGCACTTTATAACAGAGTTATAAACAACTATACATAGTTTCATGCACTCTGCAATTTTCATGACTGGCAGAATTCTGTGTGCTGTTTGATGTGAGAACAGCCATCAGAAAACAGAAATTAAAAATCTTGCTGTATTCATGAGTAAATTAGCTGAAACGACAACGTTTAATGGTTTTATAGTCTTTTTTCTTCAGTAACTTTGATGGAACAAAGGAATATTTTTGATAATGTGTATGAATGTCCTAATGTCAGCATGCAAATCAACATTTATTACAGTGTTTTCACTGTGTTTAAATGCTGTTTTAGTTTTTGAAGAAAGCTGCACTTGTTTATCAGCTGTATTTGTGAAGGCATGTGATTTGTTTTCATGGTAGGGCCCCCCCCCCCTTCTCATTGCTCGCTAGCAGCTCAACACAGAGTCACAGCAGTTCACCCAGAGAATCAACGGTCAAGGTACTGATCAACACAATTGTCACACAGTTGACTGGCTAATCCACCTAACCTTAGCTAAAGAAAAGTAGTTCTACTAGTATTTATTTTATGTGTCATATTCTATTTCTGGTTCACATACAGCGTTTTTTATCCTTAAATTTGTACCACTATCCCATCCAGTTCTGAAACAGCAGGAATTTGGGCAGGACTGTGCACTAAATACACAATTATGTCTGTAAATATTACTTTATACGTGAATATTTACACTGTTAAAAATGAGAGGTCTGCTCAACTCAAAATGATAACTGATTACATGGCTTTTCTTGAGTTGATTCAACTTGAGGACACCAGAGTTTACACAACTCAAACTTCTTAGTTGAGTCAAAAGTTAAATTTTTTAGTTCTGCATCTCAGTGAGGTAAATAAAGTGAACTGGTTTTTTATACCCAACCTCCCAGGACTCTTTCATCCTGCTAGACATTTTTTCCTCTTGGGTTTACACTTATAGATGGCTGTGGCATCGCTGGGGCTCTAACTCACAACCTCCTGTTGGGGTGACGGCTTAATCCACTAAGGAACACATGAAGCAACTCAGATTGTGTGTCCATTAATGTTTAATACACTGGAGAAAATATCTGTTGTTTTAACTTTAAAGCATGGTGTGAAAACGCAACATCAGGAGGTTGTGAGTTTGAATCCCAGCAATACCACAGCTGTCCATATCCGGAAGCCCCAGAGGAGAATATGCCTGATGGGACTGTGTGATAGAAGGAGCGCCAGCTAGTGGGGAAAGTTGAGTGAAAGTAATGCAAATTAATTTTTGTTTATCTAACTGAGATGCAGACCTAGAAACAGTAGCTGGGAGAATGTTTGACTCAACTAAGCAGTTTGAGTTGAGTGAACTCTGGTGTCCTCAAGTTGAGTCAACTCAAGAAAAGCCATGTAATCAGTTACTGGATCATTTTAGGTTGAGCTGACCTCTCATTTTTTACAGTGTATGTCCATAGTGATTAAAAATGGTAGGCGATTTTAGAGCGGAGAGTTGAATCACACACATTTTTTTTGTTTTTTGAATCCATTGCGTTTTTTTTTTATCTGTCAAATCTCCAACACTGCACTCCAATTGAGATACAGCAAAACATGATATTAATACAGCCACTGCGAGTAAAAGGTCACGTGACTTAAATATAGAAGATTCAGCCTTTAAACCGGCTGCTAACACTGTTTTTGGCTCACAGCATCAGAAACCCCAATAGCAAGTCTAGTTCAGATTTCTAAAGAACTCAAAGAGGTTTGAGGCAGGTGAGTGATGATTTAATGCTAATTACTCACTAATGAACTTCCATTACTTGTGAACCACATTCGCTTTGAAGTTTGTCATGGCTACTATTCCTTAAACTCTCAGCCACACCTTTTCACTGCAATTAATGTTAACATGACGAGTATTTGATTGTCTACGTGCGATTCTGTTTTTATCCCCTCTGTTATTATTCCGTTTCTTGTTGTTTTGTCCCATGTGCCGTGTCCCAGCGTTGCTCAGAGGGATGAAAAAGAAACGCTCATAAAGAGCCACACTAAAGGCCGAGCATCGCTTTAATGCAAGACAAATAAAACGCAAAAAATGAACAAATCTCAGGTGGCCTCTGCCGAAAGTGTAAAGGAGCTAAAGTGTGCAGGTTGGGTTTCAGCTGCGCCGTATTGACAGAAACAAAGGAACGCAGGTGCTTCAGTAGTGATAATGACTTGAATTCACTTTGAAGGACATCAGCCTTACCTATAATCTCTCTCTCTCTCTCTCTCTCTCTCTCTCTCTCTCTCTCTCTCTCTCTGGCTCTCTCTCTCTCTCTCTCTCTCTCTGGCTCTCTCTCTCTCTCTGTCTCTCTCTCTCTCTCTCTCTCTCTCTCTCTCTCTCTCTCTGGCTCTCTCTCTCTCTCTCTCTCTCTCTCTCTCTCTGGCTCTCTAAAAGATTTATATAGAAAAACTGGCTGCAAAGCAACAGTTTTATACTTTCATATTGCCTCATGTGGATCTGAACACATCATATTCATATGGCGAATACGTTTTGAGCTTCAATTACACATTCGGGCTAAAACATGAGCAGAAGCGCGTCCTCCCTCAGCAAACACATGCATTTTAATACTCGATACATGTGAACTGGGCCATGCAAATAAACTTCTTAATGTGCAAATATGTGTGTTTTTTTTCCTGCTTTATTTTTTTTTAAATCAACATATAAATAGCCTCGAATGTTACAGCCAGCAGTGTAATTGCGTATGGATGACAACAAAGAGCCATGTGTGAATATTCATGTCCTACTGTTTTCCCTTCTAACTCCACAGACTTGAGGCTATTCAGTGGAATACTGAAAACATCTATCATTTCCTTAACTTTAATCTTTATTCAGTGTTTGTTTTTCTCACTGTGGTTATGTTTGTAGGGAGTGCAATTTGAACTGCATCATGCCAGGTGAGGTAATGTACAGGTTAAATTCAGTTCAATCCAAAGACGTTTTGTCTGCAGAGCTGTTTCTCTAACAGGCTCTGTCCCCAAGCAGCTTGTTCAGAGATTCACCAAAAGCATGAAGAAGAAACACTGAGAGGAGATAAGACTCAAAAGAATAAACTCTCTGAGAGCATGAGGAAGAAAGACTGAGAAGAACCAAGACTCAAAAAGACAATGTCCCCAGAGAGCATGACGAAAAAACACTGAGAGAAAAAACTCTCTAAGAGCATTAAGAAGAACAACCGAGAGGAACCGAGACTCAAAAGGAGAAACTCTTTAAGAGCATGAGGAAGAAATATTGAGAAGAACAAAGAGTCAAAAGGAGGAACATCCTGAGAGCATGAGGAAGAAGCATGAAGAGGAACCAAGACTCAAAAGGAAAAAGTATCTAAAAACACTACAAAGGAAAACTGAGGATCCAAGACAGGAACGGGGAAAAAACTCTCTAAGAGCATTAAGAAGAACCACTGAGAGGAACCGAGACACCAAACAGGAGGAACTCACTGAGAGCATGAGGAAGAACCACTGAGAGGAACCGAGACACCAAACAGGAGGAACTCACTGAGAGGAAACAAGACTCAAAAGGAAAAAGTATCCAAAAAACACTACAAAGGAAAAATGAGAGGATCCAAGACTGAAAAAGAAAAACAAAAACAATCTAAGAGTGTGAGGAAGAACCACTGAGAGGAACCGAGACACCAAACAGGAGAACCTCCCCAGAGAGCATGACAAAGAAACACTGAGAGCATCCAAGACTGAAAAGGGAAATAAAACCTGTGTAAGAGCAGCAAGAAGAACCATTTAGAGGAACCAAGACTCAAAAGGAAAAACTTAACTTTAAACTTTGAAGCATGAGGAAGAACCACTCAGATAAACCAAGACTCAAAAGGAGAAACTCTTTGAGTATGTATACATGCACGCAATAATCAGACCTTAATCGGATTATTCAAATGGCCATGTAAACACCATACTCCGATCTAGAAATCCAATAAAGAGAGCTGGATTTTAGCTCAGTAATCAGATTTCTCAGTGCATGTAAACTCTTACTCTGATTTCTATCGGATTTCTTAGTCTGCGCATGCACGAGATCAGACGGTGGATGACGCGAGACGCAGCAAAACACTGTTGGAGCGGCGCTGAAACCAAACACGAAATTAAGGATTTGAATATTCTTCGTCTTCTAGACGATGTATGTTTATATTTTCAGGTAAAGCAGCGCGATGTTAAAAAAAAGCTGCAGTATGAAGTTTGAGTTTTACGTTAAATACGTCACATCTTATTCTGTGAGTTTATCGGCTGGTTGTAAAGCACAAGTCTGATTACTGTCTGACTCATATAGACCTGGAGTTTCCCCATTATCTGATTGCTCAAGTGCATATAAATGTGTTGATCGGATTACTGACAAAATCTGATTTTCTGCAGTTATCGAATTATTGATACGCAGTCAGTGAAAGCATGAGGAAGAACCACAGAGGGAAACCAAGACTCAAAGAAGAACCTCCCCAGAGAGCATGACGAAGGAAAACAGAGAGGATCCAAGACTGGAAAGGAAAAACAATCTAAGAGCATCAGGAAGAACCACTGAGAAGAACCAAAACTCAAAAGCAGGAGCTCCCTGAGAACATGAAATAAAATGTGCTCATATTTTACCATTTTTTATTTAAACTTACTATTATGTTTATGCAAAATCGGAAAATCATAATATCATGATACACATTGTCTATCATGATGTCCTCAGGTATCTTAGTGTTCATTTTGGATGGAAGGTACAGATAAATGTTGGAACACATAAGATGGTAGATGTAGAACAGTTTTCTGAAACCCTGGTCCTAGATAGCTACCTTCCTGCAGAGCCTAGTTCCAACCACAGCTTGCCACACTTGCTCCAGCTAATCAACCTCTTTCTACGTCCCTGATTGGTTGGATCAGATGTTTTAGAGTGAAGTAGGGGGCAGGTCACCTTATTGGATACAGGTTGGAACTAAACTCTGCGTGAAGGTAGTTCTCCAGGACTATGGTTGCAGACCACTCATGTGGAACATGGTGATGAAGTGGCCTTGGTGAAATATTTCGTTTTGCATTATCTAATTCAAATGAGGAGGCTTCATAGAACAGAGTAGGATGGTAAATATAGAACATGGTGGACTCATATACGATGGTGGATCTAGAACATGGTGGAATGCACTGAAGGATAGTTGATATAGAACATGATGGAGAACTTATACAGGAGAGTAGTATAAAATATGGTAGAATGGACAGTCAATGCTAGAACGGACAGTCAATATAAAACATGGTGGACTCATATAGGGCAGTAGATATAGAACATAATGGACTCATGCAGGACGGTATATATAGAACATGGGGGACTTGTACAGGATGGTATATCTAGAACATAGTGGACCTATACAGGACAGTAGTATAAAATATGGTAGAATGCATGAAGGATAGTCATGGTGGACTCAGACAGGAGGGTAAATATAGAACATGGTGGACTCATACAGGATGATAGATCTAGAACATGGTGGACTGATACAGGATGATAGATATAGAACATGGTGGACTCATACACAATGGTAGATCTAGAACATGGTGGACTCATACAGGATGGTAGATATAGAACATGGTGGACTCATACAGGATGGTAGATATAGAACATGGTGGACTCATACAGGATGATATATCTAGAACATGTTGGACTGATACAGGATGATAGATATAGAACATAGTGGACTCATACACGATGGTAGATCTAGAACATGGCGGAATGCACTGAAGTATAGTTGATATAGAACATGGTGGAAAACATACAAGATAGCACATATAGGACAGGGCTTCTCATCCTTTTCCACCTTAAGGCCCCCTTGTCCACCACCACCACCACCACCACCACCTCCACCAATATTGTTCCTAAGGTCATCAGTGTGTGCTTTGCGGCCTACTTGCAGTCTGTGGCCCAATGGTTCAGAAAACCTGATATAGAACATGGTAGAACACATGCATGATAGAGTATGGAGGAACAAATACTTAGTAGACAGAACATGTTGAAACACATGCAGTGTAGTACTTATAGTACATGGTGGAACACAAATAAGGTGGTAGCTAAAGAACATGGTAGAACACAAGTTTTAACAATTTTGAATGGCAACAATGAACAAGAATTTGTTTACTGTGTAAGTTCATAACTTACACAGTTGAATAAGTGGTCTAGTGATAAACCATTAGGAACTTTAAATGTAAATAAAACAATAAAAATTAATCCTAGCAGAAACGGCCAGTCGGTGAAGTTCTTTCAGAACAGACATGATGGATACTCTTATTTTGCAGTGCATTTTGCATGAGTTGCAAAGCAGTCAGTTTCTTTCCATGGACTAACTTTTCTGCATCTTTCTGTAATTTTATTATTTTTTAATGTTCCTGAAAAATGTCATTTTTTAAACATTCTCAGTACGAGACTTAAAGTTGAGGTTTAATTCTGGAATAACACCCAGAAACTGAACTATATGCTTAACATCGGCAGCCAAACATCCTTATTTGCTTACTAGTATCTCTCCGTTAGCACTGGGCTCAATGAGAATTTGTCCTCATTTAATGTCAGAAATCGCTGTTTGTCCAGTTAACAACAGTAGATGGACAGTCAGTATGAGTGTAAGGCCAACTTTAAGAAGTGGGTCAGGTGTTCATGCAGGGTTTGCGATTTTTAAAGTTTATTACAATTTTTTACATTTTATTAATGCATAACAACAACAACAATAATAATAACAATAATAATAAGTCATTGATATACCGCATTTCTTAGAGCTTCACAAAGTAAGAAACAGTACAAAAAAGCTCACAAAAGCACTGAGATGAAAATAATAAGACAACGATAATTCAACAATAATGTTATGATAATGATGAGCCCATTTTTGCTATTTCACCGAACACTGGCTGTAACTGACTTTATGCCGAAGTTGCCCCAGCCTAAAGCATTATGGGTTGCATTTGCACTGTTAGCAGCTGTTTGTGTGTTTTGTCCACAGTTTGTCCCTCAGCTCTGTATCTGTTCATGTTCATCTGTTTTTTTCCAGATTACGCAGTAATTGCTTTATCTCTCTGTGCAGTTCATTAATGATTTACATTCTCTCTGTACCTGAGCGCACGTGGCACACCTGTCTGCATGCGCCTCGGGGAAAAAAAACGGCTGCACACCTTTTCTCTCTCTTTCAGCTTTCTTTCAGGATAAAGCCGCCGTCTGAAACAGAGCAGATGTTCAGTTCGGTACCAAAGCAAACACAACTGTGCAAATTAATTTGTTTCTTTCAAAAGATTCCTTGTTTCAGAAGTAAAGTGCTTTCATTCCATTAAAATGCAACAAAGCTAGTTAATTACTTTCTTTCTCTTGGTATCTCTTCTTTGGTGCATGTAATACAAAAGGAATCCCATCAGTGGATCCTGTCTGCTGATATTAGTTGACTTGATGTAAGAAATTTGTGGATATATCTTAAAGGAGAATTGCACTTTTCAATGTTTTGCGTATTTTAATTATTGAGATGTAAACAAAGTCATTCAGATGGTTTTGAAGTGAAAAATCAGTGAAATTGTGCATCATAGAGAGCGATTTCTTTACAGTGGTGGTGATAGGAACCAGGGGACACAATGTCTACAACACAAATACAGCCATTTATTTACTATCCCAAACAACCCCTGAACCCACACGAGTCTTCTGAGTCTTTATATGTTTTTATATATTTAAACAGGGAATTATTTTAGCACATAACGCTCTGCATGTACTTTCTGCCATGAAAACATTTTTAAAAATTAATTTTAGGTCAAAATAATCACAAAACTATCGTAAAACAGTGTCTCAGGCATCAGGCGGAGTATTTGAAATCATTTCATGTAGTAACTTTCTGTGAGGGAGCTTTTAGAGGTGGACGTCTGGTTCCTATCACCACCACTGTGAACAGTTCAGACTCTTAAGTTTCTCTAGAACAAAGTTTTTCACATTGAACCGCCCTGAATGTTTACATCTTAATGATTCCATTTGGAAAAAATCTGTAGAATTCCCATTTATGTTACTCACACTGGGAAAAAATGTGCTTTGAATTTACCTCTTTCAAATGTAACCTCATTAGTTATGCATGAAGAAAATGTAGGTCTATCGCACCATCTTTCTGTTTATAACTGATGCAATATATTTTATTCATTAAACCAATAAACCTGATCAAAGTCAATTTGATTTTTTTTTCCAGTGTACATCTAGAGAGCCCAAACTTTTTTGTCTTGGGGGCCGACATTCAATGTTTGTGGTGGGCCTAAGGCAAAGAAACAAAACAGTATACCAATAAAAAAGGTAAGTAGGCTTCAAATCAAGTTTTTAAAAATAAATTTTAAATTATGACACTTTATTCTCTTATTAAATACTTCAAAATACAAATTTAAATGCAAAAACAGAATTTGATTTTTTATATATATAGTATACAAACGCATTTGTTGTCTCATTGGTTGGGGTGGGACTTTCTGGTGGGACAAATCAAACATCCTCACGGGTCAACTTTGGCCCACAGCCATGGGACAGCCCTGGTGTAGATAATAATAATAAGTAAAAGTAATGATAATACATTTTATTCATGTCGCTGCTTAAAAAAAAGTTCACAAAGTGCTTTACAGGGGAATTAAAGGGCCTATTTAATGGAAAAATGAATTTTTTGTCACTGCTTTGAAATCAAAGAGTTTGTTGTAATATGTAAACATTGCTAAAGTTTTAAAGTGTAACATTCACTCCCCGGTCCATATAGTAGATATATGGAAACTAAGCTTGAAATAGTAGCTTGGTTTGAATTCACTGTGTTTGTGATGTCACGAAAAACATTTACATATATCTGCTTATCCAGCTTACAGTAGTTTAGCCCCACCCATTCACACTGAAGTCATAAGGAGTGTTTCAGCTCCATAAGAACAGCCTTATTTATTCATATCAGTCTTAAAGTTGACGTAACTAAAACAGCCTGTCTAATTCTAAAGGATAAAAAGAGGCTGGAAAATGGTCAAGTAAAAATTAATTATGACAGTTTTTGGTACATAAAATCACATAAAACCACGGCATAAATGACATTAGTGTAAGAAATTATGAGAAAGCGTAACATAAGGGACTTTTGCAGACGAGCAAAGAGAAGCACAGATAAAAGCTTATAAATAAAACAGCAGTAAACCTTAACTGAAGTTTTAAGGTTAATAAACAAAAAGGAACACTCGTCTCTGAAACTACCTTAAAACTGCAATCAGAAATGTATGATATAAGCACATGAAAAGTGTTGGACTTTATCTACAACGTGTGCAAAGTGCATGCACGCTTAGTCTAGTGAGCAGTGGACAATGAGGCTGGAGCATAAATCTAAAATAACCTTAAAGTAAAGATATCGGAGACACCAGGGATTAATTAAAACCACAACAAAGTAAAGGCACAGCGGCATCAGTAAAGAGAGATGAATCACAGGGATGGAAATTTTTCGTCCCACACAGGACCATCCGCGCAAATGGAAATGAGTACATTCACAGAAAAAAAAAAAGAATTAGCAAAAAAAAAAAAGAGTAGGAAAGGCGAGAGGAGGGATGTTCTACAACCGCCGCAATTAAAGACAGGATAAAAAACAACTATTTACAGTAAGAGTGCCATTGTGTTGTAATTGTCCCTCTGCTCCTGCATCCTACTGAGCTCGCTCTGGTTTGTGTAAATTGCGGGTTTGTTCGCTGAGTCGTTCGTAATTGGGCCTTTTGATGTACATATGGTTTCGTTAGAATAACATTAGCACATGGCTGTCGAATTCAGACATTCATATGTCCCTTAGAGAGCAAAAGTGACCAGATTTTTCATTTTTTGTATGAAGTGGTTGGCTTTACAGCTCCTTTTAAAGCTTCAATTCATTTGACTTAATTTACTGCTTTGTTTCTTCTGAATCATTCACTGATGTACTCAGTGTTTCAGCCTTGGAGTAAGTGGAGAACCTGCTTGCTCGCCTTTTTTGGGTGGTGGAAGTTAATATGTTTTTTTCCATTACTTTTGATTCTAAAATTGACTTCCAGTATAAATAATTGAGTCAGTGTTGGTTAAACAAATAATAATTTTATCAACCGTCTCCAAAATAAAACTTCTAGCAGTGAAGGTGTCTCTTAGGAGTTTATTCAGAAGAAAATTCATTATCACCCTGTCTGGCACCAATAACTACACAGCGATCAAAGTTACTCTGATCCCATTCTGATGTTCAGTGAACATCAACAGAAGCTCTTAATTTAATGCAATGTAAAATGTGAAGTAAATAGTGGAGGAGTAGATTTGTGATTCAGCCCTTTGGGACAAAAATATGAAGTAGGATTTAATTTAATACATTGGCCACTTTATTAGAAACACCATTCTAATACTGGGTAGGACCTTTGCTCTTAAAACAGCCTGAATTCTTTTTTAAAATGGACTGAACAAGGTACTGGAAACATTTCTGATACATTCTGGTTCACCGACATCATTGCATCATGTCATTGCTGCAGATTTGGCAGCTGCGCATTAATGCTGTGAATTTCTTGCTCTACCACAAAGGTGCTCATTTAGATCTGGTGACCATGGAGCCCAATGACGTTCACTGAGCTCATGGTCATGTTCGTGGAACCAGGGTGAGATGATGCTGTGCTTTGTGTCAAAGTGCATCATCATGCTTGAAGTAGCCATTAGAAGGTTAAAGTAAATTGTGGTGATGAAACAGTGTCTAGCAACAACACTCAGATAGGATGTGGCATTAAAACACAACCCAATGTGTGCCAAGAAAACATGCACCACACCATCAAACAACCAGTGCCAGCTTGAATCGCTGACACAAGGCAGCTTAAGTTCATGGATTCATGCTGTTTTCACCAAACTCTGACCCCACCATCTGCACTTAGCAGCAGAAATCAAGATTCATCAGACAAGGCAATGTTTTTCCAATCTTCAACTGTTTTGGTGAGCCTGAGCTCACTGTAGCTTCAGATTCCTGACAGGAGTGGAACCCAATGTGGTCTTCATCAGGCTGCTGTGCATGAAAACCCCAGAAGATCAGCAGTTTCTGAAATACTCAAACCACCCCTCTGGCACCAATAACTGTACAACGATCAACATTACTCTGATCCCATTCTGATGTTCAGTGAACATCAACAGAAGCTCTTAATTTAATGGATTGTGCTGCAACCTGATGATTACCTGTCTGTATAATTGCATGGTTCAGCAGTTGTTCCTAATAAAGTGGTCAGTGAGTGTATTTTCTTATCACTCCAAACCAAAAAGACTGTATTTTCCAGTTGACAATAAGATGAAGCTAATCATCTTTGTTTTATAGTCAGTTTGCTAGTAAGGTAGTTTTTATGGTGTTTTAGATCATTTTTGTCAGCCAGTAAGCATTAACTAGTTTTTCTAGGGTCTTCAAGTGATCAAAAACTAGCAACAGTCAGTAATTCACAGTCTAGCTCAACTTAGTGCAACACATTTTGACTCAGCCCCTCTCCCACCCTCAGCCCTGCCAGTACCTTTCTGTTTTCCTACAGCAAAAAGGATTTTGAGCAGTGGAAAGCTAGCATGATTGCCAATGAATGCTGATTAGTTGGTGAGCTGATCAGCTCATTGGCTGAGTAAAGTGGTTTGTGCTCACTGACACAATGAACGTACATAAGACACTGTCAGAAAGTCATATAACTGGAGTACAAAAGTCCTCAAAAATAAGACAATAGTGTTAAAATACAAAATGAATTCCAAATTTAAGATAATATTTGCTAATTCCAAATTTGATGCCTGCAACACATTATAAAAAAGGCGGGACAGGGGCAACATAAGTTCTTAAAATTAACTGTCCACAGGTGAATCATCCCAAAGGTGGTGCTATCATGATAGGGTGTAATGGGGGCATTCACAAAAGGCAAACAATGTTTTCTGATGCACAATTACAAGGATTTCTGGGATTTCACCATTTCTAGTCTATAGCATTATTAAGAGATGCTGAGGATTTGGAATGTGCATAAAGGGCAAGGCTGAAAACTAATATTGAATGCCTTTGACCTTCGATCCCTTGGATGGCACCATTAAACTTCTGAAAACCCTTGTCAGTAAACACAGCTTGTCACTGCACCTATAAATGCAAGTTAAGATTACATAAGACTACATAAAGTGGAAGCTGTACATCAACAACATCCAGAAATGTCACCAACTTCTATGGGATAAAGCTCATCTGAGATGGACTGAAATGAGTACTGTGATCTGAAAGGTCAACCTGTCAAATTGCTTTTGAAAATGATGGTTTGTGTTCTCCGGTCTAAAAAGGAAAATGACCATAACAATTGATACTGAAACTTCAAAAGCCAGCATTTGTCATGCTAGGGGGGTGTGTTTGTGCCAATGCCATGGATAACTTGCACACCTGTTATGCGAAGGGGTACATATGCATTTTGGAGCAACATATGCTGCCTTCTAGATGACGTCTTTTTCAGAGACGTCCCTGCTTGTTTCACATTCTACTTGTGTCACAACAGTGTCTTTGGACTAAGAGAATACAGGTGCTAGACTGGCTGGCATGCAGTCCAGACCCGTCTCCCACTAAAAACAAGTGGGGCATTATTTATGTAAATATATGACAACAGAGACCCAGGATTGTTGAGCAGCCAAAGGAAATTTCCAAACTGTCCTAACTTTTTGAGACATATTGCAGGCATCAAATTTAGAATAAGTGTATATATTCAAGAAAAAAAATTCAAAGTTAATTATTTGATACATTAAATATCTTGTCTTTATACAATTTTCAGTTTAATACAGGTCAAAACGAATTTATAAATCATTGCTATTTTTATTTATATTTTTCTAACTCCTCCAACTTTGTTGGAACTGGGTTTGTATTTTATGCTGAGTGCATTTTTCTCCACTGCTGTCTGTGTATAATGTCCACGTTAATGTTTTCCCAAATATGTTTCTTGACCTGGTGTAGAAGTAAATCTCTGTGGAACACTGGTGTCCAACCCTGGTCCTGGAGAGCTACTTTCATGCAGACCTTAGTTCCAACTACAATTTTCCGCACCTGCACTAGCTAATCAACCTTGTCCTAAGACCCTGATTGCTGGATTAGATGTTTTAGAGTTAAATAAGTGGCAGGGCAGCTTATTGAGTACAAGTTGGAACTAATCTCTGCAGGAAGGGTTGGAGACCACTGCGGTAAAAGGTTTTGGTGAGAAAGAATTTACAGCTTCATCTCTAAACTGTAACTTTTTCTTTTGTCCTGAGCTTGTTGACTCTGCCACTATTTCAGCTTTTTTAAACCCTGCACTTTACAGTCCTATGAGCAACTTTCATAAACCAAACATTAATTTTAGATGCATTATGAGTGCATATTGCAACTGCATCAAGCCATATTTTACATCTGTGCTCATACATTCATCTGGCCTTTAAATAGTTTGGCAGGAAGGTAATAGTTTGAGAAGTTTCTACTTACCCCAAATATAGTCTGTCAGCCATGTTCGGCATCCAAATTTGGCTTCTGTAGTGTAGCACTGGAGCTACGAGGCTAACGTTGCTAACAAACACAAGAAGTCAATAGACACCCAAATCTTTTTCATAAATACATTCCCAAACGTCTCTCAACCCACTCAGTTTTAGACTACAGGGGTTTCTGACTGCTCTTCGCATGCATACACATCATGAAGGTGTAACCTACAGTCTACGTTGCTATTTGTTGTGTTATGTGTTACATTTAGAAATAACTGTTAACTGCTATATGATTATAAATAGAAACAACAGAAATTGCAATGTAATTTAGCAAATGTACTTTAGCATTTTCCCCCTCTATATGGTTTTATGGTCTTAGTATTTTGATAAGTACAGTCATACATGGAAGTTTGGGCACCACTGGTCAAATTACGTTTTTCTAAGTGAAAATAAGTGAACATCCTTTACCGAAAACACATGTACAATTACTTTTATTTGTACTGAATCTGAATTGAACATATAAACAAAACTCTGTGCAAAAGTTATGGCACTTTTTATAATTTGTCTTTTATTTTTTTCCAGTATGTTAATAAAGAAAACTGCACTAAAAAGCTAGTTTTGGAAACATATTATTTTACCGCAATTATAATGCTTCTGTGCTACTTCGCAAATGTGCTACTGCAGCCTCCCAAAGAATCAAGACATCCCATGGAACTAATCAGTTTTTTCCATGTTTAAGACTAGACACATTTTTTAAAGAAGCAAAATACACGACTTTCCATCAGAAAAGAGATCATTTACATACATCAGTCTTAAAAGCACAGCAATAACAGCAGCCTGTTTAATTCCAAGGGATGAAGAGTTTGGAAAATTAATTACAACCTGTTTTGGTACCTAACACCACACAACTTGTAGTGGATTTCTAAAGAAAAGTAAATCAGTACAAGGAAAACGTAGAATATGCATCTTTTAAAGGTATTAATGCCACATACAGTTAACCTGATCTGGTGTAGAGTTCGTGAGTTGAACTTTCAAACTCCAGCTGAAAAGCAAAGGCAGTGAAGGTGCTTGAAAAGCTCTGTGGAAACAAATCATAAAAAACGCCGAAAAACTTTAAAAAGCAGCAGACGTTCCCGACTGTGCCGGGTCGGAGACTCTGAAGCTGATTCTTACTCATTTCCGGACGTGGAGTGTGTGGAGTGTGCGGACTGTGTGTAGTGTCTTTGAAAGTCTCCTTCCTTCCTGCCAGAGCCCCAGAGTGCATTAGAGCCGAAAGCGCCCGGGGTCGGGGTGCCATTACGGCCACGGAGAGGGAGCGCTCACCCAGACTCTCCGACACTCTAAATGCACTCAGCACTGCCCCTCTGAAGCCTTCCACACTGACCCTCGCACACACGCTAATGCAGCCCCTCTGAGTGTTAAAGTGGCTCCAGCTCGACTCCCTCGGCCTCCTGCAGCTTCGGCCCTCGCGGGAAACGCTCAGATACACGTCCTGTACACACACAGTGACAGAGAAAAGGAAAGAAACAGACTGGGAGTGCAGCAGTGCAGTCATCAGGGTACGCTGACCTACCCTCAGTTTTCTAATGATTTGAAAACGCCAGCTGCCCTTATACTGTGGATACATCGATAACAATGGTCCAAAATGACTTGGAATAAAATCTTACGCAAAATCCACTTCAGAGATCCAAAGATATGTTTTGTATGTGTATATATAGGTGCACTTTGTAGTTCTACAGTTACAGACTGTAGTCCATCTGTTTCTCTGATACTTTGTTAGCCCCCTTTTACCCTGTTCTTCAGTGGTCAGGACCCCCATGGACCCTCACAGAGCAGGTACTATTTGGGTGGTGGAACATTCTCAGCACTGCAGCAACACTGACGTGGTGGTGGTGTGTTAGTGTGTGTTGTGCTGGTCTGAGTGTATCAGACACAGCAGTGTTATATATATATGTGTGTGTGTGTGTGTGTGTGTGTGTGTGTGTGTGTGTACAAGTTTTACTGATCTTCTAAGTGAAAATAAGTTAAAGCACCTGCCAACCATACAGCTTTTATGGACCACAAGAGGATTTAGCTTGCCCTTTTATTTCAAACAACAATCAATAGGGTGCCAATAATTTTATCATATCCATATTTCCATTTTTATGCTTTTTCCCAGTTTTGCTTATATATAGTGTCACCAGCAAAACAATAGATGATTATCAGAGGAGAGCTTTAGCTCTAAAATAAATTATTATTTATTTTAGGTGAAAAAAGCAGGATGTTGCCCTATTTTTTGTTGTGTAATGCTGGTCGCACCTGGACGTCTACACTGAGATGCTTGGTGTCCATGGCTCCCAAAAAATCAACGTTCAGTTCATTCCAACAGTACAGACTGGCAAAAGTTAGAAAAATGGAACTGAAGTTCGCTGCTTTATTTTGTATCTGTTTTTTTCCTCTTAATTTAGTTGTGGCCAGTTTCAACCTGCTAGCTTGGTCACCTCTACCAAGCTGGGAGGGTGAAGGTTGGCACCTGCTTATTCCAAGCCAGATGAAGCGCCACTGTGTCTTTTTGAACTGCTGTTTATGCAATGTCATGTACAGCTCAGCACGCTTTGAGGAGATCGCTGACTGCTCATTCTGTTACCATCAGCTAACAGACTTCTGCACTGGCTAGCATTGTGCTGGAGGGAGAGGGAGGACCATCCCACCCACCAAAGGAGATCCAGGCCAGCTGGCCTCTTCAAATGATTTATTCATCAAGGTAATTGACTACTTTTTAATATACCTATTTATATACATATGCATAGACTACATAGTTCATATGTTCCTATATCTCTGCTTTCCACAGGTAAATGTGTAGAGCCCAATTTATATGTTTATATTTATTGTTTATTTTTTCTTTTAATGTACTTTTTACTTTCTTACTTTGGAATAATGGTTTAAGCTGCTTGATAAGTATCAATGAATTGATAATTTATCATGCAGTCATATGCAAATGTTTGAAAAGCCCTGGTCACAAGTTCTGTTTATGTGGTGGTAAGTTTTAAACAAATATTTAACCAAAAAAAAAAAAAAAACAGAACATGTCATTGACCAGAGGTGCCCACACTTTAGCACACAACTGTTTCTCATCCCTAAGAAATAAGAAATATATTTTTTTTCTGTTGTTTCTCTCAAGCATCTGCATTTTTCAAGGCTACTTTGTTCCTTAGCTGAGAAATTCAGGTGGAGTGTTTGTGCTAGATTTGTTACCATGGTGACTGATAAATGCCAAAGTCCATGACAACCAGGTCAGATACAACAGACAGTGGGTCCAGTTTCATCAACCTGCTTCCCTGTCACCGTGATGATTAATGAAGCCTTCAGATGTTGTTTATCTAACAGTCATAATTGTTATATTTAGTTGTAATAAAATTAGTACTTTATTCTTTTAGAAGTCACAAATTTTGTTGTATGTATGTATATATATATATATATATATGTGTGTGTGTATATATATATATATATATATATATATATATATATATATATATATATATATATACACAGTCTGCATTCATTCACAGCTACAGTTGTTGGACAATGTTTTCAGAATGCTGCCAAAAATTCTGTTTATTGAAATAAGAAACCAAAGCATACAGCTCAAAATAGCCAGAATAGCTAAAAGTAGAAGACTTTTTTAATTTCAAATGATATTTAGAGGGGCGTGACTGTTTCTTTGATAACCCTGGAAAATACAAGAAGAAATAAGATTCATATTGTGGCGTCAGAGCACACTTTGGTTCCCTTGATGCTCTACTCATGCTTAGCTGGGCTGTACGTAGTTTTTAAAACAGTAAGTAAATGTTTTCTATTGCATTTTCAAGTATGTGATGTTAATGTTTACAGGTTATGTGGATGCTGGAGTAGTCCAGGTAGGTCCTGTGTCATCCAGGTTTGGGTCCTGATTCATCACCCCTGTTTCTATAGCAGGCTACAGCCGTGCTGGAGGTTTAAAGAGTTTCCTCCCTCCAGAAATAAAAACAATTTTCCTCTCTTGTACTGTGGCTGCCGAGTCAATTCTAAATAAAGCTGCATTATGGGCATAAACTCTGAGTTGTCTAGTCTTCTTCTGTGTACCCCTCACACTACAACATATAATATACAACCCCATTTCCAAAAAAGTTGGGACGCTGTGCAGAATGTAAATAAAAATAGGATGCACTGATGTGCAAATCATGTAAACCATGTAAAAGAGAATAGTAAAAAGACAACATATCAAATGTTTAAACTGACCAATTTTGTTGTTTTTTGAAAAATATATGCCCATTTTGGATTTGATGCCAACGGGGGCATGTTTACCACTGTGTTTCGTCACCTCTTAACCTGTAAGTGTTTGGGAACTGAGGAGACACTGCTGTAGTTTTGAAAGTGAAACGTTTTTCTGTTCTTGTTTGATATTGGATTTTAGCTGCTCAACAGTTCGGGGGCTCATTTGTCATATTTTTCATTTCATAATGTGCCAGATGTTTTCAGTGGTGACAGTTCTGGATGGCAGGCAGGTCAGTTTAGCACCCCGACTCTTATAATACGGAGCAATACTGTTGTAATACATGCAGAATGTGGTTTGACATTGTCTTGCTGAAATAATCAAGGCCTTCCCTGAAAAAGACGTCATCTGGATGGCAGCATACGTTGCCAAAACATGTACATATCGTTCAGCATTAATGGTGCCTTCACAGATGAGCACGTCACCCATACCATGTGCACTAATGCACCCCTGTACCATCAAGAATCCTATATGTTTTTGCTGACACTACATTGGTATCAGAAGTGGGATATGACCACCAAGTTTGAAGAAATCGCACCGACAAACTCAAAGGCAGACAACAAAAAAGACACAACCCGGAGAAAGAGTGAGGCGGCTGGTTGGGGAAGACTGTGTGCATCTGCTTACTGCACTATGTGAAGGTGCTTGTGAGCCGTACTCTGAGCAGCTGCAAGTAGTCAGCTACAACTACAGGTCCTTGTGAATCTGCTGCTGGAACAACAACCCAGTGCTATTGACCAAAGCCCTCCTGTGGTTAGCCAAGCAGCAGAGGTTGCATAGAAAGAATTGGTGCTGGAACATTTCCTGAATGCGCTGCTGCCAGAGGAGCTGAGATGGCACCTGCAGCTCACCGCAACGGCCGGCCTTCAAGCAGCCAGCGTCAAGGCAGAGAGGGCAGAGCTCTTCCTCAGCATAGAGACGTTACAGCAAGCAGTGCAGTGCTACATGGCAGAGGAACACGAGGAGGAGACAACAAGCCGAGCGGCCCACAAGTGCTTGGTGACAGAGCAACTGGTGTGTCGGTGGAAGCACCAATCAATGCCATGAACCTAAGCCAGCCATGAAGACCGTCTACTGCTGCAAACTTTCAGTCAAGTTCAGCATAGACAGAAAACAGCTCGCTGCCCTCCTTGACACTGGCATGTCAGTGTCGCTACTAGGTCCAGGCATGCTCACTCACACCTGCCAACTGGAAAGTGATGACTGTTAAACTCAAGACCATCACCAGCAGATGAGTCGACATAAGAGGGAGGAGGCGGCTCCTGGCTAAATGGTAAATGCAATATTTTTGTTGAACTCCATGAATTAAAGCTGAAAGTCTACACTTTCATTTTAAACTCATTAAGGTGGTGTACAAAAGCAAAATTACAAAAAATTGTGTCACTGGTCAAATACTTATGGACCTGACTATGTATTTAGTACACAATCCATTCTCGTGCTCTGGTGAGAGCCTAAATGTTATTATAAATAGACGACTGGTGCTTGCTGCTTTAGCACTGGATGGGCAGCTGGTACATATTTAAAAAAGAAACAAAGCTGTATGTAAAATTGAGTGAATATGTAACACTGTCTGTAAATAAAATTAAATCTGGCAGATTTACCTTAGTTTAGTTTACATTTTGTGGAAGAACGAATTTGTGAGTGGAGCATGTGTAGATCAATCATGGCTCACTGAAATGACCAGCGATGATCTAACAATAAGGCACACTGGGCATGTGTCTGTGGCCTTTGGCCACCAAAAGGCACTAGACCAGCACTGATTTCTAATAAGTACACTAGTTTTTTTTTTCATTATTTTTATTTTTTTATTATTGTCACAGAAAACATATACGACCTATTAATCACCATCAATTTGACACAATAAGACCAGATAATAGAAAGCCTAAAATACAACCTAGAAGCAGCATTTTTTCAAAAAGTATTTATTTATGAGACATGCCAACCAACATTGCTGAATCGCTGCATATTTGGTTTGTTTGCTTCCGTATGTAAATCCTCATGTTAAAAAAGAAGCAACGTTTCAAGCGTTAATTAAAAAAAACACTGTGACGATATCCCAACAATTAACTCGGCTGAGCCCCGCATCTTTACATGCCCCGCCAACACCCTGCAGTCAACATGAAGCCTGAAGACGTTTTAAATTTGATAAAAACGTCATACACCAAATAATGTCATCACATAAATCTACTAGAGAATATTCAACCATTTAATGTGGTTAAGGAGAATGTGAAATGACTCAGCCGTGCCATTTATCCAATGCTAATGCTAATCCTATTACCTGTTAGCTCCAGTAGCCTCATAGTTCTTACAGGAAACTAAAGGCACCAAACATGTCTTGACTGAGCAGCTTCATTTGGGGTAAGAGGAAAATTGTGTAAATTAGATTTTTTTTTCCCACCAAACTATCACTTTAAGCTGTGAGGAGATGAATCTAAAGCTCTCAGCATGTCTCAGTTTAAATCAGCAATCAGGAAATGGAGGCTGAAGCGCAGGAGCGGATCCGTAAAAGGGTAAAAGTGGCCCTGACCGAGTCCCCTTCAGTTCCACAGCGTTTACTGGCATGCATTTTTCTAAATGCAATTGCCTAAGAGTATTACATTCTGCAAGTTTCTTGCATTGAGTCATTTTCGACGTATGCGGTTACGCTTTCTAAGGCGTGATTGCTCCTTTATAACTTAGTGGAGGGAAATGCAGGGCTGTTTGGCACTTTTAGACATGAGTAAGAGAGAATCTGCAGGCAGCGCCACTCAGCACTGTGACTTTCCAATTGTTTTATGGTTCTTATCCATCGGGAGTCGTATTAAGTCTCTTTTACGTTTGCCATAATGGAGAACAAATGGGCCGGGTTTGCTGGGTTAGAGTCGCGTTCTCCAGCGTGAGTCAAGTGCACTTTGCTTAATACTTGTAAAGACCGGAAAATGGAGAGGTAGCAGAAGCTTTTGGCAGACCTCGAGTGGTCATGGTCAGTTTGACTATACTAGACTTCTTCACTTATGTTGCAGTGAGCAACCAACAGACTGTGAACAGTGTTGTGTTCTGGAACAAATTTGTTTTTAAAGGTGCAGTGTGTAAGATTTAGTGGTATCTAATGGTGAGGTTGCACATTGAAACCTACCGAATACCACTCCCTCACCCCTCCCTTTCCAAGCATGTAGTAGAACCTGCCGATTTCATTTTGCTTCTTCATGTTTTCTCTTCTTTGACGGTGAGGATTCACCCTCTCTCGCTTTTTCTTATGCTAAATAATAAGTTTGATCCTCTGTTTTTTAAATTTGGGTTCTCAAACTTATTACAACACAAAAAAGTCCACCAGAAAGGTCTTCTTCTTTCTACATCTTCCAACCGGAGCTACAGCGCCACCAAATTTAAGCTGCTGATTCAACATAAAAATTGTGAAAGGTGCTCTGTAGAGTCAGAGTTTGGTTAGTCCGTTCTGGGCTACTGTAGAGACATGAAGGGCTCGTTCTAAGATAACGAGAACACTAATGACAACATAGTTTTTCATAGTATATTCCATTTCTGCTAATCAATCCCCCCAAATCTTAAAAAGAAGTGAATTTTCTCCTGCTCAACTAACCATAGCCAACACTGTCACATGTACAATAATGTTAAATTGAAAAATAACGTACTTTTAAAGGGCCCTTATCACTATAAACTAACTTTTCCTCATTTTGCTGATAACGCTTCACACAAACGTCTAACCCTACTCAAGAGGAGTCCAAATTACATTTGTTATTGTTCAAAGTGTTTGTCATTTAGCATTTATTTATTAATTCACACAGAATTCACGAAAAATACAATACCTATTCATACTTATCCATACATGCTGTGTTCCTGTAGCCTTTGCATTGTTCTGGAATAGCAGTGCATGGAGCTAACAACAGTGGTTTACTGAAGGCTTGGTGAAGGTAGGAGGCTAACAGCTCAGTATCCAGCTGGGAATATTACATCATAGAGCTCACATCATGAGCCAGTGAGCTAAGTTTCATGTAACGTGTAAGAATGTGAAGTGTCATTAATTTGTGCTGTTTTTGTATCAGCCATAAATGTTTATTGAATGTCATTAATGGAAATGAATGCATTTTGGACATCTTTTGAATACCATGCACCAAGAGTTGTATTTGCTTCCTGAAAAGAAAGAATGTGTTTTAAATGATCATATCATGAAGTGAAAACTAATCATCGCTGGTTGAGTTTTCAATTATATTATACACTTTTAACTAACTAATGAATGTAATTAATGAGTGTTTTACAAAGGCTTTGTAATTATAATGGATTCTTTTTGTACCATTAAGGAATATACATGCACATGCAGTCAAGGGTGGAAATAGTTCGTTTTTTGCAAAAATGCATCCTAAAATGCCTGTTTGACACATTCTGACATTAAAAAACCTTGAAGCTTTTCATTCATAGATTTTTTTTATATTTTAAGATAATTCATAGCTGAAAGTTTTGTTTTATTTCCTCAGAAGTTTAACATATTTCCATACAGCAGAGGTTGCTAACCATTTTTCATAAAGCTGAAGAAAACAAAACTCAAATTTTACATGTCACCAAAAACAGTGTTTTGGACTGATTATTGCAAATAAATCAAGGTTTTTATTCGGCCTAGGCATTTTCATTTGAGACTGGCCCTTTGAATGTTCAAAACACATCACTAAGTGGTTTATAAACTGAGAGGTGTATATATTTGACACTTTTATTGAAGCCGTTGTCAACTGGCAAGATAACATGCAGCTTTTCAACAAGGCAGAGACTACAAAAAGCAAACTTTACTGTCAAAGGTTTATCAAAACAACGAGTACTGCAACCAAAACACTAAACTAACCTCTTTTATAATGTGATCTAGACGATTAAAAATGTCCAGTGTCCAGTTACTGTCACCGTAGATCATTTGAAATCAAAGACTGTTTAAGTTTATATATCTAGCTAACTTCTAATGAATGGCTGACATTAGCAGGCTAATTAGCTCAGCATTAGTCATTACCTTCCTCTTGAGTTTCACTGGCTAATGTGCTAATTTGTCATGGACATTTTACACTGAGCTCACTGATGGGAATTTTCAACAAAATACACAAGAATTACATCAAGCAGATCGGCCATTAATATATTGAGGACACAAGTTAAGTTTGTCATGGCCATAAATGAACATATTGAGGCCATGAATTAATATATTGAGGCCTCGAGTTAATATATTGAAGCAACGAGTTAGGTTTCTTGTGGACACATGACTGACTCCAGTGATGCTCGCATGGACCACAGAGTGTACTGATGAAGTAAGAACCTATTTTTGTTTAAACTGAGGGGCTGACAACTTATTTTCTTAACCAGAACTAGGCTGGTCAGCTAGCTAACAGGCTAAAAGATAGTAAACATGCTACACTTCTCCATCATAAATAGCACAGGTTTGAATTAAAGTACTCACAATGTGACTCACTTTAAAATGTCAATGTAAAAGTTCAATGTATGTCACTTAAAGGCTTACATGCCTCAGATGTCTGTGATTTAGTCAGATTTACCATAAGTAGCAGCAAACCAGGGCTGGATGTGGCTGAATCCCAAATCACTATGTGTTTAAATTCTGACATAGTGCACTATGTACGGAGCAGAGAGGCGTTTGGGGCTTATAGCTTGGTGTTAATTAAGACTGAAAATTGTAATTTGATGACTGAAAAGTACTTATAAAGCAAAGTTTTTTGCAATAAGTAGTGCTATGTTATGATATGTTTACTATTATGAAAAAAAAGTTAAATTAGTTTATGAAATAACCACAATAGAAAATGACAAGCGACTAAATGTTCTTCTCCAGCAATCTATGGTAGGCAGCAATACCATATACTAATGCAGCCATACTTCTTGGCAGAATAGTTGTTTACTACTTACTTAAAATTGTGTATTTTGTCATATTTTATGTTGTCTGCTGCTTTATAAAAGCAATAAGCCACTTGATGGCGTGCACTACTGTGGTTTTATCTCAGGAAAGGGTCTTTTTGGGCAGTTTGCTTTATGTTGTGCCTACGAACACCATTTCCCGTGGTAAAATCACAGTAACACACTCTCTCATGGCTTAGTGCTTAATTTTAGTGTCGTGTAGTCTTAGCTTACAGTATTAACCTTTTTTGTCCTATGTGGCAATAATAGTAACTACACATGGCCCAGTTTACCAAAAGCATCTTAGTGTTTAGATCATCAGAACTGGTACAGTGTGTGTTCAGTGTGACGCTCGTTCTACCGTTGACGAATCGTCTTTGTGGTAAGATGTTTTCAGGAAAACCAGCACAGATAGCAACTGAATAAATAACCTAACAAACAAATTACTAGCACTCCAGTTTGTCACTCAGGGGACAAATAAACAAACAGTAGTGGATGGAATTCACTTCTCGGGCATAAAATATATTTATTGAATAATTTTAATTAGCTCAAAGAATTACTGTGACTCTATTTCCTTATTTTTATTTCTCTCTCTCGGCCTGTCACTCCTCTTATTCTCTCTCTGTTACTCTTCTTTCTCTCTTTCTTTCTGTTTCTTTGATTATCTGTCCCTCTATTTTTCTCTCTCTCTCTCCTTTGCTCACTCTTTCATGCTCCTTCACTTGCTTCTCTCTCTCTCTCTCTCTCTCTCTCTCTCTCTCTCTCTCTCTCTCTCTTTCATTCCCTCTCATTATGTTTTACTTCCTCTCTCTCTAACACTCTACTTATTCTCTGTCTTCCTTCTTTTTCCTTTTCTGTCTTTTTCTGATTCTCTGTTCCTCTCTTTTTCTTTCTCACTCTCTCTCTCAGTCTCATTCTCTCATTCTGTTTCTTTCTGTTTCTTTCTGTGCTCTCTCTCTCCCCCTCTCTCTCTCCCCCTCCCTCTCTTTCTCCTTTCCCCTAGTCTTTATGAAGAATAAACAGTTCCTCTTCCTTCACAGTTCATCCAAATTAATAGTTAAAACAAATTCACAGATGCAGAAAAGACGCAATAAGAGAGAAAAACTGTACAGAAGTTCTTTTTTTCACCAAAGTGTCAGTCTTGATTACTGGGTGACTATAGAGGCTGGACTTTTCAAACAGTCCCTCTAAAGTCTCTCCTGCGGCCCATCCATCGAGCGAGAACTAGATTAAAAATGGAAATTATCACAGGAAGGGGGAAATATTCATCTCTTCCTAAAAGGGGGCTAGCAGTGATTACATTAAAAAAAAGTCAGGCTTCCTTTACCTTTCACTGCAGGAGCAAAAGAGAGGAACACTTAATCCGCCTCGAGAAAATTAACATTCAAATTACACTCATGCAGCCTCGCTGGTTAGTCGTGGAATGGCGCAGTGCGTTGTGTTTTAATTCTGTCATTTTTCAAGGCTTCCCAGAGTCATCTGGTCATTTTCCAGCTCCAGTGCAATGTTATGTGACCAGTTAGGGGGTCACCTACTGTTAATTTATGTTATGTATGGGTTTGTTGGCTTTGAGTGTAACATCTTCACAACACGTACTGTGTAGGAAATGGACCCTTAATCACTGGACCCTACAGCGAAAATTCAACGACATAAAAAACTATTATAGGTACTTAAACTCCATTTCCTACATTGGAGCACCATACGCAATAAAATAAAACAACAGTCACGATTAAAATAAACATCACACGGGTTTGCTCAGCACTCTGTATGAAAAGCCATATAGCATCTTCATTCCATCTATTATGTTCCATTTTCACTAGATTAGCCACGTTTACATGCAGCCCGATAATCCGACTCATAGCTCAAGTGGAATAGAATACGTTCATGTACACACCGTGATTTGACTCAAGTCTGATTGAGGCCATTCCATATATAATTTCTATCCAATTGAACAAGATAATCCTGTAAATTATCTGTTAAACAGAAGAATATCTGATTACATTCCCAGTTAGATTTAGGTTAAAGTACGTTCTGAGCATGTGCGTTGGCACCACAACAGATGTTCATAACATGGCAGGATCCAGAAACTGGTCTGCAGAGGAGTCAAAGTTTCTGAACAAGTATATGAACAAATGAACAACTGTGAGTTCACACGAACCACAGAGCAAATTAAAAAGAAATGGAAGTGTCTCAAACTGCCGTATTACAAAGCTAAAGGCCAGAGTGCTAAAAGCGGCTCTGATCTCTATCTGATACATGATCTCTTCCTCTTGCCCCAGTGAAGTATGTTTTAAGTATGTCCACCATAATTTTAAAGCAATTAAAACCATAAGCATACCAAATGAAAACTGATGTAACACACTGCTGCTTGCCTCACTCTGACTGGACTCACATGATGCTCGTCACCATGGTAACGTCTACACTAACTGGTACTCTATGCATGCGTATAATGTTGGGTCTGAATACTCACAGTGTGCCTGTGAACAGAGATTTTCATTAGATTGTGGAGCAGAGTGTGCCTAGAAACACCTTAACTGTCTAATCTATAATCTGAAACATTCTAGTCGGATTGGCGAAAATCTTTGCACGCCAATGTTTGTGGTGCATTGTGGAATGCTCTTAATTTTTTGCAAAACTGCAGATGCACACAATAACATTTGTGACATGGCTAAATTAGTGCAGTTTATGGTGAATGGGGAACAGTTGTAAACACAGCTGAAGTGGTGCACTCTATGGTGAATGGGGTACAGTTTATGATAGGGTCACAACTGTACACTGTATAATGAATAAAACATAGTTTTGGACACAGCTAGAATAGTGCACTAAATAGTGAGCAGTATAGTTTTGGATCTTGTTAAAATAGGGCAAATCAAAGTGAATATTACATATACATAGTGATTAGAACAAAGCTTTAGACATAGCTATAACAGTGCATTACACAGTGAATACTGTAGAGTTTTGGTTCTAGCTCCAATATTGCAGTGCACTGTATAGTAAATGTGGCATAGTTAGTGACATAGCCAACATTGTGTACTGTATAGTGAATAGGACATAGTTTTAGACTTTAGCTAAATTAGTGCACTACATATATTGAATGTCTAATATTTTTGTGACATAGCTAAATTAGTGCAGTTAGGGTGAAGTGGTGCACTCTATGGTGAATGGGGTACAGTTTATGATAGGGTCACAACTGTACACTATATAGTGTATAAAACATAGTTTTATACACAGCTAGAAAAGTGCACTAAATAGTGAGCAGTATAGTTTTGGAGCTTGATAAAATAGTGCCAATCAAAGTGAATATTACATAATTTTAGACACTGTTCAAATACTGCACTATATAGTGAATAGAGCACAGTTGTAGAGTTTTGGAAATAGTTGCTATAATGTGCTGTACAGTGAATAGAACAAAGTTTTAGACATAACTTTAACAGTGCATTACAAAATGATTAGTGTTTTGTTTCTAGCTCAAATATTGCCGTGCACAATGTAGTTAATGTGGCATGGTTAATGACATAGCCAACATAGTGCTTTATATAGTGAATAGCCTAAATTAGCGCACTAGAAATTTAACGGAGAATAGTTTTGGACATTGCCAAAATAGTGCCAATCAAAGTGAATATGACACAATTTTGGACACTGTTAAAATATTGCACTGTATAGTGAACAGAGCGTAGTTTTGGACACAGCTACAAGAGTTTATACACAGTGAATAAAGCATCATTTTGGATTAGCTACAATTGTTCACTATATAGTGAATAGGGCATAGTTTTGGACATGGCTAAATTAGTGCACTACATATTGAATAGATAATATTTTTGGACATAGCTAAATTAGTGCACCATATTGCGAATAGAGCATCATTTGGACATTGCCAAAAGACAAATAGTACCAATCAGAATGAATATTACGTACTTTCTGGTATGGTTAAAATAGTGCACCATGAATACAGCATAGCTTTGCACTACAAGAGTGCATGATACAGTGAATAAAGCATCATTTTGTGTACTAGATAGTGAACAGGGCACAGTTCTGTGCATAGCTAATACTGCGTAGTGAATATGGCATAGTTTGTGACAGTCAAATTTGTTCACTATCTAGGGAATATTGTTTGGAAAACAGCCAAATAGTACACTAAGTTATGAATAGGGCATAGTTTGGACAACTAAACTGGTGAATAGGTCATGGTTTTGGGACACATCTAAGTCTGTTTAGTGAAAGTGTCAGTCACACACAGCAGTTGTGCATCTATTCTGAAAATATCCCGACTGAAGTTACAATCTGATGGTTTTGCTGCATTATTGTTATGTTGAAGTGATGCAGGTAGTCAGCGAGTGCTATAGGGGAAAACTTCATTACCGCTGGATCATTTTTTTTGTCTTCACTCCTGCAGGGTTATTGTGGAGTTTGGGCGTCTCAGTTACAGTTAATTTGCAGTGTAATAAGAACTCATGAGTGCAGCTATCTACATTTAGCTGTGTTAGACTTGCATTATGAGCGTCAGCGTTTCCTTCTGGAGCGTAGTAATCTGACTGCCTTAATAAAGATTCTCTCACCTTGCACTGCAGAGGACAATACCGCACACAATACACACAGTATCACAGTGATGTAGGTGTGTTTACTGGGCATGAGGCATCACCACACATGAGCTTTTCATTTCTACAGACACAATATAATTCTATCTATTGCTTCTCTTAAAGACCTATTGTGGGCGAAGATCAGAGTTACCCAGTTTTCACCTTCGCCCTAGATTTATTTAATTAGCCGAGACATTATTAGAGCTACGAGGCTAATTTCCATTTCTTTTTCTGCTGGTAGTGCTCTTTACTGGGTTACACCGCTTCTGCTAGAACAACAACAATAACAGCACTGGCAGAGTCCAAGAATAAGAGCTCATGGGGCTTTTGGAGCTAACAAGGAATGGAGTCTTATTAGCAAAACAAGTTAGCATTGTGCTAACTGCATGCCTACATCATTGCACACTTGCCTCAATCCATTTCCAGCTGTCAAGTAATCTCAAATATATTTGCTTGTGTGCTTTCTGACACTGTATAACTCTGTTATGTATAAAAACACTCAAGATGTCTGCTATTGTTTTTAGCTATGCAGCACAACTTTTTCCCCTTTTATACACAACAGTATGTCAGACAGGGTCAGAAACAAGACTGTTCGAAATCACTGACCTCTACATCAGGGGTCTTTAATTAAAATTCAGTAAGGTCCAGTAAGAGAAAATTTCCTCAAGCGAAGGTCCAGAACATCATAATGTCTAACTTGCATTATGATTCAGTGCCATATACTGTTTACTGAAGTAGCCTAGTAGGTATATCAACATCTTATACAGTCAACAACTGAATATCAAATCAAATAAAATCCAATTCAGTCACATTTCAACAACACTTATTGTCAGTTTTCTCTTTTTAGAGCACGACATGTAAAATAATCTGGCTCACTTTCTTCTCCGACTGCTGTGTCTCGCCTCGTCCTTCCCCCGTGTGTGCCTCACTCACTCAAGTCTCAGTGCTCAATCTAATGCACAGATCTGATTGGCTGAGTAGCATCACGTGTGATATGTACAACCATGCCATTGGTCTGTGAGTTTCCCGGGCTGTTAAAACAGTACCGTAAAGGCTAGAAAAGTTACGCGGATTAAAATAGGACCACCCCGTCGAAATTAAATAATTCTCCATAGTTTATTGGTTATAGGTCCAGGTCCGTATAGGACAGCATCTGGGTCCGGATTAGGACCGCGGTCCACATATTAGTGACCACTGCTGTACATGGTATGAGGCAAGTGTGCGATGATGTAGGCATGTTAGCTTTCATTACATATTAGCTACATTAATCTCACAGCTCCAAACTACAGCTGGTAACTTAAAAAAGCAAAATTCAGACAATAAATACGTTACAGTTGTGATTAATTGGCTACAAGATACTGTTATATTAATGTAACAAATGTGCCGAAGTATTGTTGAAAAATTTCCTTTATAAAGAGATAAAAGTAACATTAAACCTTTTACGCATGGCATATCTAATAATACCATAACAGACAGATTGATTTGTAATGTAATGTAAAGTGTGAGATAAGAGAAATGGGGAAAAAAAAAACATGTACCTGTGTGTAAATGTGCATGAATGCATGCAGTACCTTTATCTGTATGCGCGCTGTCTGTTCTCGTCTGTATCTGTGTGCACTCAAGAGAGTAATATTCTAATAAATTCCTCTCTGTGCCCTAACAACTGTGTGTGCGTGTGTGTGTGTGTGTGTGTGTGTGTGTGTGTGTGTGTGCGTGCGTGTGTGTGTGTGTGTGTGTGTGTGTGTGCGTGTGTGTGTGTGTGTGCACGTGAAAAACAGAAGTGTAATGGAACATTTGTATGTGTACCTGTGCCTCATTCACTGACAGTCCAATTTCATGGTGTGTCTTGCTTATTTTCACAAGATGTTGGCTCCTCATTGAACAATTCGAATTTGATTTGCAGTGAAAGGATGCTAAATACTGTGGTGTGTCTGTGTGTTTCTTTGTTTGTTTATTTTTGTACATCCCCCCTCCCACTCCCAAAAAAAAATGTTCCGACATCGTTAAAGAACCAAAAGAAATAGGGAGAAAATACAGGACTAACAAGATGTTTTCATTTTGTTTTCTCACAAAAGCTCCATGTTTTTATTTTTTTAAACTGAAACAATTTCTTTTTCATACTCGAGGTAAAGGACATATACTTATACACCGATCAGGCACAACATTATAACCACCTCCTTGTTTCTACGCTCATTGTCCATTTTAGCAGCTCCACTTACTATATAGGTGCACTTTGTAGTTCTACAGTTACAGACTGTAGTCCATCTGTTTCTCTGATACTTTGTTAGCCCCCTTTTACCCTGTTCTTCAGTGGTCAGGACCCCCACTGGACCCTCACAGAGCAGGTACTATTTGGGTGGTGGATCATTCTCAGCACTGCAGTAACACTGACATGGTGGTGGTGTGATAGTGTGTGTTGCGCCGGTCTGAGTGGATCAGACACAGCAGTGCTGCTGGAGTTTTTAAACAGTGTCCACTCACTGTCCACTCTATTAGACACTCCTACCTTGTCGGTCCACCTTGTAGATGTAAAGTCAGAGATGACAGCTCATCTCTTGCTGTACAGTATGAGCTAATCATCCTCTAATCCTTCATCAGTGGTCACAGGACGCTGCCCACAGGATGCTGTTGGCTGGATATACAGATTATGAATATGGCATATTTTCAGGTTTTAACATAATTTAAAACTACCTGCTGTCCTTTATATTGTGTGTAAATTTCAAGATAAATGCACCAAAGGAAACAGACTAAAATGGCTTGGAAAAAATTCTGGTTCCATTGACTTACATTAAAAGTGAAATATTTTTTTTTCCTTTTCCTGTAAAGTTACCCTTTTTGAGATATATCATATTATTCTATTTAGACATTATTCTGTTATTTTAGATACTTACATACATAATATTTAAAACACATTGTTATAACATATGGTTGTATATATATATATATATATATATATATATATATATATATATATATATATAATATTTGTGTGTGTGTGTGTGTGCATGTGAAGTGAACATGTACTGACAGCAGCATAAGGCGAGCTTGTTTAAGAATAAATCACCGAGCTCATCTGGCGGGAAAATGGCCTGTGGGCTTGGTTTTCCTCACCGAGGGCAGATAACGCGCCGTCCGCAACACAATGTTACAGGGCTTGTTTTTAAGTGTTTTGTTTTGTTCTGTGTTTTTTTTTTTTCATCTCTTTTTTCTCTTATAGCTGAAAGCTTTAGGCTCATCTTAAGCAGTGGTGCTTCAGAAGGGGGAATGAAATCAAACCGCAGAGCCATCCATCATGTTTTTCCTCCAAAAAACATCAGTGTGTAAACAGAACATGGGGAACGCTTTACAAATGTAAACACACACAGCGGAACTGTGTAAATCAGATGCTTTTATTTTTTATTCCATCAGTGGACACATCTTCCCTCGGTGGCCTTTCTTGAAGTCACAGACAGAGTTCAGTAAACCCCATCTCACACACACACACACACACACACACACTCACACACACACACACTCACACACACACACACTCACACACTCCTCAGTATTCTCTGCTGCCAGCCTCGTGTCAGCGGTGGAACAAATTGGAGCAATCATCTGCTGCTGTAGCGACGTGGGGCCAGACTTTGCTAATTAGCCACTATTAGCCATTAGCATAACGACCCCCGGCCTGGCGGGAGAGAGAGAGACCCCACCGTGGCTCCCAGAATTCCACCGGGCACACGCACACCTGTTTATACCCCCGTTACCCTGTTTGCTTTTGGTTAGACTCAAAACTGGCAGCCCTGCCTTTTATACACAAATATTTATTTATAACAGGAACACGGTGGAGCATGACCAGAGAGAGAGAGAGAGAGAGAGAGAGAGAGAGAGAGAGAGAGAGAAAGGAGGAAAAGAGAATAAAGGAGAGAGGGATAGAGAAAGGTAAATGAGGGAAAAATGGTAGCGATGAAAAGAAGAGAGTTAGAGAGAGTGGAAGAGCAGAAGAAAAGAAGGAGAGAGAAAAAGAGAGATGGCTAAAGAGAGGGAAAGGGAGACAAAGAGAGGGAGAGTAGATGAAGATAGAGAAAGATGGAAAGATGAGGGGAAATGGGAGAGATGAAAAGTAGAGCGATTGAGAGAGAGAGAAAGAAAAAAGGGAAAAAGAGACAGAAAGAGAAATGGCAAGAGAGAGGTGAAGGAGACAAAGAGAGGGAGAGTAAAAGGAGAGGGAGAGAGAGATGGGGGAAAGAGAAAAAGGAGGGAAGAGGAGAGAGGGAGACAGAGAAAGAAAGAGACAGGAAATAGAAAAGACAGGTAGGTGAGAGAGAGAGAAAACGGAGCGGGGTGAAAGAGAAAGAGAGAAAGCAGCAGAGAGAAGAGAAAAGGAAAATGGAGGAGATGAAAAGGAAAAAGAGAGAAGGGGAGCAGCAGAAAGAAGGGAAAAGGAGGGTAAAGCAGAGAGGTATATGGCAAGATAGAGGTAAAGGGAGACAAAGAGGGGGAGTAAAAGTAGAGGGAGGAAGAGAAAGAGGAAAAGAAAGAAAAAGGGGAGAAAGGGACATGGAGAAAGAAAGAGACAGGAAAAGGCAGCAGAGAGAAGAGAAAAGGAGGAGAAAGGAAAGAGGGAGAGAGATAAATGAGAGTAAAATGGGAAAGATGAAAAGAAGGGAAAAGGAGTCACAGGAACAGACAGAAAAGAAAGAGATAGGGAGGGGAGGGAGGGAGGCAGTGAGACAGAGACAGACAGACAGAAACAGTTTTTGTTTTTTTGTTTATTTTTCCTCTACACACCCCTCTTTGTTCCACTACATTGTTGCTCTTTCCTCCTTTGATCAATTTAAACTAAATCTTTTTGTTTTGCATTTGAAGACTTAAAGCTCTAAATAGTTCTTGTCATTTCAGTGGCAACACTTTAAATCTAGTCACACAAATAAAGCTGACTGAACTGAACTGAACTGAACTGACGTTTTCAGGCTCCGCCCACGACTGTGCTCTTTGTAGTTACTATAGTTAGAGAAGCTTTACAAACTCTGGATAAACATCCCATTCAACCTAATGAGAAGCTGTAGTGCGACTTCTCATCAAAACACCCACATTTAGTATGAGTTATGAATCTGAAAGGATTGTGTATTTTGTACGTGTAGTTTTCTGTGCATGTGTGTAACTGAGGTTTTGAGGATGAACATACACTGGAAAGTGTCTCATCAGATCTACCTAAAAATGACTTCATGTAGTAACAAGTAAATTAACTAGTTTTATTCAAGCTAAATAAATACTTTGAATGATCAATTGTTTCAATCAGTGCCCTGCGGTGGACTTGCAACCTGTCCAGGGTGTTTCCTGCCTTTCGCCCAATGACTGCTGGGAGAGGCTCCAGCTGCCCTGCAACCCAGAGGAATGAGCAGTTTAGAAAATGTGTGTGCGTGTGCGTGTGCGTGTGCGTGTGCGCGTGCGCGTGCGCGTGTGTGTGTGTGTGTGTGTGTGTGTGTGTGTGTGATTATTTCAATCAGTGTAATTTTTTGAGTTGAACTAGTTTGATTGTTTGTTACTACAGAAAGTCATTTTTAAGGTAGACCTGACGAGACACTTTACAGTGTATGATGGATATGCTAAGCAGAACTCCAGATTCAACAGTGTTGATTTAATACACACTGTTAAAAATGTCTCGTTAGATCTACCTAAAAAAATTACTTCCTGTAGTAACAAGCAGTCAAACTAGTTTTATTCAACTCAAAAATGACTTTGACTGAAAGAATCGTTCATTCAAAGTATTTATTTATGTTGAATAAAACTAGTTATTCTGCTTCTAAACTGTGGAACTCAATTCCACCTTTTATTAGACAGTCGAGCTCAGTGCTCACTTTTAAGAAGCATCTAAAAACGTATCTCTTAGCATTTAATTAAAACTCTACATCTCGTTGGTATTTATTTTTCATTTTCTTCTGATTCTAAATAAATACTAATGATTTCTTGTATAACTATGTTTCATCACCTGTCTGTAAAGCACGCTGAGCTGCCACCGGCATGAAAAGTGCTATATAAATAAAGATTATAATAATAATTATTATTATTATTAGTTAATTTACTTGTTACAACATGAAGTAATGTTTTTTTAGTCTGACGAGGCATTTTTACAGTGTAGTTCTAAATGAAAACTTGGAGTAAGACCTTAAAATTTGTATTTTTTTTTTAATCTAAGTATAAGTCTTTAAATAAAAATAGAAAATCTAAATTAAAAGGACATTTAAATCAGTTGGGTTCAGATTCGTAGCTGCCGCTGTAGGTTGACCGTGGGTTTGATGAACGGCCTCTTCCACGCTCTGTTATTCTAACACACGTTAAAGGTTTTCTGGCACATTTATGTCTTTGATGCATTTGATGATGTCAAAGGCGTTTGTTTGATGTGTGTGTGTGTGTGTGTGTGTGTGTGTGTGTGTGTGTGGGATTGCTACAGGCAAACTCCAGGCTATCTTTGATTACAGACTGTATTCTTTAAATTTCCATTAACATATCTATGGCTTCAGCCTTCCTCTGGGGAACAGACCACACGTCACTTCTAAAGGTACAGACTAAACCTATGGGCCATTCTACTGAATTACTGCCCACAGTAATGTCCACACAGAATTATGACCCACAGTACATAAACACTATTTAGATAGACAATTAACTATTCAGGCCTTAGATATTTACAAGGATTCTGTAAATATCTAAATGCAAGGAATTAACTGAGATTGTAATAAGACACAAATCAACATTTATACATGATTTATAAGGTGCTATAGGGAGGCGACTGTCTTAAACCTTAACTTTTAAACTTTAACTTGTGAAAATAATACCTTTTTCTCTTCAGTGCTGTTTTTAAAATATCTTTTGGATTTCTTTTACAGTGAAGTTGAAAGGTTTAGATTTATTGTGAGTTTAATTTTTAAACAAAACAATAAAAAAACAACACCTCATGCTTTTATGTCACTACTAAAACACAGGGTTTTAGTCTGTGGGCGGAGCCTTATTTTAGCCATGCCCCTGCATTTTAGAGCAGGATGTGAGGCTGCATCTCTGTCCCTCATGGCCACATGGTGATAAGATCCCGTTGTTTTGAAGTAAATGTGTCCCAGTGTCTGAAAATCAGTGTGGAACATAAAAAATCATCATTATGGAAACAAACATTTTCTATGCACTTTTGTGTTTTAATGAAAACTATTAGGATTTTATGTTTATAACTGTTCAAAGCTGTGTTTGCTGGTCATGTACGGGCTAGTGTTTGTAGGTTCTGCTCAAAATGAGCTAAAATTGTCTGTACCATGACGGTCACTACTAAATGATTTTGATAAAGTTTCATTAGTGTTAATGTTTTTTTAGTGACAAAATGGACTTTCAATAATTCAATAAAGTAAACATAATTATAAGGCCACTCAAAGCAAAAGACTTTAGATTTTAGTCTAAAGTCCAAATCAGTTAAAAGTCCAAAATGTATTTTTTAACTCTGACTGTGAACCAGTTCAGTAGAATCATCCATATAAACCCTAAAGTTAGCTGAGTTGACTATACAAAGTATGTGTGAATATTAAGAGACTAAGAATTTTTATTGAAAAATTGACAAAATAAGGAAGGTTTGATACAATGAACAGAAATGTAAAGTGGGTGGGGAAGGGGAGGGGCTAATGCGATGTACACATCCACAGTCAAACGGCACTTTTTCTGCAGTCGCTTTTAAATCCTTATTTTGGGGGTTTATTTTGTTAGAAGGCCACAAAATGTAGCTTTTATTTATATAAGCAAAACCAACCTGTGCAGCAATTACAGTGTCATAGAAATGAGAGCATTTTAACATCTAAAATATCCAGAAATCAAATTGAGTCTTGACCTCAGAACCAACTGTACCAAACTGACCAAAGTTTGTCAACGGCTCACTCTTCTGAATTCAAGGGTATCAATAGGGAGTTTGATTCTCGCTGCTGCAGTCACAGCCTGTAGTCCTCTGGGAAAGCTTTAGACTAAAAATTGGAACATTGCTGTGAGGATTTGATTGCATTCAGCTACAAGAGCATTAGTGAGCTCAGGCACTGATGTTGGATGGTCAGTTCTGGGTCACTCCAACTCATCCCAAAGTTTTGGATGGAGCTCCATCACTCCAGAGAACACAGTTCCACTGCTTCACAGCCCAATGCTGGGGGGGTGGGGGGGGGTTTATACCCCATTTCTCCTGGGAACTGGTTTTCTATACTAGATGTGCAAGTTTAAAGAAACTTTTTGACATTTTAGCGTCCTGCACATAATGTAAAAACCCTGTTCCAGTTATCTTTGAATTTTCTGTTCAAGAACCTTTTAGAACCTTTATTTCAAGAGTATAATAGTACACTGTTGTTGATATCAGTACTGTGAGCTGCACTGTTGTTTTATTAACTTTGTTTTGATATATTAAAGGCAAAATGAAAAATATCCAAGACATTTAAATGTACGTTTCGATTCTCTAAAAGAAAATGCCAGTATTTGAATCATCAGTAGTTCGGTTTCTCCTCATCCTTCAGATCTTCAGAAACTGCGGTTTGTAACTAAGGCCCATTTTTCATCCTGTGGACTACTTTATGAAACTCTCTAGATGGCTTTTTTAGCCAGTGGACCGTGCAGCTAACAACTGTGCTAGAGCAGCCAGATCAGAAGATAAGGAGCTTGTTTTTCAGCAGGGCCATCGGCACGGGGCTTAGAGATATACAGCTCAATAGAAACTTACTTTTATCCCTATTTAGGAGACCTGGAGTGTTTTGGTCTGGAGTGTTGGATTCTTTTGTGAGTGTTTTCAGATGATCATATGTTATAATGCTCTGCTGTTCCCCCTTTAATGCTTTTGTAATGCTCTTATTAAGCCTTTTCAAGCCAGAAGCCTGTAATTTACCTGTAATAAATGATTAATAATTAGGGTGCATTAGTTATTTTCCAGATCATTTTTATGTATCATACATTGTAGACTTTTGCATATCAATTATTGATACAAAGATCTCCAACTAGTCCAACAGACTAGAAACTGTTAAAAAGCAAAATTCATGCAGACTCATCTAAGGGTTACACAGTGGAGTTTAACACCTTCTCTGTTAACCCATTAACAGCCAAAGACTTGAAAAAGTACAGTAAGGAAATTGGCCACCCTTTGCTGCTTTCTGATTGACAAAAATAGCTCAAATTTGGTGTCAGGTCACTTTGTGGTACTGCCTATCCAACCTATATTATAACATATAATATTCATATTTCTAATATTAGTCAAAGTCAGAAATTTTGTAAATTATAAGTTCAATTTATATAGCACCTTTCTCAAACCTAAGGATACTTTACAAAAGGATCAGAAAATAACAAAATACATAATCAACAATAAAGAAAACAACACAGTACACACACACACACACACACACACACACACACATGAACGCACACACACACCTCTACATTTCCAACAGCTAGCGAGGGGGGATTGCAATGACCACAGTATAGAGTCACTTAGCCAGCCTCGAGGGCTGAAGAATGTCCTTAGCCACGACGGGGCAGCCGAACACTGCCAGTCCAGTCCACTGCAATGCAGCGTGAACCAAACAGCCTGCCCAGCAGCCACGGTCCCCAGGTCCCACACATATATATATATATATATATATCAGTTTATACTGTGCATCACATCCACATATTTCACCTGCAAAAGGTTTGAACTCTCTCAGAATATTTAGGTCACCATGAAGTAAATGAATGAATTAAATCACTGTCACCAACATGAAATGACCTCCAATCGCTGTTTAGCAACCATTGCTATCTGTCATTCCCTCCAGCCAGTTCAGTTTGTTATCGGCGGCTGTCGTGTGCAAAATTAGCATGAGGACATGGAGGCGCTCGATAATTTCAGACTCAGAAGGGTTTTTTAATGATATTCTATGTGGAAACAGCGACAAGATACCCAATCAGCAGTGACTGTTTCTCAGTTTCTCAGTGTGCTTCAGTCTATGTCCAGCTGCTGCTCAGTTACAAGCTACATAGGCTACAAGCTCTGTAGTTGGCTATATTAGTGATTAGCTCAGAAATTAAAGTTATATTGTGTTACCTACTCATTACATACTACAACGAGCCTGAGAAACATATTAATTAGCACATACACTGATCAGGCATAGCATGATGACCCCCTCCTTGTTTCTACGCTCATTGTCCATTTTATCAGCTCCACTTACTATATAGGGTCACTTTGTAGTTCTACAGTTACAGACTGTAGTCCATCTGTTTCTCTGATACTTTGTTAGCCCCCTTTTACCCTGTTCTTCAGTGGTCAGGACCCCCATGGACCCTCACAGAGCAGGTACTATTTGGGTGGTGGATCGTTCTCAGCAGTAACGCTGACGTGGTGGTGATGTGTTAGTGTGTGTTGTGCTGGTGTGAGTGGATCAGACACAGCAGTGCTGCTGGAGTTTTTAAACACCTCAGTGTCACTGCTGGACTGAGAATAGTCCACCAACCAAAAATATCCAGCCAACAGCGTCCTGTAGGCAGCGTCCTGTGACCACTGATGAAGGACTAGAGGATGACCAAAACAAACTGTGCAGCAGCAGATGAGCTATCGTCTCTGACTTTACATCTACAAGGTGGACTGACAAGGTAGGAGTGTCTAATAGAGTGTATATGTATAAGTGGGGGTGTAAATGAAATGAAATCAATGTGAAACTATTACCTGGTTCAGTATTTAGGTCTCAACATGTATTTCCAACTGCAAATAAACATAAATAAATAGTTATAGGATTAATTACATAAAATTAAATCGTGTAACTGGAGTCAGATCAGTTTATTGGAAAGTAATAGCTGTTTATGAAAAAAAACAGAGGGATAAAAAAGGAGCAACTGAAAGATAAATGTGTATAATTATTATGGATGGGTGAAAAGAAGCAATGACTTGGTGAAGAAAAGAGTTAAAGGAGAAATTGACAGTAATTTGAATATCTGACAGTTTATTCACTACAAGATGTGAGTCACTTTTCTGCAAAATAGATCTCTCTATAGTTTTGATCCTGGTTATTGCTCTGATGACAGGCGGTCCTGTTTCCCGCTGTACAAAATGATTACATTAGCAATATCAAATCTAATTCTACACAAATATACTGAAAAAAAGTAATTTAAATGACTCAGATATGTCAGTCAGCTGCACATGAATAAGATGTGGTACATTAACACAAGTTTTGAAAATGAGATGCTGATAGACTGTGATTGTGTTCATCTAATATATTTTGTTCACGTTCAACCATTTGGCACATTTGAATAATAAGAAATAAATAAATAAAATAAATAGTAATAAAATACATAAATAATAATAAAAAGAAAAAAAAAATCAAAGCACCATTTTCAACAAGAAGACGTTTACTATTTATTTACCTTCACTATTGTACATTCACAGTATGCAGGTTTAGACTGACGTAAAACTGGAAATAAAGTCAGAATATTGTGTAAAAATTAGGAGCTATAAATAAACATTAGTGTAAATTTCCTCCTCGTTGTCTATTTAGTCACTCTTGTCACTCTGGTCTGATGCACCTGATACAACAGGTTTCTGCTGTTTTCCTCACCCGCAGCGTCCACAGTATCCAGTGATTATATACCTTCCATTATAAAGCTGATACTGCACTGTACAGTGAACACTATCACACTACTACACCGGTCATTCTCAGGAAAAAATATCACAGTGTGTATGTTAAATGTGACTGTATAGGTGAATATTATACATTGTGAGAAAATTAATTAATAAGTGTTGGGTAATTTAAAGATTCATCTGTCATCAAATTATTTATCAAGTATTCCACACGCTGTTTAGAAAACAGTAGTTTTTATTTGAGGTTTGTGCAAAACTAACACATCCCAGTTATTATTAAAATAGAGTGAAAAAATCTAAAGGCATGAAGAAGAAAATGTAAACAACAACAACAAAAAATCCAATGGGTTATATAGTGGTCACAAGCTATGAAAGGGCTCTATTGAGGAGCAGCTTTTGTTTACGGTCTGATCTCATCAGCTAAACAGGATCAGGCCTGGTTAGTGCTTGGGTTGGATCCTGCCTGGGAAGACCAGGTGCTGTAAGCTTCTGAGCCCAACTTTTGATAGTCATTAATGTTCATTTTGAGTCACTATAAGTGCCATATTGACCGTTTGGTAGACGTGCATATTTTTCGAATTGTGGGGTAATCCCCACCAATTTGTTTTTATTTTTGCCAAACAAATAAAAAATACAAAAAAATTCCATGGCTTTTTTCTTGGTGAGGACATTAAAGGGTTAAATCTTAAGGCACAAAGACAAAAACATAAAACAAACAAACAAAAAAAATCCAGTAGGTTATATAGTGGTTACAAGCTATAAAACACCTGTATTGGGGAGCAGCTTTTGCTTACAGCTATACTGCTCTGAGAACGCCCAATCTCGTCTGATCTCGGAAGCTAAACAGGGTCAGGCCTGGTTAATACTTGGATGGAAGATCTTCTGGGAACACCAGGTGCTGTAAACTTTTAAGCTTGATTTTATTTTTATAGTCCATTTTAATTAAGAAGCAATGAGCAGCAGTTAACTACCAGCTACTGGCTTAATAAGAGCATAACAAGAGCATTATAATGTCTCCCTGTACTGACGTGGTGCCTAAGTGATGCACCTTTTCCTCAGTTTCACTTTATCTCTCCACGTTTAGATCCTAATTCTATTTTGGGGTTTAATTCCATTCTGTTCGGCTTTGATTTCAGTTTCCGTTCTGTTGGTTCAGCTTCTGGATACCTTTGCTGTCGGTCGCACCTCTGACTTTACAGCTTCAGTGTTTTATTTTAGACCAGAAGACTTAAAAAAAAGAAAAGAACAAACTTCCTACGCTGATAGACGTTGGATAGACTAAGAACTTCCACTGAAGATTCCACTTTTACTTGATCATTTCACTAAAGTAGCAATACTTTTACAAGAATATCATCGCTGTCCGAAGAGAACCGTGCATCTCCATTCTTTTTAGATTTTTATTCGTCTAAGTCATTTAAACTTAGAAGCTGCCCTTTAAACTGTGTGATATTTCATGATAATTAGCCCAACGGAAATAAAACAATCTCTGTATATTTAATTACATTATGTAATTACAGATGTACAAATGTAAAGAACATTTTTTGCCTTTTGCCATTTTGGAGATGTTTGTTTTTCTTCGGACAGCAATATTATGGGTTTAGGTTACAACTACAACTCCTGAATGTTTAGATGGTTTGTTGCCTCATTTAATCCCTTAACAAGTCGTAGTCTGTCAGCAGGCCCAACGTTTTATCACACACTTCTATTACCTAAGAATAGCTCCATTAGTTCACACCGAAGTCCCTGTAGCTACTGAATATTAAGCCTTACTATCAAAGAAACTTGAAATGTTAGGGGGTTAATGGTTCTAGTCAATGATGGAGAACCTGTATATGGTTCTTTAGTGAGCAATATTTGAAAAATGGTTCTATAAAGCATCAGAAAAGCTATTGTTCCATGTTATAAGACCCTTTTGTTTGTACCCTTTTTGCTAAGAGTCGCTGAGCATATAAAGCTCCAAAAAACCCGTCCTGCACCTGAGGTGCCCCCGCTGCCACGTTTGGCTGGAACTGGAGTGTCGTTTATGCATCCTAATGTTTCTCTTTATCTTTTTCGTCTCTCCTTTTGGATTAAATATAAATTGACCTTGGAAGAGGAGAATAATGGAAGTGATGCTACATTAGGCACTCTTCTGCCAGGCTTAAAGACTTGGCAGCGGATGGCTGCTGAGGGAACAGCGCTGTCCTCGGAGTTACGCTTATAAAGGGCAATAACAGAAAAGGGGAACAGAGGGAGGCGGGGCTACTGAAGTTTACTTGACAGTGAAGATAGATAGATAGATAGATAGATAGATAGATAGATAGATAGATAGATAGATAGATAGATAGAAAATCTTCAAAATATATGGTACTTCATTGCTGGCAGAATAAAACCTCATATCTCCAAAAACATAACTTTAGAGAAGAAGATAAATCCTGATTTTTAATGCACGTTCATGTAACAGTTTGATTTTCTAATTCCTTTGGTCCGTCTCTATTGGTCTGTTTGTCATCAAATCTTGACACAATAAACTATGTAAACAAACAAACAAACAAACAAATAAACAACAACAATTAAGGCTTTGTTTTGACAGATATGATATGACTTATAGCAAAAAATGACCTGATATAAATACTCAACTCTCAAAAGTACTGTTTATGTGCTAAATTTAACATCTTCGAAAAAAACTAAGCACAAAATGTGGCCAATACAATAAACTCAGCAAATAAACAGAAATTCGGCATATTTATGTGCCCTTTAGTACGATATTTAAATGTGTTCTCTGTAGAGAATGTGTTAACTTATAAAATTACTTAAAAGATTTTTACTTAGAACATCCACAAACGAGTAATTTGAGCGAGGTTCCTCTCAGTGGTTCTTCCACATGCTCTTACGGAGGTGCTCCTTTTGAGTCTTGGTTCCTCTTAGTGTTCCTTTCTCATGCTTTTAGGGAGGTTCTCCTTTTGAATCTTGGTTCCTCTCAGTGGTTCTTCTTCTCTCATACTCTAAGAGTTACCTCAATGTATATTTGGGTTTGGGTTTTTCTGTAAAGTTGGTTTGTAAAAGCATGAACTGTAAAAGTGGGTGTAAAAATAATTTGAATCTGACTGAGCTGAATGAAAAAGCCCAATTTGGCAGAAGATGAGTGTTCATGATGAAGTAATTCCCTGAGTGTTGAAGTCTTCACTATTGCTCTGAAATGTGTAAAAGAAGAAAAACAATGAAAACCTCTTCTGTGATTGGGCACATAAAAAGATTTGACTGCTACTGTGTGTATTGTGTTATTACAGGTGACCGTATGCCCTCTGGCTTTGCTTCTGAGCTGTTGGCACTGCCAGCCCACTCACTTCTTTGCCACCCCAGCGGCCGCCTGCTAGTGGCTCAGAGTGACAGATGCTTCTCTCCTCCGTCTCTGAGCCATGCAGCTAATGAAGCTCACACTCCGCTCCCTAAACACCCCAACACTTCAGCAAAGTGGCGCAAAAATGGCTCGGTACATCACCATGCCTGTGACAGAGGGGGCTTCAGCCTGGGACAAGATCCTCCCTGCTGGGTCCTCACATCTATATTAACACAGCTCAGAGTGCTTTTGAGCTAATTTTGAAGATGGACCAAAATGGTGAGCCTGATAGTACACAAATATCTAGAACTATAATCTATAAGAGTAGATTGTACACCGATCAGACATAACATTATGACCACCTCCTTGTTTCTACGCCATGACCAACACAAACTGTGCAGCAGCAGATGAGCTACCGTCTCTGACTTTACATCTACAAGGTGGACTGACAAGGTAGGAGTGTCTAATAGAGTGGACAGTGAGTGGACACAGTGTTTAAAAACTTCAGCAGCACTGCTCTGTCTGATCCACTCACACCAGCACAACACACACTAACACACCACCACCACGTCAGTGTTACTGCAGTGCGGGGAATGATCCACCACCCAAATAGTACCTGCTCTGTGAGGGTCCATGGGGGTCCTGACCACTGAAGAACAGGGTATCAGAGAAACAGATGGACTACAGTCTGTAACTGTAGAACTACAAAGTGCACCTATATAGTAAGTGGAGCTGATAAAATGGACAATGAGCACAGAAACAAGGAGGTGGTCATGATGTCATGCCTGATCGGTGTATATTCTATTAGCAGCAGCCGTCTTAAATCCTGAAAGATGTCAATTTTTACAGATAACAGTGTCAGAAACTATAAAACAACTACATATCTGAACAACTACATTTGGGGTTAGAGGAAAATGGTGTAAATGTGTTGTTTTGCTAAACGATCACTTTAAAAATCAGAGGTTTTTATATGCCAGAGACAATGAATATACACTATATAGCCAAAAGTATTGGGACATACCTTAAAATTATTGAGTTCATGTGTTTCAGCCACACCCATTACTAACAAGGGTATTAAATTAAGCACATAGTCCTGCAGTCTCAATATACAAACACTGGCAGTAGAGGGTCGTACTGAAGAGCTCAGTGACTTTAAACATGGCTCTGTCATATGACGCCACCTCTGCCACAAGTCAGTTTGTCAAATTTCTGTCCTGCTAGATCTGCCCCTGACCACTGTAAATTCTATTATTGTGAAATGGAAGCATGTAGGAGCAACAACAGCTCAGCAATGAAGTGCTAGACCATGTAAACTCACAGTGAGGGGCCGCCAAGTGCTGAAGCGCACAGTGTCCAGTATCCTCTGTTGAATCACACTCAAAGTCTGGGTTTGGCGAATGCCAGGAGAACGTTACCTGCCTGACTGCACTGTGCCAGCTGTAAAGTTTGGTGGAGGAGGGATGATGATATGGGGCTGTTTTTCAGGGGTTGGTCTAGAACCCTTAGTTCCAGTGAAGGGGAATCTTAATGCTTCAGCACCAAGACATTTTGGACAGTTGTACACTTCCAACTTTGTGGGAACAGTTTGGGGAAGAACCTTTCCTGTTCCAGCATGACTGAGCCCCAGTGCACAAAGCAGCTCCATAAAGGCCTGACTGGGTGAGTTTGATGTGTAAGAACTTAACTGGCCCTCACAGAGCCCTGACCTCAACCCCATCACACACCTTTGGGATGGACTAGAACGGAGATTGTGAGCCAGACCCTCTCGTCCAACATCAGTGTCTGACCTCACAAATGCTCTTCTGAATGAATGAGTAGAAATTCCCACAGACACTCGCCAACATCTTGTAGGAAGCTTCCCAGAAGAGTGGAAGCTGTTAGAGCTGCAAAGTGGGACCAACTCCATATTAATGCCTATGGATTTAGAATGGACAGCAAGAGATGGCAGAAGTAGCAGCTCTATAGCTCTATAAAGCAGAAAATATGTGCATAATAATGAATAGGTAAAGTACATAAATGCAAACACAGTTATGATGACATTGAAGATAACGAAGAACACAGTTCTAGTCATATACTCAACCACAGACATGAGGATGAGCTGGTATTCAAATTCATGTCTTTATAAAACTCTAATTAATGGTTTCAAAATTGTTCTTGGAGAGGACGTACAGTTCTAGAAAAAACTCATAGAAAACTTTAACTCCCACAGAACATTTACATTATATTGAAGTTATTTAAAACTTTAAAATCTTCTTTACCTCCACACATTTCTTTTTACATCCATTGAAAGGCTCATTAGGGAGCCCAAACTGGTTCTTCTATGACATCGCACCCAAGAATCTTTATTTTTAAGACTATAACAAGTGGTTTCTCTCTGTTTTCTCTTGTCTAATGCGTGCATGGCGCTGTCCGATCACGCATTAGTACAGCGCTTGTCTGCTTAATAAAGGTGCTTTATTCGTGAATTACACAACTCACTTATGCAGAACCAACTTGGGCGATTTAACAAAAACTGACGAGACAGCGGCGCATAAATTAGAGTGAAGTGGAACAATTTGCATCAGCTAACACACATTTATTGACTAATTTCACTGTAAGATGAGGTTTTAATTAAAACAGCGGCTTGTCAAAACAAAAATATCTCTGCAGCCCAATGAAAAGTGACCATTTATCTCGTTTATCTGCACTTTTTGGATTCTTGCCTGTCTCTGGGTTGTGTAACGGATGTAGCTGTGTTGCTGTATAAATGCAGAATAAACTGAAAGCCGTTCTACATCCTCCTCAGCTCACTACTACACTGTATGTGTGTGTGTGTGTGTGTGTGTGTGTGTGTGTGTGTGTGTGTGTTTGGGCGGGTGGGTGCAGGGCACACGCTCCTCACCTTCCAGCAGGAACAGAAGCCCACACAGAGACGAAATCCTCCCGCAGGTCAGCAGTTGGAGGTTATTACTGTTAGACTGACTCACTCTGAATGAACCTGCTCTGCTTTTGTTGTTGCATTTATGGAACTCCGAAAAACAAAAATGTTCTCTAGTATCTTAATTAGGGTCCTTACCTTGTGCTAACTCAGGATGACACACATCATAATAGCATCTAACAGCATCCAACATAAAAGCATCTACAAAATGAAGCTGCTAAAAACGGTTCTCTGGAGTGACGCCCTAGAAGAGCCACTTTTGGTTCCCTAACAAACCCTTCAAATGATGGCTCGTTAAAGGATATTTGTAGGTGAGATTCAAATGAGGCCAGTGTGAAGAACCTTTTAAAGTTTCAAGAACTTCTACACGATGTTTACTGTTCTACAAAGTTGTATACCAATTAATACCTTTTCATAGAACCGTATATCCAAACCAGTAAAGAACCTTTATTATTGGGAATGCATTTTTGTAGCCAGTTCATAGTTTAAACAGTGCATTCACTGTAATTATGTTTATTTGTTGTTTTTTATATATTGATTTTTTAAACTTATTTATTCATTTATTTTTGACAGTACTTCATCTCTATTTCAGCTACTTAGTAGTATTTAGTGTCCTAACGGCAAAAGAGTCAGGGGTGCAGGCACAAGATGGGGTAGACATACGTTCCTTCAACCACACTACTAAAAAGCCTTTAAAATTGTTTGTTTGAAAAATAAAATACTTTATTGGTCTTATTTACACTCTGGTTGATTTACATTGGAAGTTGAAAGCTAAAACCAGTAGATCCAGTAGAAACGCCACTATATGTACACTGTTAGAAATAAAGGTTCTGTTCAGGTACATTTTTCGTTCATCGAGGTACAAACAGTGTAAATGTTCCCTCAAAGCTCCAACAGTGGTTTTAAGGTCTGATTGTGAACCTTAAATAAGTTTTTCCAGGTGAAAAGTTCGTATTTGTACCTTTTCATAACCGAATGTTTTAAACAGAACAGTAAAATAAAAGCCTGGAGACGAGACGGGGTGTGTGGAGTCAGTACAGCTTAGAACATATCATTTCAGTGGATTATGGTTCAGTTATGATCCCTGACTGAAGGTACTGAGATGGAGCCTTGAGGGAACCACCCCAGTGACTAGAGGGGAACTGACCCAGTGACAGTTTAGTTCCTTTATTTCTGAGAGTGTATGACAACCAGCGCAAAAGAACAAACCTGCTTTATTTACACGTTAAATGTGACATAAACCAACTCAAAATCAAACGGCTTACTCAGCCTTAGTTATAGTCCCTTGTTCTCTCTCAGGCTTGTGGAGTGCATGAGGCCGTGTGGTCAGCATCCTCTCCTCTCTCCTCACTAGAGAGAGCTCTATTTTTTTTAAAGAGTCTCTGCTCCTCCTCTGAGGCCACACAGCCATCCGGCGACCCCACCTCTCCCCCCGGCACACCTTACAGCACAACCACCAGGGTCAGAGGTGAGGGAGGGTCTGGTGGCTGGGCGAAAGAAGCAATGTCGCCGCTGCAGATTTCGTGGCTTCCTCTGGGACGCCACGTGGTACTCTCAAGACAGCTAGAGGAGGAGTCCTGGAGGGCACAAGTTGGCGCTGTTGATGGTAGCGGATGCTCCAGGATGACCTCCAGGGTGCCTTGCAGTGCTGCAAGAGGGTTCCTGGCATCCTCCAGGACATCAGGTGGCACTGTCGACCAACATTTAGTGTGTTATTCATTTCAAATGCTGTCACACTGTTAGGATGGATCAGGTGTATTTTGTTATGCGTCATCTAATTATGGTACATTCGATTGATAGGCTGAGTGGAAAGTTCACCGTCTTCAGCTATTTAGCTGTTGCTACTGAGCTAAGTTAACATCGCAGCTCACACCATGTACACTTAGCTTTAACTGATTTTGCCATGATATTTTCCACATTGTACTCAACAAACATACTAACAGCAAAAAAAAAAAAAGCTGAAGCTGTTGCACTGGGCAATATAGAGAGATACGAATCCTAACATGTTGACCACTCCGCACTAGAGGACAGCACACTGTACATCAGGAGAGGCTAGAGTCTCTAAAGGCCTCAGCAGACTTCTTGCGGAGACGACGTTCGCCTGGCTTCAGCGAACAATGTGACGTTATTGTGGAGAAAACAAACAAACGCAGATGTTGTGGGGAGGCTTCGTTCGCCTTGTCGCGCACATGGCTGCTGGGTGAACTCCGCAGACGAAGATGCTACACGACAGAGCCTGTGATTGGTCAGTAAAAAAGGGGTGTGCCATGAAACAAAGATGGACAACTTTGAGGAGCTTTGGCAGACACACTAATGTTTCACTGAGAAACGCGCATTTGTTAAATAAACAATGAATATCTCCTAAATATAAGATGATAAGTCTGTTATTCGGTAATACTAACCAGCACTGAGCACCAAAACATCTTATATTTAGGTTCACAGGAGGACGAGGCTGAAGTTGGCTTTCTATTCACCAGCTTCTTGTTCGAATTTCCCCGTTCCACCTTAAATGGTGGAGGTATCCTGAACTCAAACGTCACCATAGCTAGAACTGTGAACGAATCGTGTTCTAGCAGTCATGAAACTTACCATAAAATGTCATAGCGTCACGTGGAGCATCTGCGACAGGCAACATGAAACCACAGAAAGTATGCAAGATGGTAACCCTCGAGTAATTTGTACACTGAGGCCTTTACTGTTCTCCAGCAAGGTGGAACTACAAAGGAGGGGTTTCTAATGAAGTGGCCGGGGAGCGTCTGTTGAAGGTGACTTTGATCAGGTGCGTATAGGATGAGGTGGATGTTCAGTGTGTTGTCTGCTGGGAGTCTAATGGCGTGTACTTATGTAACTTTGGCGTTAAAGATTTTCTCCTGTAAGTGTGCGCGGTGCTCATTTTGTTTAGCCATTGGAAGCTGATGTTAATCCTTTTTTTAATCCTTTTTGATTACATTTTACTGCTCTTATAATAACACTCAGTGGGTGCTGCATTAAGTACTTCTGTGTTATCAACGTTTTTGCACCTTTCTCTCTCTCTCTCTCTCTCTCTCTCTCTCTCTCTCTCTCTCTCTCTCTCTACGTCTCTTTATTCCACATTCTCCTATCTCCCACTTTCTCTCACTTTTCTCTGTCCTCCACTATTCTCTATTTATTTCTCTCATTTCCATCCCATTCTTTCTGTTTTAATCTATAAAATGGAATTTTATATATATACACACACACACACACACATATATATATATATATATATATATATATATATATATATATATATATATATATATATATATATATATATATATATATATATATATATATATATATGATGTTTGTATTCACCATCTGTCCCTCTCTGTCCTCCACTTTCCTCAGAGAAGCTGATGAAGAAGATAATTAGGTGCCATGTTCCTCTGTGCCTCTGTCTAAAGATCTCATTGTGTTAAAGACCCATTGTATCCTCTCCACTTGCTACCAGTCAAGATTATGCAACAGCTGCACTAAGAGGTCACACGATATTAAACACACACTTCCCCTTTTTCTTCTGCGCAAATGTAAATGCAAATTCTGTCCTGTTTACTCTATAACTGCTATTTAATTACGCATATTTATAAAGCAGCTCTGGTGAAATAAGCACAAAAGGACAACACCAATATTTTGGTTAATAATGTCATGTTTCAATTGTTTGCCATGCAGTAAATAAGCACAGACACTTTTACAGAAAGCTGCAGTTTTCTTTGGCAAGTTTACAGCAGCTTAGTAAACGGGGGTGATGTATATCAATCTGGCAAAACATTATGATATTATGATTATATATGGTATTGGTCCTCCACACGCAGCTAAAGCAGTGCCCTGTTGTATCTGGCGCCTAGACATTAGCATAAGATCCTTTAAGACCTGTAAGTTGCGAGGTGGAGCCCTGGATGGGATGTTGTTGTTCCAGCACATCCCACAGGTGCTCAATCGGATTGAGATCTGGGGAATTTTGAGGCCAGGGCAACACCTTGAACTCTTCGTCATGTTCCTCAAACCATTCCAGAACAATGTGTCAGTGTGGCAGGATGCAGTGTCCTGGTAAAAAAGGCAGTATGCAGCCTCATGCGATGCACTGTGTGCTGTTACTCATTCCTCTCGTAACCATCATTAAAAATTTCTATGACTTGTGCCACAGTGGCCCTTCTGATGGTTCAGACCAGATAGTCACCAGTTCATAGTTTTTCCTTCCTTGGACCACTGTCAGTAGGTACTCACCACCGCTAATGGACAGCACTCCATAAACCCTGCTGTTTGTCAGATGTTCTGACCCAATCATCTGACCATAATGATTTGCGCCTTGTCAAAGCTGCTTAGGCCTTCACACCTTCCATTTCTCCAGCATCCAACACATGAAGTATGAGGAGCAACTGTTTGCTTACCATCTAATATATTCCAGACCTTGACATGCATTGTTTGGAAATAATCAATGTTATTATCTTCATCTGTGAGTATTCATAATGTTTTGGTTCACTGGTGTGTATCATATTTGATTAGGCTGCCCATTTGTTCTTACAGAAATATAAGCTCTTTGTAATTCTACTATGTTTAGACTTTTTTCTTAAAAGAAAAGCTCACATTTCTACATAAGCACCTACTTGTTGCACAAAAGGCTGGTTTTAGGGCTTTAGCTCCCCCTAAATGCTATTTTGCCTCCTCAAATAAATGGATATTATTAATTGAAATCATCAATAGTTTATTCTCATTCCTTCTATATTAATCAGCTGTGCCGTCGCATGTCTGAATTCAAAATATACAGTGATAGCCTGGTATGAACTCTTGACTGAGCTACCAGAGATTTTCTAATGTAGCATTAGAGGAGACTGCAATCCTGCTGTTTAGCATTACGTAAAGTGTGACCCCCAGCTTGACCAATCATATCAGATCTTGCAAATTGTAAGCCAATCATATCAAGTCCTTTGAAAGAGGCTCTGGTGGTTATTTGTCTAAAAACGAACATTACATTTTACATTTACAGCATTTAGCAGATGCGCTTATCCAGAGTGACTTACAGAAAGTGCTTTGTTGTCGACTCAGAGAAAGTATCTTTCCTATTTGCAGGGTCAGTCAGCGAGCTGTAAAAGGAGTTTGGCTAAAAGCCTATTTAAATGAACATTGGATATGATGATTTATTTTGAGTGAAACCTAGAGTGAAACAGTAAGTAGTTACAAGTGAAAAACCAGTGGTGGACAGTAACGAAGTAAATGTAATTCGTTTCTGTACTTAAGTAGTTTTTCAGTGTATCTGTACTGAAGTTTTTCCATTTTGGGTGACTTCTTACTTTCACTCCACTACATTTCAAAGTCAAATATCTCACTTTTTACTCCACTACATTATGAGAAATCTGTCGTTCCTTTTGGTTTATGTCTGTATAAAAACATAACATGTCAAAACAAAAGAAGCGCGAAGCAAAAACACCAATCAGGGCACAGCGGTCACTTTGTTTTGAGCTTGCTTTGACCTGTTGGTCATACCGACCCAGTGCAGCACACGGTTCAACATCAGTGCAGCAGCGTAAAATTTTGGGAGTCTATTCAACATAAATGATGAACTAACCTAACTTTGTGTAAACAGACCACAATATAGAAATATGTACTCATATGCAGATACTTAAGATACACAGGTACGGTTAGTACATTCTTTGTTTACATATTTCTCTGCAGTAACCACAGACAGTTGTCTACAGTAGGATAATATAATGTGTTAATCATAACAGTTTTATATCCTTTAATTACTCAGCCTGCAGACTGACTTACGGAGTTCAGCTCCGCTGAAGGCCAGTCAGATGAGAAGATTTTTGCCAGTTAAAATATTTATTTATTTATTTTACAGGCTGATCTCTCATTAAGTCTTGAGATTTTATATGGCTGATTTTAATAAAAATACTGTGATACTAAACAGGCAAAGAGAGAGAGAGAGAGAGAGAGAGAGAGAGAGAGAGAGAGAAGCTGAAGGAGGCTTACAGGGCTGAAGGAGCAGCTCTGATAAGGTCTAATCTACAGCCTAACATGTTTAGTACTGTTGCTAAATCTGTGTGTGTTGTGAGTGGATGGATTGTATTGTAGTCATATTGCATCTGTGCCTAATACAACAATCTATGACGAGACAGATGTTCTGTCTTGTCAGTGTCAACATATGGTCACATTTTTGATCAACAGTTTTTCACTTATTGCTAGTCTAGAAGTTTATGATGAGACATTTTGGATTCATAAAAGGCCCCCCAATAAAGGTTTAGCATCCCCATCCATTAATCTGTAGAGATGCCTTTAATAAAGTGCTTTTCTGTAACATTTGACAACAACATAACATACTGGTTTGACTAAAGACTGGAGTATAAACCTTAAATACTGACTGACTTGAAATATCTGTAATAAATATCACATAATGACTCTATAACCATTATATTAGGGTACAGTATATCACACTAATATTATAGATCAGGAGATGGAAGGAGGGGCCAGTTTTCCAGAGGGAATTATAAGCATAATTTATATATATATATATATATATATATATATATATACACACAATTGGCTTACAAATGATATTTATTTTGCTGAATTTATATATTGGAAAAAACATATAATGTGGTCTGTGCAAAAGTTATGACATATTTAACATTTTAATGTTAAACTCATATGTTATGAATTGTGCTCTAAAATTTACAGAAAATACCATATTTGAATTTTTTCTCTGTAGAAGCTGTTATTTTGTTATGTTGTTATTTGACTGGGGGTGTTTAAACTTTTGCTTACAGCTGTATATTAATTAGGCCTATCTCACCAAGGCCTGATATCTTCTTATTCTCTGTGTATCCGGTTGTTTTCACGGTCCATCTGGCCAAACAGCTCTCAGAACAGCTTATAGGAGTGACTTCTGCTCTGAAACAAACCAGTGAGAAGGCAGCACTTCAGAGAGAAAGACTAAATATGGCACATTGCTTTTCATCACTGAAGGCCTTGAGAGTTTCCCATTAAAGAAAGGAGATTAAATACTGTTAATGACAGGCACGGTTGGTACATATTCATAATTACATGACTGTATCTTTTTCTCAGTGTAAATAAAATGTAATGAAATGCATGGATTTATGTTAGTACAGTGGTTTCAGTCTGTTATTAGTCTTGCAAGCCAGACTTCTGACAATCTCCAGGTTTGACTCTCTCCCACACACGGACACGTGAGGAGGGAAGCACTTTATTCTGTCTTTATTGACAGGTTTGGTTCGATTTAAACAAACCCTGGTGTGATTGCTCAGTTAGCGCGGTTGATTATAGCAAGCAAGAACACTGCCATCAATCTCGGGCACTGACCAAATAAGTGGACTGAGATCCCCAGCTCGCTTCAAAAAAAAAAAAAAGAGAATGGGCGGGGCTTAGTTGCTGTTGGCTGAATAGGCAGCTATATGTAAATGTTTGTCATAACATCGCAGAAACAATGGGTAACACTTAACTTGAGCCCTGCTACATAACTCTAATATGAGGGGAGATGACAATCCTCTGTTGTTTGGAATTGGATAAAAGTGTAATACCTGGCTTGGCCAATCAAATCAGTTGTATGCCACTCATATCCGATCGATCCAGCTGACTCATCAACATTTACAAACTTTAAAAGTTAGTTTGGAATAAATCATGACTGATCACTGCTATTATACTTCACTGAAATACTGATGGGTACAATCTACAGCCGTTTAGTCCTGCATATACTTGTACTGTAACAGAGTGTTTGTGCTGCTGCTGTAGCTAAACTTAATAGCATTTATAGCCACCGTTAGAGACACTGTTCTGGATTACTGTCTCTGATACTGTCTGCTGTGTAATGTGAACATGCCTTTTATTGTCCGAAGATCATGAGAGTAAATTAATGGGGAAAGAGCACCGTTTGGATGTTTGCTGGATTGCCAGTCAGTTAAATGAGTCCAGTTTTGTTCTGCTTCAGCTCATTTTTCTAGTATAAATCAATGGGATTGATCTCAGTGAAGCAGCTTTGACATGATTAAGCCCACTTTCTCTAGTTAGATCCTCCAAGATTCATGGGTTGTTTAGATTGTCACTAGAGTATTTATGATGGGCTAATGTCTGAGAAACTCACCGCATACCATTTTCAGATATTTTACTATTTAAAAGATGATTATACAGGTATTATCTGATACTTTTAAACAGTATTGTACCTGTTGTTGGTCTCTCTTTGGCAATTTAAGAAAACTGGTTTTGTAGGGTGCTGGCGCAATGCCATAAATGAACTCATTGAAATGAAGTCATTTCTTGCTGTTACTTTTCTCATAAAGCCTTTGTTTTTCATATTAGACACCTGGTGACTTTTAGAGAATTTGACATGTGATTAAACATGTTAAAATGAATGACAGGAAAGTCAGTTTGTTAAATTATAATTTATGTCCACTATGTCTGTCCTAAAATGTCAAATTTTAATCTAATAGTGTCATGTTACTATTACTGGTAATTTTCATGACAGACCCCTATAATGGTTGATGTTATGACAGCTTATGTCACTAATGTTTGCTAAGTGTACTTTATTTAGCCATCATGATGTCAAACATTAAGACATCTGTCATGACAGTTAATGGTTATGGTAAAATTTTTCATTTATTGATTTTATTTTTTATTTTTTAAAGTGACACCGATAACATTTAGATATTAAATATTTATCATGAGTTTCATTTTTAAATAAAATAAATAAATAAATAAATTATTCAAAAATGCTGTCCTACATGAAACACAGAGTTTTAGTCTGTGGGCGGAGCTTTATTTTAGCCACACCCCATAATTTTACAGCAGGAAGTGAGGCTGCATCCCTGTCCCTCATGGCCACATGGTGAGCAGTTAGATCAAACTGTTTTGTAAATGTGTCCCAAAGTCTGAAAATCAGTGTAAAACATTAAGAATCGTCACTACTGAAACACAGATTTTCTGCAATAAAGTGAACTTTTTTGTGTCTTAGTGAAAAATATTGTTTTTATGTGTGTAAACTGGTGAAAGCTATGTTTGCTAGTCTTGTACTGGCTGGCGATTTTGAGTCCTGCTGAAAATTAGTTAAAATGGTCACTACCGAAACAATCTACTGAAACATTGGTAAAGTTTTGGTGTGTTATGACTGTTTTGTTAGTGACAAATTGGATTGTTCAATAATTTGTTTTATTAAAATCAACACAATTAACATATAGGATCATTTGAACCAATTCACCAATGATCCATATAACAAAAATATACATATTTTTAAGGTATAAGGTATTGGGTTTTAAAATGGTATGTATAAACAATCATTGGTCACAGTATCACTAGCTTTGGCAATAACCACCCCACCCAAATTCAGCACAGCAGTGAGCGGCATTAGAAGGAGTATATTGTGCTTCCATGGTAATTATGTCAGTGTGATGTTTAATGTTCAATCAAGGATGACTCACCAAACTCATTCTGGGCCATCGTTATACCTACTGCACTCATTTCAAGGTCTGTGGTGTCTGTGTGTGTGTGTGTGTGTGTGTGTGTGTGTGTGTGTGTGTGTGTGTGTGTGTTTATGCTGATGAATGAGCACACACACATGAGCAGTCACTCCATTGATTACGCTCACACAGTCATTCAAGCAGCGCATCGCTGCCTCCTTCAAATCACCGAGATGTTCTCAATAATGCAGCTACGATATGACAGTCATTTCGCTTATGGAAATGATACACACTCACACACTCTTAGAACCTCATTGCACGTCGGTGGAGGTGATGAAATGAAATGAATCTGTATATTGACTCTGTATATGTGTGTGTTTTTATGCTCCAGGGCAAAGAGAACAGACAATAGGTAGAGTATATATTTGTAAAAGTGCAGCGTCTTACAAAGGAAATCTGTCTAGCTATTCATAAAGCAGGATTCCCCACACTCTGCCTGCACCAAATGATGAATAAACAATTCCTAACAGCTCTTAAAGGGATACTTTGGCAAAAAAAAAAAATCTAATTTAAGGCTGCATTATGTGATTTTTTTTAAAAGAATTGAAAGAAGTAGCATTCAGGAGAAAAAGGTGCTAAAATATGGAATACGCTGCCTTCTTTTTTAGGGGCTTATTTGAACATGACAATGCCAAGCCACAATCTGCATGTGTTACAGCAGCATGGCTGTATAATCAGAGAGTGCGTGCTAACTTGTGCAAAATATGACTAAAAACCCTACAGTAGCACAGCTGAAGACGTGCATAATGGAAGAATAGGGAAAAATGTATTCCCTGAATGATTATCACATGTTGTTGAAAAGAACGGTGATGTAACGTAAGTAAGTAAGTAAGTTTTATTTATAAAGCACTCCTAAAACAACTTGCGTTGACCAAAGTGCTGTATATCAAATATACACACAAACAACACAACAAGTAACAGATTAAAATATAAAAATAATAAGAAGAGTTACATAAAATAGGGAACAAAAAAGTGAATAAATGAGGTAAAAGTGTAAAAGAGAAATTAAAAACAGATTATGTCCCAACTTTCTTGGAGTATGTTACAGGCATTAAATTATGTATATTTACAAAAAAAACAAGGTAAAATATAAAATATTGTGTTTTTGTAATTTTTTGAATGAATAGAGGTTAAACAGAATTTATTAACACTAGCATTTTACAAAGTACCCCAACTGGATTTGTACTTTTCTACATTTTTTAGCTTGTAACTCACTCACTACATGAAGCAAGCTGAAGATTTTCCACAAGGGGGCGCCATCAACAGTCAATTAGATTTTGATGGTTTGTCAACACTGTGCCAAGAACTTACTAATAAGCTTAAATTTCTTGTTAGTTACACTCTTAAGGGATTTTTATAACTAATAAAAGGCTTTTCCTAGAACCATACAACCAAGCCAATAACGATTTAGGAACCTTTAGGAACCTTTAGTTACAAAATGTGCATTAGCGTCGCAGCTCCAGCGCAAAACTAAAGAGGCAAAATTCAGACACCATACATGTCTCGACTGACTGGCTATATTTGGGGTAAGATGGAAAACAGTGTAAAGCTGATTTTAAACTCACATACTGTATTTATAATTAGAAACTCAACAGAAAATACAGCACATCAAACTGTACTGTGCATGAAAGTCTCTCTCTCTCTCTCTCTCTCTCTCTCTCTCTCTCTCTCTTCATTTCTTACTCCACTAGTCTGGTCCAGGAAAGCCTCTGAATCACCTGACACGTTTGTCAGTTATGTTTTGAATAACCACATATGGCAGAGCAGATAAGCCAAACGCTTTATAGGCTTATCAGCCAAATAAACTCAAAACTAGAGATAATGCCAGTATGCAAACGGAGGCTGTCAGAGAGAGCCACGCGCCAGGGGAATACAGAACAAACACATTTCACATATTTAAGGAGAGTTCATGTGGTTTCACAGAAGTAGACGGCAAGTGTTTTCAGCGTTGTGTCACTGGATCAATTGGGGTGTGAGGAATGTATATAGTGTGAAGCTTTGTTTTTTTACTGCTTTAGATCAAGTTTTCTGTTTCTAAACCTGCTGCAGGGATGATGTAGTCAAACGTTTGGGCCACGTAGTCATTGATGGGTTTTTCTTTGTTTTTACCATTTTGTATTACAGTCAATGGAAGTATATAGACATATAATGGAACGTTTTACTTCACCAATTAGTATCACACAAACTGCCTGCTTAAGTCGTCACACACTTGCCTTAAACCGTGCTGAGCTGTTAAAGTCTGTGTGAAGCAGAGATGAACATGCTCTGAGTTTGTCACGCCAAAGAAAAACATGTAATTGACCACTCAGCCAAACCTGAATGATTAAAAAATGATCAGTAATGTTATTCTCCGCTCTGAAACGCTGGGGGTGTGTCCACTGCAGGTGCTGAAACCCCACCCAAGAATGGGAAAAGCGCTGCCAATCTTGAGCCTCATGTTCACCAGAATGTAACTGCTGCAACATTTAAGGTGGAACGCCAAAATTCAAACAAGAAGCTGGCGAGAAGGAAGCCGACCTCAGCTTTGTACTAATGTAAGCATATCATCAATGTCCAAAGGAAAACAAGTATCTCCAAAATAGACAGGATTTACAGGAGAAGGCAAAAACAATCTTACCTTGCAATGTAAGTCAATCAATCAATCAATTAATCGACCTTTATTTAAACTCAGAATACACTGAGAAAGACCCTCATTTACAATGTAGCCAAGCAATATAGAAATCAGGGATTGAGAAGTTGGGTAGTAAGAAGAAATCAAATGTTATAATAAAATAATAGAAATGATAATAGTAAAATTTAATAATAATAAGGTACCAATAAACCGTTAACCACTACAATATAATAACTTAACAAGTAACAGTAAATAAAACTAATTATGAAATAAACTAAAAAAAACTAAATGAAATAAAAGATACAGAAGATGTAAGACAGTAAATTGACAATAATAAAATAAATAACAGGAACAAAAAGAATAATAAAAAGTAAAACAATAGCTTAAACATAGCATAACATAACCATTTTTTTCCCAAGTGATTTTAGAGCATTTCTATTGGTCCATGCATCATGAAATTTTAACACAACATAATGGCTAGTTGGTGTGTTAAAACTATGTAGAAAACCGACAAAAATAGAGATACGTGGCTTTCTTTCTTATATCCATTAGCCTGCTAGGTTAGGCAGCATATCCTTTCTTGGATTGAAAAGAAGTCGTTAGCAGCACTTCAGCTAATACAAACACAGAGAATTCACTCTGATTAGTACCTTTATTGGACAGTACAGCCGTATGTTTGAGCCACCAGAGCCAGAGTCCAATTTGGACACTGACCTACCTGAGAGTTGACCTTGTTCCTCTCAATCTGGAACAGGATGGTCTTAACCCCCATTTATGCAAGTTAGCAACAGGTATCACTGACTAGTCTAACCTAACCAAATAAAGTTAGGCCAGAAACGGACTCAACGCAAGTACAAAAACACAAACGCACTGCAAACACTCGGTTCTTGAGTACAAACTCACTGTGGGTTCTACACTCAGTACTCAAGGGGGTGATAGAGGACAAATCAGAGAGGATCTACTGTTTTTCTAACAACCTCAACAGTTAAATGTGGACAGTAGAGGAGAGTGAGCGGCTTTACCTCTTCTGTTAGAGTGGAAAGGCCACGATGGATCATATTTTTATGTCTATGTAAGCCGTCTTTGTGTGAGACTCAACAGCTTATCTGCAGTTGAGAAAACACACTGGCAGTACAAGGCCGCTTGGTCGGGCTTGGCTGTTGTTATAGCGCCCCTTGCTGTAACACCGAGAATACAGCTTGCGCTTGTGTTGCAGTATGAAATGTGTTGTGACACATTTTTGAACGTAACTACACGCAAAACCCTGTTAGTGTAGCTTAAAGCTCCTGCGTTCGTGTCACTGCATGAAGTATGTTTGGGGCCTTAGTGTTGAAGAACCACTGTGGCTGATGAGCGCTAGGGGGCAGTCGTGGGCTGGAGGTTAGGAAACCAGCCTCGATCCCCTGAGCCGACAGTACGTGACTGAGCTGCCCTTGAGCAAGGCACCTAACCCCTAACTGCTCCCCGGGCACTGTGGATAGGGCTTCCCACCACTCCGGGCAAGTGTACTCACTGCCCCCTGGAGGTGGAATTTCCACGTTGTGGGACTAATAAGGGTCTCTTAATCTTAGTTTTTATACCCTTATAGTGTTAGGGGCAAACACAAAACTGAGTGCGCTTACATGCACTCAATTGTCCGATCATAATCGTATTTCTGCAGTTATCTGATCACTGAAATGGTCATGTAAACACCATACTCCGATCTAGAAATCTGATTAAGAAATCTGATAAAGAGGCTGGATTTCAGCTCAGTAATCAGATGTCTCAGTGCATGTAAACTCTTACTCTGATTTATTTCGGATTTCTCAGCCTGAGCATGTGCGAAAACAGATGGTGGATGTCATGAGACACAGCAAAACACTGTTGGAGCGGCGCTGAATCCAAACACAAAATAAAGGATTTAAATATTCTTCATCTTCTAGACGATGTATGTTCATATTTTCAGGTAAAGCCGCGGCATGAAGTTTGACTTTTACATTTACATCATGTCTTCTTCTGTATTGACTGGTTGCAAAGCAGAAATCTGATTACTGTCTGACTCATGTAGACCTGGAGTTTCCCCATCATCCGATTACTCAGGTGCATGTAAATGTGTTGATCGGATTACTGACAAAATCTGATTTTCTGCAGTTATCGGATTATTAAGTGCATGATGAAAAACAATGTAACGGTCTGACTCTATAATTCAGTCTTTTCAGATGTTTTCAGCAATTATTTTCTAACATGCATAATGTGTTTACAAACAAATCTCTGAATTTACTTTACACGGACTCTCAAATAGACCAGCTTGATGTGGTTTCTGACACTTTATGACACACTGTTATCTATAAACATGCACAAAAGTGTGGACAAATTCCAGGCTTTAACATGGCTGCCACTTGTTGGCTGTATTACATTATTAGCTACATTATACGCTCAATGATAAGCCTTTGTTAAGTCCACTTTTATGTATTTGCACAATAATTATTGGTATTGCTAATAATCATCTATTACTTGCTAGCTATTTTAGCCTCATAGCTTCAGTGCAAAAGTAAGGAAGCAAACCAAACGTGTCCTTAATTGACTACATTTGAGGAGTGTAAAACTGTGTAAAATTGATGTTTTGCCTTTAAACCACTTGAGTATGAATACCCCGATAGTGCAGTTATGCTGTTGGGAAGAACTGAAGCTGAACGTTCTTATCCAGCTCAGTTCTAATCTCCTCAGAGATTACAGCTGTGTTGTTGTTTTAACACAACGTCACAACGTCATGTGAAATATAATTTGTATGACTGTAAAATCTGGATCATAGCTGCCATAATATCATGTTACACGTATTTATGTTTGTGTCAAACACGGAGGCGTGCGGTGGCTCTTTGTTTTTTTTTTTTTTTTTTTCCCGCTCTCTGCCCTGAGGGGGAATTGGCAGCTGGTGTTTAAGACAAGACGGGGTGCTTTGGGCACAAAGCCAACCACACCAACCCACAGACAGTGAGTGACAATTAAAAAAACAGGTTCAGACAGACTGGCCAGCTGTATGTGTGTGTGTGTGTGTGTGTGTGTGTGTGTGTGTGTGTGTGTGTAGCTGAGTAAACAGTAGAAACAGTATCTACAGTCAGTTCAAAAATTCACTTCAATCATATATTTTTCATTCATGGAAAAGTTTGAAATATCAAATGTACTCAGTTCCCCATTTACTGTATATGTACAGTATGCTGTGAGGTTAATGTACACACTTCAAGGTTGTTCAAGGGCTCGTCAGTAATGGCAATGGTTCTGTATTAGAACAATGAGTTCTATATACATGCATTTCATGCTTAAATGGTTCTTTGCATGATGAAATAGTCCATCAGATTGATGGAGAATGTGTTGTATATGGTGCTACACAGTTTTTGCGGTTTTTAAATTGTTGGTTGGTTGTTATTTCGCTGCTGTCTCGTTTTTCAGTTTTTAACATAATCTGAAAGTACCTGTTGTTCTTTACATTGTGTGTGAATTTCATGAAGAATGGAACAAAAGAAACGGCCCAAAATGACTATAAAAACGTCTGGTTACATTAAAAGTAAAGTATGTTTTTTCCTTCTACTGTAAAGTCACCATTTTGGCAATACAAGGTTTTTTCACAACCAAAAGCACAGATGTGTTTAGAGTGAATTATTGGGGGCACCCGACAGCCGCCACCCCCCCCCTCAGTCTACACCTGGGTGTGTGTGTGTGTGTGTGTAGCTCTGAATGCTGGCTGTTGTTTGAGGCTAAAACATTTACTCACCCAGTTTACAACACACACACACACTCACACACACACACACACACACACACACACACACACACACACACACACAACCAGTCAGTTTTTCTGTTAATTGTTTAGACACACAATTGTTTTTCTTACAGGCCTCCGTCACTCAGTCTAGTCCCTGTTTATACACATTATAACTGGAGAACAGTGCTCTCTCTCTCTCTCTCTCTCTCTCTCTCTCTCTCTCTCTCTCTCTCTCTCTCTCTCTCTCTCACACACACTTTCTCTCTGTCCTTTACTTTCTCTCTGTCTCCCCATCTCCCTCCTTCTCTCTTCCCTGTCTCTCTCCTTTTCCTTCACTCATTCTGCTCTCTCTTTTCCCTCTCTTGTACTTTCTCATCTCTTTCTTTCTCTTCTTTGCAGTTCTCAATGTCCTCTCCTTCGTCACTTCCTACATCTGTCTTCCCTCTCTCTTTCCCTTCTTAAACTCTCCCTCTTCATCCTTCTCTTACTTCTCTCTCTCTCTTTTCCTTTCTCTCACTCATTCTCTTTTTCTTTGCTGTGTCTCCCTGTTTCCACCTCCTTCTCTTTCTGCTCTTTTCCCTCTTGTATATTCTAGTTTCTCTTTCTTCTTCTGTCTCTTCTTTTTCCCTCTGTCCCCTTATCTCTCTCTTTCTCTTCCCTCTCTGTATCCTTGTCTCTCTCATTCCCCTATTTTTGTTCTCTTATTCTTATTCTCATATTCTTTTTCTCTTTCCAGCATGCTCTCTCTTTCTTTCCCTCTCTTTCTTTCTCTTCTATATCTTTCTCAATGTCCTTTCCTTTTTCTCTTTCTCGCTTATCTCTCCCACCTTCTGCCTTTCCTCTCTCTTTCCCTGCTTTTACTCTCTTTCCACCTCCCTTTCTCTCTTTTTCTTTTTCTCTCTTCTGTACTCTATCTGCCTTCTCTCTTTTGTTCTCACTTCTCTGTTTCCTTCTCCCTCTCTTTCCCTCTCCTTCTCCCTCTCTCTCTTTCCCTCTCTGTAATGTGGAATAGCTGCAGGTTTATTCATGTGTAAAGTGTTTAAAGGGTGTAACTTGTAACTGCACTGTACTTTCTCTTTATATACGGCTCTTAATCTTAACATGACTTTATGGTTCGAAATAACAGTCGTGCTAAAACATTTCAGATGTTTGCTCAGTGCCAGCGTCTGCTCAAAACGCCAGAGATCACATATGAGGAAAAGTACATTTGACTGCATTATGGAGATATTAGCCTTAAACATCAGCCTAAATGCACCAAAGCTTTCTATTCTGCTCTGCAATCAGCCTTCCAGGCTAATAAAATGAGTCTTTTGTCCCTAAAGGCTGAGCTGAGTGCTTTGCTTTATGATTCTGTACTTTCTAACAGCTTTACCCAGAGCAACCAGCTTTTTTTACGTCAATAAAGCATGCCAAGAAGCTCCTTTCTCAATTTTCTTGTTGATACTGTAAAAACAATAAGACATGCTTGGATTGTGAATGCTTGGTTGTGGTTCAAGCTTACGAAGCACTTTTGGAGAAACGGTTAGTGATCCTTGGTGTGCGCTCCACTGTAAGTATGCTGGCGCAATATGGCTGCCACTTTACATTGGTTTTCTGTTTGTTTTGTATTGTTTGTGTGTATGTTTTTGTGTGTCCCTGCTGGCTGAGGTGTTTGCCATCATATCCACTGAGATAGTGGCTGAGGGTGATCCGTGGCTCAGAGGCTTCTCGGGCCGGCTGTTTGGGGGACACTACATCTCAGCTGTGATGCTTGAGAGACACTGTATCACGGCTACAAGGCTTTCTGGACTGGGGACCTGATCGCCGTGACATCGCAGCCTGGGCTGGCTGCTTGGCTGCCTCAGCAGCACTACGTAAGCGATGCTTCATCGCAGCTACGTGGCTGCCTGGGCCGGTCGCTTAGGTGATGCTACATCAAGCTATGTGGATACCTGGGTTGGCAGCTTGGTTGACACTGCACTGCAGCTGTGGGGCTGCCTGGACTGGTAGTGTTTGGCTGCATGAGCAACGCTACGCTGCAGCTACGAGGCCTCTCGGGCCGGCTGCCTAAGTGATGCTACATCGCAGCTACATGGCTGCCTAAGCCAACCGCCTCGGTGTCGCTGCATTGCAGCTATGAGGCTGCCTGGACTGGTTGTGTCCGGCTGCAGGAAAATGCTTCCCCTTCATGGCTGAGGACATTTTTGGCCTTTGAGGCTTCTCAGGCCGACCTCCTGTGTGACTATATAAATAAAAGTGATGATGATGATGTCTGAGTCCATGGTCTTAGCCCAGAAAAGGATGACATGGCCCCAGGTGGAGGAGTTTAAATCTCGGGGTCTTATTCACGAGTGATGGGAAGAGGGATGGTGAGATCGGCTGCAGGCTGGGACAGGCGGCAGCAGTAATGCGGTCACTGTACCGGACTGTAGTGGTGAAGAGGGAGCCTCGCCTATGGTCATGAGCTGTGGGTAATGACCAAAAGAATGAGATCGCAAATACAAGCGGCGGAAATGAGCTTTCTTCGCAGGGTGGCGGGCTGCACTCTATTTGATAGGGTGAGGAGCTCGGCCATCCGGGAGGAGCTCGGAGTAGAGCCGCTACTCCTCCGCATTGAGAGGAGCCAGCTGAGGTGGTTCGGGCATCTGATCCGGATGCCCCCTGGACGCCTCCCGGTGGGGGTGTACCAGGCACAGCCTACCGGAACAAGACCACGGGGTCATCCTAGGACCCGCTGGAGGGGTTATATCTCCAAGTTGGCCTGGGAGCGGCTTGAGGTCCACGGGAATGAGCTGGAGGAAGTTGCGGGGGACAGGGTCGTCTGGGATTCTCTGCTCTCCCAACTGCTACCGCGTCCCTATCTGGACTAAGCGGTTAATGATGATGATGATGATGATGATGGTGATGATGATGATGATGATGGTGATGATGATGGTCATGATGATTAATTGGGAAAAATCTAATTTGCCCAAATTCAGTTTACCTCAAATGTAGTTGATCATTTCAAGTTCTGCACTGGAACTACAAGGCTAATCTAGCTAACCAGTTTGGAAGCTTTTTAGCAAAATGTTACCTTGTTAAATAATATCAAATAGACGGACTTACATGGTTTCCGACACTGTATGGCACACTGTTCTCTTCCTGATGATAAGTGGTACGTGGTTAGCAGCTTGGGTATGCTAATCACTCATAAGCTTCCGCTACCTGTTAGCTAAAAGTGCCTCAGAGCTCCAGTTTGTTGCAGATTTCTAGCCAAACTATCACTTTAAGGAGCCGGAGTGGGTTGTGTTTGTGTTGGAAACTCTCTGGCTATGCCGTGTCCTTGTACACCTGTAGTTTTCCCCGGCCTGATCACACAGATGGCGTTCTGTTCTTCTTCCTACGTTTCCTCATAAGAACAGTTGGCATTCTCTAGACACGAGTAAACCTACGCCGATTTGTCACCTGTCTGCATAATAAAGTTATATTAGCAGCTCTAGCAAACAAACCACAGCCAATGATTAACTGATTCTGACTGCAACCTCTGTAACCTGCAGCAGTGATGGAGGCAATGATAGTGATCATGAAATACAAATAAGCCCAATATTACAGCTGGTGTTAATGGGTTTTATGATTTAAGCTTATGAAGTGAGCTTGTTTGCTTATCTGTTTGATTTTTTAATTGAAATATTTCAGCCAAATCTCCTATGTGAGCTCGGCTGAAGATTAGTCAGAAATCTGAAGATCAAACTGAACGACAGACACACACACATAGACAGTTTTGTGATGGGCCTGTTATTGTTAACCCCATAAGTCTAAAAATGTCCACTTGGTTATATTTTTATAAGAGCTGTCAAATTATTATAATAAAGAATCAGAATTAACTGATTCGTTTAGTGCAGTTAATCTATTTTATTTCCTAAAATTTGACCCAATGAAAGATTTTCCATCTTAAAAAGCAATGTATTTTGTTATAGCTATGTAACGAATGGTATATTATTGTATTGTACTGTGTTGTAACGTTTTCATGGAATGATGTCCAAAAATATCAGTGTTTCACAGTATTGAAGTATTAAATACAAAAAACACAAAATGAGCACATCATACTGCAATATTGTAATATTGTAATATCATATTCTCTCACATGTCGTGGTTGGTGTAGTATAGTGGATAACACAGCTGCCCTCCACACAGCAGACCTGGGTTTGATTTCTCCACTTAGGCAACACACCACACTATACCAAGCGATACGGGTCCTTAGGCAAGACTCCTAATGCTGTCATATGATTTGACTAAAAGTTGTGCTGTGTAGTTTGTTCTACTGAATTGGTTCAAAGTCAGAGTTCAAAAATACATTTCAGACTTTTAACTGACTTGGACTTTGAGTGACTCTATATATTTATGTTTATTTTATTAAAGCAAATCTTTGAACACCCAATTTTATCACTGTCAAAACAATCAGAACACTATTGAAACTTTACCAGACGTTTCAGTAGTGACTGTTTCTGTATTGACAATTTTAGCTAGTTTTGAGCAGAACTCAGTACATGACCATCCATCCATCCATCCATCATCTAAACCACTTATCCTTCTGGGTCACGGTGGGGTGCTGGAGCCTATCCCAGCTGTCATTGGGCGGAAGGCAGGATAGACCCTGGACAGGTCGCCAGTCCATCGCAGGGCAGACAGACAGACATACACATTCACACACACACCTAGGGGTAATTCAGCATGTCCAATCAGCCTGACGGCATGTCTTTGGACTATGGGAGGAAACCGGAGTACCCGGAGGAAACCCACATAGACACAGTGAGAACATGCAAACTCCACACAGAAATGACCCTGGTCGCCCGGCCGGGAATCGAACCCAGGCCATCCTTGCTGTGAGGCAACAGCGCTACCCACTGCGCCACCGTGCCGCCCAGTACATGACCAAAATTATAATATTTTTTGTTAAACCACAAAAACGTTTACATAATTGCAGAAAATATGTTTCATTAGTGACGATTCTTAATGTTCCACACTGATCTTCAGACTTTGGAACATATTTACTTCAAAACAATGGGATCTAACTGCTCACCATGTGGCCATGAGGGACAGGAATGCAGCCTCACTTCCTGCTCTAAAATGCAGGGGCGTGACTAAAATAAGGCTCCGCCTACAGACTAAACGTTTTTTGTTTGGTAGTGATATGAAAATGTAAGACAGCATCTCTATTTCAAAATTTCACTCATGATAAATCTAAATCTTTCAATTTTACCTTAAAAGAAATTTAAAATATCCTTAAAAATTGTATTATTTTCACCAGTGTAAATTTAGGGGTACCCTATCAATGATGATTTTGTTTATCAATTGATGCCTTGAATTTAACTACATCATAACATAATCTTTGAACTAATTTGGTGGAACATTCCATATAACAGTGCACACTAAATGCATAAAGAAATCATATTAAATTGGCACTATCTTTGAACAATTTCTTGATCAGTGCACAATCCTTTTTTTTGGGGTTTCAAGTGCACAGTAAGCAAAAAGACACAAAAATACTTGATTCTCTAGCATTGAAATTGCCCCCCTAGCTAATAGTCTCAATTATTTTATATGAGATATGTGTAGGCCGCTGTTTTATTTACAGTACTTCTCAAACTTGGATTCATTTTGTGGGTTGGAAGCCAAAAAAGTACACAGCCTGATTTTTTTACATTTTTTTAAAATGACTCACCGAAATCAAAACCACATTATCATTATACACAAAATCAGAGTTGAAGGAAAACCAAAAGTCCCTATTTGCCACAGTAAGTTAGCTGAGCACACGACAAAAAGGGGGAATTCCACTAGTTTTTGAAAAGTTGGTGGAATTCCCCTTTAAGGTATAGCTAGTTGTGGGTGATATATTGTCTGCAGTGGTGTACTATGATAATGTGATTCATTGTGAAAGGTACTGATAGATAATGAGCATTATATTTACAGTAATGCACTAATCCATAAAATAGCAGCGCACTTGTTGCCAAGCAGTTTGATTTTAGTATTTTTATTATCAATATTTCTTTGTTTATTGTCCATGAACTGAAACAGCTCAAAATATGTAAAAAAAACTAAATAAATAAAAAAATAAATAGTAATTTTCCTTCCTGGAAATGGTTTTCTGTCCTTGGTTTGATTTTAAGAGAAGAAAACAGAACAAATCAGAAAGCTCAGTCAGGGCTGTGAGACATTCTTACAGCATGGAGTAGTAGTTTTCAGAAAGCATGGGCTCCATAATTTTATTAAAGCTAACTTAAATATCATATGATAATGTGATCCTGAATTTGATCAAAATGAATTTGATCTTTGATCTAGAAAAGCTAGGAATCCCCAAAACTCCATCCCTGACCTCAGAGCGTATAGACGAAATTCATTTGCCATTTCTGGGGTCTGTTATTGTTTCTCTAGTTTAAGCAGTGAAAGTGTGTGCAGCTGCACACTTAGGCTGAAAGTGTGTGTGTGCGTGTGTGTGTGTGTGTGTGTGTGTGTGTGTGTGCGTGTGTGTGTGTGTGTGTGTGTGTGTGTGTGTGTTTGTGTCCCTTAGCGCCGTCTCCTCTTCCTGGATCAACAGTGTGGTTTTGCTCAGCCGCCCGGTGCTTACTTTAGCCCTCGTTAACCGAAATCCGATCCAACTTCATTTTGGGCCTGGAATTCATACCCCTCCCTAAGAGGCCATTTAAACCGGCCCCCAGGGGCCGAGGGCCACGCTTATAATAACACTGGAACTGTTAAAACGGCAAAATAGCCATCAGACTGCCCCTGCAAGCTCACTGGGGATAGCTCTGTATGGGGTTTGCTGGTGTGTGTGTTTGAAGTATAGGATAAAGTAAATAAGCACTTTGGCGATTTGATGGCTGCGTGTGTGTATATACAGCAGGTTATCTTTCATCTCCGTCTGACATTGTAGACATTTTTCTACAATTTACATCATTGCAAAAACTCATTTTCTCGTTAGTTCCACAGGTTTTCAGTCACGTGATTGACGCAGACATATTCCAGATGACCATCTCTTTCCTGGCAGGCTGAAACTTTATAAATACGTTCCTGAAACAGATCCATGTTTCATTTGTTCCAGCTCGAAAATATGCATCTCGTACCTTTTTGTATGTACACTGATCAGGCATAACATTCTGACCACCTCCTTGTTTCTACGCTCATTGTCCATTTTATCAGCTCCACTTACTATATAGGTGCACTTTGTAGTTCTACAGTTACAGACTGTAGTCCATCTGTTTCTCTGATACTTTGTTAGCCCCCTTTTACCCTGTTCTTCAGTGGTCAGGACCCCCAGTGGACCCCCACAGAGCAGGTACTATTTGGGTGGTGGGTCATTCTCAGCAATGCAGTAACACTGACGTGGTGGTGGTGTGTTAGTGTGTGTTGTGCTGGTCTGAGTGGATCAGACACAGCAGTGCTGCTGTGCATTCCCCTAGTGGCCCGGGCACCATTGGGTGATCCGGGTCTGGACCTCATGCTCTCTGATACAGTGGTTAAAGGCAGTTTACATTGCACTGATACACTCTGACCACAGCAATGGTTCTGGCATCCAACTCACCATCACTGAGGATATAAACATTCAATAAAGACACTCTAAGACTTTCAGGATCAGACGAGAGAGAAAAACAGAATAAAGAAAGAGAGGTGAGAAGGATAAAGGAAAGAGGGAGGGGGATAAACAAGACAGCAATAAAGAGAGAGAGAGAAAATAAAGACAGAAACAGAGAGAGAGAGAGAGAGAGAGAGAGAGAGAGAGAGAGAGAGAGAGGAGATCTGTATCATGACGCCCACAAAAGGTTGAGAAATGTCTCGTTAATTATGCAGTTTTGCCCTTGACTTTTTTAGAAGCAGGGTGTGTGTGTGTGTGTGTGTGTGTGTGTGTGTGTGTGTATGTGTGTGTGTGCGTGTGCGTGTGCGTGTGCGTGTGCGTGTGCGTGTGCGTGTGTGTGTGTGTTTATCTGCTCTAGTTAAACCCTTTTGTTAGGTTACAGGTTACTGTGTGTGATGATTAAACATTTTTAATCTATTTTTTTATTCTTTATTTTAATCTCTCTCTCTCTCTCTCTCTCTCTCTCTCTCTCTCTCTTTTCTTTTCCTCTGTCTTTCTGTCTTCAGTGTCAGGGTGTACCATCTCTCCTTATCAGATATCCTGACTTGCCTTTTCTCCATCTCCCACCTGCCTTCACTTTCCCTTTGTCCTCTACTTCTCTCTCTCTCTCTCTCTCTCTCTCTCTCTCTCTCTCTCTCTCTCTCTATTTATGTCTCTTTCTGTTTTGCTCCGTCACCCTCTTTCTCTCCCCTAACTCGTTTCTTGTTTCTTTTTCCTTTCTTCTCTTTTTCTTTCCCATTCCTTTGTTTGTCTGTATCCATTGCTCTCTGCACCTTTGTTTCTCCCTCTTTTTTCTTTCTGCTCTGTCTCACTCCATCTCTCTCTCTCTCTCTCTCTCTCTCTCTCTCTCTCTCTCTCTCTCTCTCTCTCTCTCTCTCCCTCTGTCTCTCTCTCCCTGCAGATGTCTTTTTCGGGTGGTTTTGGAGTAAACGAGCTGTGACTGTTTGACCTTTCTCCAGCGAACATCCTGAAAACGATCTGTGATGGGAGCGAGTGTCAGGGAAGCGAAGAAAAAAAAAAGAACAGAAAGAAAGAGAGTGATAAAGAAGCAGAGACAGCAGGAAAAAAGAAAAAGAAATGAGGGAAGACAAAGACAGAAAGTCAGGGAGAGAAAGGAAGACAGAGAGAGATCAAGAGAGAAGAGAGTCCAGAAAAAAGAGATAAACAACAGAGATAGATGAGAGGAAGACAGAGAAAGAAGGAGAGAGAAGAGAATGAAGGAGAGAAAGAAGAACTGAGAAACAGATGGAGAGAGATGAGAGAAGAGAAAAGAGAAAAACAAGACAGAAAGATGGAGAGAGAGCAAGAGCGAGACAGAGAAGACAAAGAAGAGAAAAACAAAGGAGAGAGAGCAAGAGAGAAAGGTAGCGAGATGGAGAGAAAGAAATGGAGAGACAAGAGCAAAGGAGAGATAAACAAGTGAGAGAGCAAGAGAGAGAATGGAGAGAAAGAGAAAGAGACAGAGATAGAGAAGGGAAAGGAGAGGAAAAAATGAGAGATAGATGGAGAGAAAGAGAGAGGGACAGAGGGAGAGAGAGAGAGAGCGAAAGAGAGATGGAGAAAGCGAGAGATAGAGAGAGGGATGGAAGGAGAGAGAGAAAGAGAGAGATGGAGAGAGAGAGCAAGAGAGAGAGATGGAGAGAGAGAGTGAGAGAGGGAGAGAGAAAGAGAGAGAGATGGAGAGAGATGGAGGGAGAGGGAGAGAGAGAGAGAGAGAGATGGAGGGAGAGAGAGAAAGAGCGAGAGAGGGAGAGAGAAAGAGAGAGAGGGAGAGAGAGAGCTAGATAGAGAGAAGGATTGGTTTCTGAAGCCCTTGTTGCTGTGCTGCGTGAAGGGTATCTGTATCGATCGCGCTGAGTGTCAATCACCTGCTCAATAGACTATTTATGTAGGGAGCGTCACCTCTGTAAAGCTGCAGATAACCGTCAGCTCGAGGTGAAACTTTAAAAGTTTAGCCGAGTGCTATCGCTCCCGCCTCAACAAGCTGTGCTCCTGATCAATCAATCAATCAGCGGCATCAATCACACTGAGCCCTGTCTCCACAGCGTGGTGTGTATGTGGGTAAATTATGCCTTGACTTTGATTCCCTTCAATGTCAAAAAAGGCTTAGCGTGTAAACCGGAACGTCCCGAAAACAAAGAAGAAACTTAGAAATGGCAACAATTTCTCACAATTTAGTGCAGAAGAATGAGAGTGAAGTATCACCTGTGATAAATGAGGTGGTATTAGTTTAGTTCTGGTTTGGATTTTGCGCTTATCCCAATTGGCCCTTCTCACATTTTCACATTTTTTCTGCAGTAAGTTGTCGTTGCAGGTGACGCTGTTTACGCTAAAGCAATTACAACAGTGACGATGATGAGTTGAGCGTGTACAGCTTTTTTTTTTTACAGTGTACAGAGTTTGAAGAGAAAACAGCCTTATCTCAATTTCAGTGTCAGCTGACGATGATCAGAGGAAAGCAATTTTGTGCAGTTAATGAAGGAATAAACTTTGTGTTGCAGAGTTAAAGAACCTCTGTGTCTGCATTTCAGCGCTGCTGACTGACGTTACGCGTGTAGTTCATGCCTTAAAGTTGCTGCTGCAGCTGCTTTCAGAGGAACAGTTTTCTTTTCTCCCTCAAAAATGACCAGCAATTGAGAGAGCGAGTGCTCGGTGAGTGCTCACTGGTGCTGGTGGTTCCACCTTAAATGGTGCCTGAGCTGCCAGAATGTAACTGCTGCACCATTTAAGGTGGAACGGGAAAACTCGAACGAGATTCTGACTTCAGCCTCACGACTTTTTAGTTTGACAGTTTCTCGTTGCAGATTAAACGTATCAGGAAACCAGCTGAGAGCTGATAAATCCAAATAAGAAAACGCTACAGTGGCGCTGTGGACCCTGACGACCTGGCGCCCCCTGCAGGGATGTGCTTGTGTTTAGCTTTTTGCCACTTTAACTAGTTTATTGATAACGAGCTGTTTCAGCATCTCCAGCTAACATGGCTAATCTGGCGTTTTGGTTATAGTTATTTTCACCTCCATCGATTCATCTCTCTGTGGACGTTAGCTGACGTTACTGTGCTCTGACAGCTGTAAATGGGTTTTTCCACGAATCGTTTATGTCCTTTATTTAGTCTGGACTCCCACATTGTTGTATGTTGGTTCTCCAATAGTTCTGGACACATCCTCGAATTTCAATCTTGGCAACTATGACAAAAATAAAGTGACTCACCTTTCTGTGGTGCTGAAGAGATACGAGCACCTGTATTTCTGAGGTTAGTAACTGTCCGTAAGGCAGTACAGGAACTTGTTTTATCCAGCATTTACACACTTCTGTTTCTCGTGAAAAGGGCCGATGCTGCCACATATAACCAACCAGAGCCCAGAATCACATATTAACACAGTGTGTAGCCGAGATTATTGGCTCCTCTACATAAACTCCTTCTCTGCATCTCTACATAATTAATATCTTTGCATGCATCTTTGCAGGAATGTGAATCACTGAGCTCACTGTGATCTGCACAATAACACAGGACTTTAAGTTCCTTCTCACACTGTGTGAGATGATGCAAAAAAAATCTCAGCCAAATTCTGCATCATACAGTAAGAAAACGAATGAAATAAAAACAGTCAACTAAAACATAAAGAACTAACTGGATTATAAATGATAACATTGATTAGATCTAATGATTAATGAAATAAAGATTCTCTTGCCTGCAGCGCAGATCAATGACCATATTTTGCTCATGTCATCTTTCAGGTCTGCCCTCTTGTAGTTGGTGTGAGTTGTGTTTTATCCCATGCTGATCCCCGATTGGATTTTCAGCCCTTATTCTCCTATTGGTTTATTTTTTAGCCATGTTGATCTCCTTTTAGTGAATTTTTAGCCATGACATTCTTCTATTAGGGACATTTTAGACATGCCGTCCTCCTATTGGTGGATTTTTAGCTATGCTGTTCTCCTATTGGTGGATTTTCAGCCATGCTGTTCTCCTATTGGTGAATTTTTAGCCATGACATTCTGCTATTAGGGACATTTTAGACATGCCGTCCTCCTATTGGTGGATTTTTAGCTATGCTGTTCTCTTATTGGTGGATTTTTAGCCATGACATTCTTCTATTAAGGACATTTTAGACATGCCGTCCTCCTATTGGTGGATTTTTAGCTATGCTGTTCTCTTATTGGTGGATTTTTAGCCATGGCATTCTTTTATTAGGGACATTTTAGACATGCCTTCCTCCTATTGGTGGATTTTCAGCCATGCTGTTCTTCTATTTGGTGGATTTTCAGCCATGCTGTTCTCCTATTGGTGGATTTTTAGCCATGCTGTTCTCCTATTGGTGAATTTTTAGCGATGCAGTTCTTCTTTTGGTTTATTTTTAGCCATGTTTTTCTCTAATTATTGGGTTTTTGGCTGTGGGTGGAGCTACACATTGACATATTTAGGTCCTGATTGTGACACCACTTTGGGCCCCAAGGCACTCAATCGGCTGTTAGTCAGCAACTGCACACTAAAGTGCTCTAACCCCACTGATTTTAACCACAACCAAAGAATTCTTTCACCATTTAAAATCTTTCCTGCAACAATGCTACTGTGGAACATTCTCCCAGCTTCCCTGGGTTTGGTTGTGGATATTATTGATGCAGCACAATCTGCTGGTTCTCATCCTTTAAAGTAGCCCTCTTTGCTGCATTTCTATGCCAGTGGAGCTGAGGCAGGGAAGAGTGCAAATTAAGGCAAGGGGTTCAGGGGGGCGTCAAGAGGATTTGGTGTGAGATTAGGTAATTATGTCATTCTTTAGCTGTTTCCAGAAGAGACCTTTGATCTGTATCAAAACGGTTTCTGCATTTACTCAGCGTTTGAGTGACAGAGGCTCTGATTACCTACGTTGTGTTGGATGTTTGTGGTTTCACTCTATCATATTCCTGGGAATCTATTAATAGTGTTAGCATCTGTTCAACACTGTCAAAAATAAAGGTTCTGTTCAGGTACATTTTTGTTCATCAAGGTACAAACAGTGTAAATGTTCCCTCAAAGCTACAACAGTGGTTTTAAGGTCTGATTGTGATCCTTAAATAGGTTTTTCCAGGTGAAAAGTTCGTATTTGTACCTTTTCATAACCGAATGTTTTAAACAGAACAGTAAAATAAAAGCCTGGAGACGAGACGGGGTGTGTGGAGTCAGTACAGCTGAGAACATATCATTTCAGTGGATTATGGTTCAGTTATGTTCCCTGACTAAAGGTACTGAGATGGAGCCTTGAGGGAACCACCCCAGTGACAAGAGGGGGACTGACCCAGCGACAGTTTAGTACCTTTATTTCTGAGAGTGTAGGAAACCTTCCAGGAACTGCAGAGAAAAATGGATCTCAAGACGAATAAGGTTCCTATATATATATATATATATATACTACTTCAAGAAAATGTTAATATTAGAAGTTAATTTTAGAGCCATTATATTTTTAGTCTTTCTTTTCAGTCTAAGGTAAGTGTGAGAACCTATTATTTTTAAAAATAGCATTTGTTTTCAGGTGAAAAGCAAAGAAACAAACTGTAAAAAATATATATATATTACAAAAAAATACAGAACATCAACTAATCCTATATTTTTGTATGTTAAAGTGTCCAAAAAAGGACAAAACAAAACAACAACAACTGGTCCCAGTTTGTCCAGCAGGTTCACTAGTTAAATAAACCTGTACTGCAGGGTTAGCAGTTCATGAGGCCGAAGGGATCCGAGGCCTGCTTCTCTTTTTCTTGACACAAAAATGGTTTTGATTGGCCTGGCGGGAAATTATAACCCAGCGTGTGACCAGGAGGGTGACGCTCATGAAAAGAGCCTCATTGGTAACTAATGGCAACTAATAGCAGAGAGAAATTATCCTCATGCAAAGTTAACGTACTGTGGCATTTCTCACGCCATAGGCACTAATGGCATAATCATAGCAGTATTTTTGGGTGTAATTTAATGGCCTTACTCTGGAATCATTTCAGACGCTGTTGACTCATCTCAGTTCACAACAACCGCTCTCTCTGAGTGCACTATGAATTTATTTTCCCTTAATCTGTAAAGCTGCTAAAAATATCTGCAGCGATCTTCTCTCTGTATATGAAACTTTTCCGGTATTTTTAAGGCACTGTAATTTCGTCACTTTTCGTCAATTTTGATGACAGGTGATAAAGTGAAAAGCCACATTTTTAAGGTGAAAATTCTTCCTGAACATGTCATGTGTGATGGATGTGTGAGAAACGTGAAAGGCCTGAAAGCTTAAACTGAAAAGCTTAAAAGTGGCAGGTGTTTTTAATGTGAACAGAATGCGACACGTTAACACTGTAACTGTATCCTTTACCTTAATGGCAGAAACTACTGCTCATTATATTGTTTAACCCCTCAAAATGTACAAATGCAATAGGTTCTACTTTACATTAAAAGGCCCATTCCATTTATATGTTTTTTTCATTTTATTTTAGCATTTCCAGCTTCTCTTTAAAGTGGAATCCCAACAATTTTTCAATAGTTTTGTATAATTAAATGGTTAAGATATAAACAAAATCGTGAAGGGTGGTTTGGTGTGAAACGCTCTGTTCTAGAGAAACCTGCTGAGTCACAGTGGTGGTGATAGGAGCCAGACGTCTGAGGAGATGAATGCCTCTAAGAGCTCACCTCACAAAGAGTTACATGAAATGATTATGATTAGTATGTGTGATGCCACATCCTCTACAGAGAACACACATCTGAACATTTTAATGTACAATTACTGAATTTAATGTGTTGGAAAAAAAATATAAAAAATAACATAAAAAGTGTCCTGTGCAAAAATCACAGCACGTTATATTTAATGTTTTGTTTTTTTCAAATGTGTTAAACTCAGCAAATAGAATTTTTACCTTATTTTCAGTTAGAAAATCAAAAAAAAAACTAAAATGTGTAAAAACGTGCACTTCTTAACATCGGCCACCCCCAGTTTCAGCCTCTATCATGTACTGCATGTTTCCCCTCTCTCTGTCTTTGCTAATCACTGTGAAGAAAAACAGAAAAAAGCTTGTGCATTAGTGAGGCATTCACACTTTATTTCTGCAAAAAAAATCACACTTGAAAAATATTTAACTATGACTGCAGAAAGTAAATGAGTTACAGAAAACCCAAAGTGAAGTGACCATAATCCTAGAGGTTTTAGCGCCAAAGTAAACAAAACGTCAAACGTTGGAAAAAATACTTTCTTTGAAAAGTCGTAGACATCAATCCACACATTTATCTCTCCTGAGAAAAAGTCATTTGGGAGAGTAAAAGGTTTTTATTTATTTACAGTTTGAGGTCATTGATAAAAGGCTTAAAATGCTGCACTCTCAGAAATAAAGGTCCTAAACTATCACTGGGTCAGTGCCCCTCTTGTCACTGGGGTGGAACCCTCAGGGGTCCATCTCAGTACCTTTAGTCAGGGAACATAACTGAACCATAATCCACTGAAATGATATGTTCTAAGCTGTACTGACTCCACACACCCCGTCTCGTCTCCAGGCTTTTATTTTACTGTTCTGTTTAAAACATTCGGTTATGAAAAGGTACAAATACGAACTTTTCACCTGGAGAAACTGATTTAAGATTCACAATCAGACCTTAAACCCACTGTTGGAGCTTTGAGGAACATTTACACTGTTTGTACCTTGATGAGCGAGAAATGTACCTGAACAGAACCTTTATTATGAACTATTTCTAATAGTGCACTGACATCAGATTGATACACAGTAGTATTAGCTTGCATGTAGCAATATTAGTATTATGACTCTTTAACAACCTAATAATTCAGAGGATCCAATAATACATATGAGAAAAATGTGCACAGGACAAAATGTATCAGGCTCAGTGGAAGATCTGTGTTCCCTGGAGTGATGGAACTCCATTCAGTACCTTTGAGATGAGTCTGTGATCCAGAACTAATCACCCAACATCAGTACTAGGGCTGCAACCAGTGACTATTTTGATACCATTTGATACCATTCGCCAAACAAAATGGGCCATAAGATGCTTTACAGACTGGCTGGAACAAAACAATATTCTGAACTAGAAAAAGATGACAAAACTGAGCTAAACTTGATATTGCGGCAGTTTTATGGCTCAGTCCGATTTGGTCAGACTCTGAAGATCAGACTACACGTTGGCGAATGGTGTTGGGTTCATTTCTGGCTGATTCCAGGTTGTTTAGCTGTTCTTCTGTCACAGCTGCCGACTGAAAAGCTGCTCAGTGGTGATGACAGTTTGGGAATTTAGTGTAAGGAGCTGGAGAACGAACTGCCGGCTGTGCAGCGAGTGGGCGGAGCTCGTTACTCTGACGTATCAACAAGCTGCTTGTTAAGGAATTATAATCTGGGAACATTAAAACATATTAAACGCCGCGTTCACGGCCCAGTTTATTAATTTATTACTTTATTTATTTAACTGCTGTATTAAAGCAGTAGAACACTCGAGGAGTGTGTTATCGCCAATAACATCACGGCTGTGATGATCTACGGCGACCAAATCACAGCCGTGATGTTATTTCACGATAACACACTCCCTCTGTGTTCTACTGCTTAAGTTCCTTCTTCATCCAGTGAGGCGACATGTTTCCTCTTCAGATGCTCTGACATGGAGGACGTGATTCCATGCCAGCTGAGGTTGGCTTTACAAATAGCATAACTGACAGCCTTTTTTCGGAGTTAAGCATGAAATGCTCCGGCGCTTTTTGTTCTCGAGGCTGCCATCGCGCTTATGCTAACTCTCAAGTAAGCTGCAATGTCAAAACACCCCTAGTTAGTGCAAGAAACACGAGTGATGACGTCAACAACTAATCGACTATGAAATTAGTTGCCAACTAATTTGGTGGTCGATTTCAGTCGACTAACTTGATTAATCATCGCACCACTAATCAGTCCTGACATCTCTAATGCTCTTGTGGCTCAATGCAATCAAATCCTCACAGCAATATTCCAACATGTAGTGTAAAGCCTTTCCAAAAGAGTAGAGGCTGATACTGCAGCAAAGAGAGGACAAACTCCCTTTTATTACCCATGAAATCAGAAGAAACATTGATCGAGTAGATGTCCACAAACTTTTGGACATTTAGTGTACAGTGACTAGAGGTGCTGTAATCAGAGTGTATATAAGTAAATACATACACGACGAGTGAGTATGTTACAGCCTTCTATAGATAGAAAATGGAGGAGGAAGTGAACACCTGGTGTTAACTGTGTGTGTATGAGTGTGTGTGTGTGTGTGTGTGTGTGTGTGAGTGTGTGTGTGTGTGTGTATGAGTGTGTGTGTGTGTGTGTGTGTGTGTGTGTGTGTGTGTGTGTGACTCACTCTGTGGCTAATCAGTGCTTTATCTCTCTCTCCCACTTCCAGCTGCTCCAATCTGCTCCACAAGCTGCGGATTACAAAATTGTAAAAATGTGAAACATACTCGCATTAACAAATGTCACAAGGAGCCTGAAAAAATGAAAGAGCAAGAGACGAAAGAAAAAAAAAAAAAACCTTTTTGTCTGCTGACATTTCCTTCTCGGGAAGCAAATTGAAAAGGAGAAATTTTAATTTTGTCTGATTTCAATAGCCGCGCATCAGGATTGTAATTAATATACACTGGCTGGTTCCCCACAGGCCGAGCAGATGAAATTCCATTTGGAAGAGGAAAAGATTATTATTGTTAGAGAAAAAAAACTCCATATTCACTCCATCTCTGCGACTGCAGCTAATTTCCTCTCTCTCTCTCTCTCTCTCTCTCTCTCTCTCTCTCTCTCTCTCCTTTCCTCTCTTTCTGTTTTCATCTTTGATTTTTCTTTCCTTCCCCTTTCTCTGTGCCTCGATTTCTCTCTCTCTCTTCCTTCTCACTCTCTCTTTCTCTCTCATTCTGTCTCTCTCTCTCCTTTCTTCCTATTTTCTGTTTTCTTGTTTCTTTTCTCTCTTTCACTTTTCTTTCCTTTCACTTGCTCTCCTTCTTTCTTTCCTTCCTTTTTCTCTGTTCCTTTATTTTTCCCTCTCTCTCTGAGTTTCAGCTTACATGGTTCTTCTATTTCGACCTTTTTTTCTGTTTGATTTGACTGGAAAACCTCTGCATTAATTACAGAGAAAAACACTTGCCGGATTATGAGAGAGAAAGAGATAAGAAGAGAGAGAGAGAGAGAGAGAGAGAGAGAGAGAGAGAGAGAGAGAGAGAGAGAGAGATACTGATGGAAAAGAGGGATTATATGCTTCTTAATTAACTCCCATACTCTACATATTTTCTTCTATTTTATTATTTATCCAGACGTCCACTAATACCATTCATATTGTCTTATATAACAGAAACAGTTGTAATTCATTTTTACATCACCACTTTTCAACCTCTCTTTATCCCTTAGGATTAAATGGTTGTGGGGATAAACTGAAAATGGGAGTCATATGGTAATGTGTTCATGGTTATGACATCACAACCATGATGAATTCAAAACGGGCTGTTTTTGGTTTCCATATATGGATTAAATGAACTGGAGAGTAAAGTGTTTTGAGACTTTGGCTGTGATCCAAAGTCTAGGCTGCACTTCTCGGCCGTTCCAAAGTGAAAGTTCCTACATAGACAGCCTAGAAATGCAGCCTAAGATCTGAGAGATTTCAAGGACGCATCAGATGTTTCCTTCCAGGCCTTCGGTTACCCACAGTTCTCTGAGCAAAAACGATGCCAAGGGAAAAGAACAGGACCTCGAAAATGGTGGAAAACGAAGCCGTTGGAGCAGAGATTCATTTAAAATGTACTTTATTTATGTCCTTGAATTCATCTTCGTTACCTTACAAAGTTTAAAATGACTGATTAATTAAAGAATTCATCCATATATCGTATATCGTCCATATATTGTACATTATTTAAAAGTATTTATGTATGTAGTTTATTGTACTACATAAGATCATCTCCTCCATTTCTGTGAAGAAATGAAAAAGCAACAAACTCAATGCAGCGGCTCCATTTTCTCTCACCAGCTCTGGTGACATCACTATGCAGCCTCGTTAGGACTGATCCATTTGTGTGACCAATAGGCTACTAAGGAGGAGTCTATATAGGACAGTCCTACCGAAGACTCGCAGTACCTCAGCTGCAGCCACAGCTTTGTGTGTATTTACATGCTATATCAAAATATTTTATTAAAAAAAAAAAAGGTAAATTCAATTTTCCATATTTTTCCAGCTTTTAATGCTGTCCTTCAGGAGGAATGTGATGTGTGGTGAAGACAAAATAAAAGTCATACACTGGCCTTTCACTCTGAGGTTAAAGATCTAGAGGCAGATTTACAATGTAAAAGCCTTATTTTCATTTTTTCAGCATTGTAAGATGTTTACATAGAACAGAATATCAAACTCTTTTATTTAAACAAGCAAAGAAAATCTGTTTTTTTTTTTATCATGACATGAGTTTTTGACCTGTTGATTGGTCTGGAGAAAGTTTTCAGTTTCACATGTCTCAGCCTTCCTCTCCTGCTGTGGTGTTTTGGTGCAGTGTGTATTAGTACAGCGTGAGTCTCTGACACTCAGAGTGTCAGTGTTATGGTGACACACACTCTCAGCCACACACACACCCTGGTGCTGAAGTTCTTCTTGGCATGTGTGTATGTGCGTGTGTGTACGTATGTGTGTGTGTGTGTGTGTGTGTGTGTGTGTGTGTGTCTGTGTGTGTGTATAGAACATTTATCACTCTCCAGCCCGCTCTGTCCAATCCTGCTCCAGCCCAGATTGTGCCTAAAGATAGCAGGACTGGCCAGAACCCTGGAGACACACATGCACATGCACACAATCACACACACACAATCACACACACACACACACACACACACACACACACACACACGCAATCACACGTCAGGTAGACAGTAGGTCTGAGATGTTCAGTGTCCTTATATGACCATGGCCTATTGATTTGTATGATATTAAAAATATTAGATACAGAGAAAATTGTCCAATCAAGATCTTTTTCTCTGTGGTATCTAAATACTCACTGCCTGCACTCTTTTAGAAAAAAAGCTTCTAAACTATCACTGGGTCAGTTTCCCTCTTGTCACTGGGGTGGAACCCTCAAGGCTCCATCTCAGTACCTTTAGTCAGGGAACATAACTGAACCATAATCCACTGAAATGATATGTTCTAAGCTGTACTGACTCCACACACCCCGTCTCGTCTCCAGGCTTTTATTTTACTGTTCTGTTTAAAACATTCGGTTATGAAAGGTACAAATACGAACTTTTCACCTGGAAAAACTTATTTAAGGTTCACAATCAGACCTTAAAACCACTGTTGGAGCTTTGAGGGAACATTTACACTGTTTGTACCAGAACCTTTATTTCTAACAGTGTGGTGAGCTTTCCCATTGGTTAGGATGTCAGGGGCTGAACTGAAGGCCTAATGCATCAGATTACCCATCAACATAATTAGGAAATGAAGACAACTACATTTTTATTTAATATGAATATGTGGAACCAATTTTGTGAGGAAAATGTCACTCCAGGCCTTCTGGAAGTCCTAGATACATCTCTGACTGTATCAGTCAGTTGTTAGAGATGCTCTTTGCCAGGGCTGTATACTGGGTTAGTAACTGCTATAAGGTAAAATATATATTAATGTGTGTTGTAAGATTCAAGTAGAAATGCTGTTTTTTTACCAACTTAAATTAGTGTTATTGTAGGGGTGTTTTTTTTCCTTATCTTTGATCAGGTTTTTAATAGTATCTTACTATTTAATAGTAATAGTTACCCCCCCCTCTCTCTCTCTCTCTCTCTCTCTCTCTCTCTCTCTATATATATATATATATATTGCTCCTGTCAAAACAAAACCTCTACAAAATGGTAACTTTACAAGAGAAGGAAAAAAACATACTTTACTTTTAATGTAAATCAATGGAACCAACATTTTTTTTCCATTCATCATGAAATATACGTACAATGTAAAGAGTAACAGGCATTTTCAAATTATGTCAAAAACTGAAAAATGACAAAAAGCGAGGTTTTGTTCCAACAACAGCGATATGTATATCAAATCACGTTTATTGTCACATCACATTTACACAGGTGCGAAGGTGAGTGAAAATCTTAGGTGCGTAGCCCCTTTGTAGAACTTAAATACACAAAAAATATATAAGAAAAGAAACAAAGAAATATATATACACACATTACACTCTAAATATATACACATATACACAAAATACACATTAATACAGACCAGTGTTCCATTTCTATATACAGTTCTGTACAGTGATGTTCTGAAACAAAAGCTCTACATACAGTTGTACAGTTTTCCATATGTATTCCGTGTGTGTGTGTGTGTGTGTGTGTGTGTGTGTGTGTGTGTGTGTGTGTGTGTGTGTGTGTGTGTGTGTGTCTAACAGCACCCTGTTCCTTCTCTGAATGCCAAACACTCCACTAGCATTAACCGCTGTATTAGCCAGCAGCGCTGAGGCTAAAAGCTTCTGAAGCTTTGCCCCTGAGCTGCTCTGTCATTTCACTTTCGCTAAAATATTTATTCCCTTCGGTGCAGTTAAGAGAACAGCCTGAATACAGCAGGTTAGCACTGGGCTTTTGGAACAGGAGAGCGTTTAAATCCCCACTTTAAACATTTAAATTTGTCTCATTGTTGGCAAAGTAACAGCTTCATGGTTGTAGTATCTGAACACTATACGTCCATTTTCTAGATTCGTATCTATAAAGTGACATTTAACCTTTTGCTAAATAACCAAACAAAGCTGACTGAAAGTCTTTATTTTGAGCTATACCTTATCAGTCTGTACACTACGTTTAGTAAATATAAATATATAAATATCTATATCTGTGTATTCATATGCTGTACTATGCTTTTAATGTACTATAATGATTGTCTCTGCAAAGAAAGACCTGAATGGTCCAGGCTATGATCTTCTCTGTGGTTCTTTATGGATGTGAAAGCTGAACAATAAACAAGCGAGGCAGCAAAAATATGGATGCCTTTGAACTTTGGTGTTGGAGAAGACTTTTGAGAGTATCTTGCACAGCAAAGAAAACTAATGAATCCTTGACCAAATCAAGCCTCACCTCTCACTCCAAGCCCAGAAAGCCAAACTGAAGCTCTTATTTTAGACACGTTCTGAGAAGAACACATACATTTTGAAAAGTCCATTATGCTTGGAACAGAGGATAAAGATGATGAGAGGAATAATGAAGTAGCCATTCAATAACTATATGTACATATTAAATATTAAATGTTTATGATCTTGTTGGATCATTTAGAGCTTCCCACCTTTTATTCTTTGCCAGCACTGTTTAACTTTCTATCAAAATGCATGTCTTTTGTAGTGAATGAATAACTACAAATAGGCTGAAGGAAATAGTCCTGTTGTTTAAATGTAGCCAATAGCTAAGCAATAGCTGTACTAGGCAATAGTACAGTCAGATCGATTTCATCAAGGCAATAGCTATGCTTGAATGTTGTCTATAGAAACGTTTCTTTGTTGTTTACAAGTGGCAACGTATGTTTATATGTGTGTTTATATGTTATCTATTTTGAGAAAATAGACATGTGAAGTGACAGATGCTCTGTGTGTCTCCTACGCAATGACTGCGGTTCAGGTTTGCTGTTCATGTCGCATCACTCTGGCTTAAAACCCAGAATATTAACCATCTGCCTGCCAAACTGAATCATTCTCAGATGCAGTGACTGGCACCAAAATTTCCTAGCAGAGTCTCGGCTTCTTATACGTGTCATAGTGGATCAATGTGCTTCATTGATTCAGACGTAACACTGAGCTCGCTTTGCCAAGTGTTAATTAGCTGGTCAGTACACTAATTATATCCTTGCCGATGCCATTACTGGCACTGTTAGTGAAATAGTTAGCCAAAGTTCTCATAGCTGGTTCGTTAAGTTAGCCAGATTCACGACAGGGTTCCATTTATGTCCAGCACAGCAATTTGAAATTCGGCATCAAAAAAGACAAAATTTACCAAATTCATCAATTCATCAAAATTCACCAAACTTTCATTGATTGACTATTTAAATTTCACTGAAATAAAGAATTTAACAAATGCATGCAGACATGTATAATTAAGTAATAACAGTAATTTAATGTATACTATATTTACAGTCACTTTTCATTTTACTATTGTTTATTGATTGTCACATTATCCAATATATTTAAGTATGTGTGTGTGAGTATGAGTGTGTGAGTATGAGTGTGCGTGTGTGTGTGTGGGGGGGGGGAGTACATGGCATTTTCTCTATTTAAAGTAGCACTTAGCCTTTAGGTAAATGACTAAATAAAGATGGACAGGGCGCTTTGTTAAATGGCATCTTTGGACGGCTTTGCTCATTTCTTCCATTTTCATCTTCGCTGAAAAACTTCAGTGACTTTTTCAACCTCAGCTCAGCTCCATTGCTATACACTTTTCATTTTCTCTTTACACCTGAGCTAAACCTGCAGCTTTGCGGCCATTAGATGAACACTTTTCATCAAAAATCCACTCAAGATCGTGCTAATTCATTAGACGACCAGGGTAAAGGTCTGTTCACAACACGCTCACACGTCCTACTGGCCTAAAAGAGCTTAGAAATGGACAATAAAAGCCTTTTTTATTCCAGCACCTGGTCTGATCCACTTAACGCCGTGCAGATTCCTAAATTTGAAAAGATGTAGTCCATTAAATCTGATTTATTGTTTAATAAAGTAATTATTATTTCAAAGAGGGTGAATGTTCTATATTCATAAAGGAGCAGACATGCAATGAATGTAAGCCAGTAATGTTAATTTGTAGCTAAATCACTTTCATTCATTGTTATCAAGTTTATTGCATTATTGACAGAAACCGTTCCTTTAAAGCTGCATGTTGTCAAAAATAGTTTCTACCTGTTAACAAATTGACCAGAATTTCACAGGTTGCATAAAAATATCCATGCAAACTGTTGCCTGCAGTTTTTTAAGTAGGCTGAACTCTTCATTTTTCACAGTGCAGGGAGTCTCTGGGCGTTTATCTGACTTCTGCTATTTTAATGATGCAGCAGTGAAGAGGCTGTCATCTTCCAACAAGGTGGACTAGCATAAAGTGACATAAAGTCAGTAACATTACAGCGTAGGACGACTGCCAAAGACACGCAAGACAAACTGTCCAGCACCATAAACATCCATATTCCCTGGCCACTTTATTATAAACTCCTCTTTTGTTCTTCCACTCACTGGCCACTTTATGAGCTCCACCTACCTTATAGGTCCACTTTACAGATGTACAATTACTGACTGTAGCCCATCTGTTGCTGCACTATTTATCAGCCTCCAGCTACCCCATCTATCACTGCTCAGTTTCTGACCACAGCTGACCAGATATTGTTTGGGTGCTGGATCATTTTCAGCACGGCAGTGACACTGACATGATTGAAGGGCCCATTTTAGCCAAAACAGAATCTTCCTTACTTTTTTTGAAATAAAAGATTTTGATGTAGTGTACACTCGTACGCAAAATAAGTTAGCACATCTTCTGCAAGGAACTAAATACGGCAAAGTTCTTTAACTTTTAGTCACAACTTCTATTTATTTGCTGAGCTTGATATATTGTGGGAGAGGGGGTATAAAATATATGCCATAAATTTTGCACAGTACTTAAAACCATGCAGATAGTAGGTAAAATATGTAGCACATAGCAAAACGATGGTTAACAAATTGTCCTATCCATGCTCTGCCCATGTTTTCTTTCATAGGTTATACTGCAATGTTAGCTTAGCTTACTAGAAATGCTGAAACAGCTGAAGCCACTGAATGTTTTACTCATCCCATCAGACAGATATTTGTCTCCAAAAACCTTGATTGCATGGAAAAAGAGTGTATATAGAGCGTATAAAATGTTTAAGAGTAATCTAATAACGCCAGTGTTTACCATTGTTTCCCAAAGCTTTCTAAAGCTCATCCAAACTCACAACAGTAGCTGTGAATGAATGCATTTGTAGGTGGAGCACTGAAAGGACAACAGTGCATCAACAGATGGGCCAGAGTCTCTGACTTTCCACCAGCAAGGTTGAGCTACTAGGGAGGGGTTTCTAATAAAGTGGCCAGTGCCTGTGTAGTTGCCTATTTATGACAATACATCAGCAGTGCATTAAAGAAAACTGATAAAATCTGTCTGGAAAAGTGACGCCACCGAGTAGGATTTCATAGGTAATCTCCATGGTGATGGAACAGCGCTGCCCTTGGGCCCTTTTTGCCCGTAAAATGGGCCGTTTGGATCAAAGGGGCGTTTCCATCCTCCCCCAGTCCAGAATACACTATAAACTGTAATATATTACACTCCTGCATTATTGAATATCCGTGACCCGCCCGGCCCTACCCAAAATAAGCTTTAACCCCTTGGGGGGTGTTATAAAGAAAAAGGCTCCATATTATCTTGTATTATTATTTTTATTTTTATTATTATTATTATTATTAATTTGATTCAACTGTACATACAAATAAAGGCAAACTTGATTTCATTTAAAATCAACAAAGCAGTACAGAAATAAAAAGGTAATTGAAAAGGCAATGTAGTGACGAAAAAGGTTATTTTAAAAAACAATATATAACATCATGAGGCTAATGTATGTAATAAGTAATAGACACATAAAACCCACCGATTAGCACCATGTAAACTGCACGGCCCAAATCCTCAGACACATCAAACTGCATAGAGTTGTTAATCAATATCTAAGATACTATCATTTGAGTACACTGGCAGTAAACTGTTCAAATTTGATTTTTGCTGAACTAGCCCTTAGCTGTATTAGCTGTATAGAATGTTAAAAAGCAAAAACACGTCCTATCCATCTCAGTGCTGAGTGCTAAAGCTAACAGTAACCGTATTCATTAACTCATTAAAACAGAGGAAAGTAAAGCTTTTCATAGCACACATCATGATCCTCACGCGCAGCATCTCCAGCAGGACGGGTGGGTGTCTCTCTGTCTCGTGTCTCGGTTCAGCTCGCCTGTTTTCCTGTCGTCCTGCAGGTGGCGCTGTTTACCGCAGCACGGCCCAGATTCTCCCTCCAGCGCCTCCAGCATCAGCTTCGTTCAGCCGCCTCTAATCACTCACCTGCAGCAACGAGGGGGCATTTACTGAGTGTGTCGAGCTGCTTTTTCATTTTGTTTTATGTTTAATGCAATATTTACATATTTATTATTTTGGTATTTTTAGCACGATTATTACAGCAGAACAGGACAGAATGGGACGCTTTACTGTTGCAGCTGAGTTTAATGATTAGGGTTAAAATAATAGCAAAATATTTAAAAAGGATCACAGTACATACTTTACAGATTTCCATATAGAGGCAGAAATACAGACCAAACATATCTGATATATAATTGTGCATAAAATTCCCACTGTTCATAATTGTGTATATGTACTTTTTCTATCAGAGCTGAGTGTGTTATCTGACCTTTTTAATGGGCAGTCAGGGGTAGCAGCTTCACATCTATCTATCCATCTATCTATCTATCTGTCTATCTGTCTATCTATCTATCTATCTATCTATCTATCTGTCTATCTGTCTATCAAACACACACTCTCTCCCCCTTAGTCTCTTATCCCTTTTTTTAATGAAAGGTCTTGAAAGTCATAGTCTTAGTCTCTCTCTCTCTCTCTCTCTCTTTCTCGCTCTCTCTCTATCTATCTATCTTTCTCTTTCTACTCTCTCTCTCTCTACTCTCAGTATCTCTTTCATTCTTTCTTTCCTCTTCCTCTTTCTTCCCCCTCTATTTATCTGTCTGTCTGTCTATCTGGCTATGTATGTATGTATCTATCTGTCTATCCATCCATCTATCTATCTATCTCTCTGAAACACTCACACAGAGACTGCCCCCTTCGCCCTCCCCATTGCCCCCAGTTTCGCGCTGCAGGGGCAGTTTGGATCTGCAGCATCTCTCTCTCTCTCTCTCTCTCTCTCTCTCTCTCTTTCTCTCTCTCTCGCTCGCTCGCTCGCTCTCCTGCGCTGATTCTGTCCAATCACACTCCAGCCCTGCCCTTCACGAGTAGGCTGCCCAATGCCCCGTGCGCGGGGGCGTGGTCTCCTCTGTCCAAGCCCCGCCCCCTCTGGGCATACTCCGAGTTGGAGCGGAGACGCAGCCATGAGGAGTCGCGCGCAGCTGGGAAAGGGACCTAAACCTGAGCTCCACTGTCTCCTCATGGGATAGCTGATGCGTGAGTGTGTGTGTGGACGTGTACGTGTGTGTGTGTGTATGCGTGCGTGCCGGAGGCTGGAGGACACACCGTGTGTGTGGAGGTGAGGAGCTGCGTCCTCTTACCTGGTCACCTGCGGTCTCCACGTTTCCCTCGCGCCCTCACAGTATCTGAGACTGTATTTGTTGCTTCTCGAGCAGAAACTGTTGGATTCCTCCTCATTTTGGACACCTGCTGGAAAACGGAACAAGGATAATGCTCGTGAACGTGCTTCCCCTGCGTGGATCCGCGCTCCAAACGCACCGAGATTAGAGGCGAAAGAGTCGGTAAGGAAACGCACCGCTTTAACTGTCTGAACCCACAAACTCAGCATCACTTGCTCTACATTGCAGCGCTGTGAAAACGTTAAGGTGTCTTTTATTCGCAATGCACATCACTTACATTGCCGTACAGCGCTGTGCAAACGTTAACGTGTGGCTTTATTTTGTAGTGCATGTCATTTATACCACCGTGTAACGCAAGGGAAGCCTTAACGTGCGTTTTTTATTTTTTATTTATTTATTAATTTATTTATTTTTTGCAGTGCACAGCCTTGCTACTTGTACCAAACGAGGTCTGTGTGTCTTTAAACTTGGGCAGACAGGCACGGGCGTTTGGACAGATGCACTGCATGAGTCGTAATGCACATTATTATGGGGAAGGTGCTGAAAGACGATGCTAAGAGAGCAGCCGCATTATCTCACAGTCCTTGGGTGGAAAGGACAGATATTTACCAGGAAACACGATCACGCAGGGAATGTCATGATAATAAACATCTGTTTTGCCCATGTAGGCTGGCAGCTAGTCCGTAATATCCAGGGCTGCCTTTGTCACTCTGAAAGTCGTCATGTCACTGAACTATTTGTAATGAGTCCACAGGCTATAATATCAAAAATGCATTGATGTCAATGCCAGATATGTATGTGAACATTGCTGTGCATCAATCTTTTTATCTGACACATAATTATAGGCTTGTCTATAATAGGATTATTTCATGAAGACCTGTATTGTAATATTGTTTATTCGTAGGGTTGCGCTTGGCTGCTCCTTATCTGCGAACGCACGGGTCCATGAATCCTTGGCTGTGACCACGTTGCATGGGGATAACTGTTTTGAAATAAAAGCAGAGGGGAACACGATTGAACTGCTGTCATGGATTTAAAGGATTTCTACTTATTGGCAACCTTAGTCGCTTGCCTGTGGCTAGACCCAGCCATAGCCCAAGAGCTAATTTACCCTATCCGGGAGGAGCTGCAAGAGAACGTTCTTATTGGAAACATACCAAAGGACTTGAACATCTCCCATATGAACGCTGCCACCGGGGCCAGCAACAATCTGGTTTACCGGCTGGTGTCGAAAGCAGGGGACAACCCACTACTGAGAGTGATGAGCAACACAGGGGAGATTTTTACCACCTCGAACCGGATCGATAGAGAAAAACTCTGCCCGGGACCCTCGTACGAGGACAGCGAGTGCTCGTTCGAAATCGAAGTGGTCATACTGCCCAACGACTACTTCCGATTGATCAAAATCAAGATCGTCGTAAAGGACACCAACGATAATGCCCCAATGTTCCCCTCCCCGGTGATCAACATTTCCATTCCTGAAAACACGCTCATCAACAGCCGCTTTGCGATTCCCTCCGCTACCGATCCAGACACAGGACCCAACAGTGTTCACAAGTATGAGCTGGTGAACGGCCAGAGCGCCTTCGGCTTGGATATCGTGGAGACGCCAGAAGGAGAGAAGTGGCCACAGCTCATCGTCCAGCAGAATCTCGACAGGGAGCAGAAGGACACGTATGTGATGAAAATCAAAGTGGAGGACGGTGGCAACCCTCAGAAATCCAGCACTGCCATCCTCCAGGTCACGGTAACTGACGTCAATGACAACCGGCCAGTTTTCAAAGAGAGCCAGATAGAAGTTCACATTCCTGAAAGTTCTCCGGTTGGAACTTCTGTTGTGCAGCTGCAGGCTACAGATGCAGATGTTGGTTCCAATGCAGAAATCAAATACATGTTTGGCACCCAAGTATCTCCCGCCACAAGGAGGCTCTTTGCACTGAATGCCACCACCGGCCTTATAACAGTGCAGAGGCCGCTAGATAGGGAAGAGACAGCCATTCATAAACTGTCAGTTTTAGCGAGTGATGGGAGCTCCAGTCCAGCCAGAGCCACCGTAACGATCAATGTGACCGATGTGAATGATAACGCTCCAAACATAGACCTGAGGTACATTATCAGTCCTACCAATGGTACTGTCATGCTGTCTGAAAAAGACCCCATTAACACCAAGATTGCTCTTATCACTGTCTCTGATAAGGACACCGACGTCAATGGGAAGGTGATTTGCTTCATTGAAAAAGACGTGCCCTTTCACCTCAAAGCAGTCTATGACAACCAGTATTTGTTAGAAACCTCAGCTTTGCTTGATTACGAGGGCACCAAAGAGTACATTTTCAAAATTGTTGCTTCTGACTCTGGAAAGCCCAGTTTGAACCAGACAGCGCTGGTTAGGGTGAGACTGGAGGACGAGAACGATAATCCACCCATTTTTAGCCAGCCTGTTATCGAACTAGCGGTCATGGAAAATAACCCGCGTGACTTATTTCTCACAACCATCACTGCCACAGACGAAGACAGTGGAAGGAACGCTGAAATCGTCTACCAGCTTGGTCCCAATGCCTCTTTCTTTGACCTTGACCGCAAAACAGGGGTGCTCACTGCATCCAGAGTGTTTGACAGAGAGGACCAAGAGCGTTTCTTATTCACCGTCACAGCGAGGGACAACGGTACCCGTGCTTTGCAAAGCCAGGCGGCGGTTATCGTCACTATTTTAGATGAAAATGACAACAGCCCCAAATTCACACATAATCACTTTCAGTTCTTTGTGTCCGAGAACCTGCCCAAGTACAGTACGGTCGGAGTGATAACAGTCACAGATGCAGATGCGGGCGAAAATGCTGTGGTTTCCCTCTCCATACTTAATGATAACGAAAACTTCATCCTTGACCCTTACACTGGGGTCATAAAGTCCAACGTGTCCTTCGACAGAGAACAGCAAAGCTCCTACACCTTTGATGTCAGGGCTGTAGACAGCGGTCACCCACCATGTTCCTCGGCCGCCAAAGTGACCATCAATGTTATAGACGTCAATGACAACCCACCAATCGTTATCTACCCTCCGTCTAACACTTCCTTCAAGTTAGTACCGTTATCCGCGATTCCAGGCTCAGTGGTTGCTGAGGTTTTCGCCGTGGATGGAGATACAGGAATGAACGCGGAACTGAAGTATACCATTGTCAGTGGCAACAACAGGGGACTTTTCAGGATTGATCCCGTGACTGGGAACATTACCTTGGAGGAGAAACCTACAGTCATGGACATTGGCCTCCATCGGCTAGTGGTCAACATTAGTGACCTTGGTTATCCGAAGTCCCTGCACACTCTGGTTCTTGTTTTCCTCTACGTGAATGACACTGTTGGAAATTCATCCCACATCTACGACCTAATCCGCCGGACGATGGAGACGCCGCTGGACAGGAACATCGGCGAAAGCAGTGAGGCTTATCCAAATGTCGATAACTTAAAGACCATCATCGCCATTGTAACAGGTGCAATGGTGGTCATTGTGGTCATTTTTATTACTGTTCTGGTGCGATGCCGCCATGCTTCGCAGTTCAAAGCCGCTCAAAGGAAGAAGCAAGGCGCTGAGTGGATGTCGCCCAACCAGGAGAACAAGCAGAACAAGAAGAAGAAGCGCAAGAAAAGGAAGTCGCCCAAAAGCTCCCTGCTGAACTTTGTCACCATTGAGGAGAACAAACCCGACGATCCAACGCACGAGCCCATCAATGGCACCATTAGCATCCCTGCCGAGCTGGAAGATCCTGGGATCGGACGCTTTGACTGGAATGCTACGCCGACCACCACCTTCAAGCCCAGCAGTCCTGACTTGGCAAGGCACTACAAGTCCGCCTCGCCCCAGTCCGCTTTCCACCTCAAGGCTGACACTCCGGTGTCCGTGAAAAAGCATCACGTCATTCAGGAGCTGCCGCTCGACAACACTTTCGTCGGAGGTTGCGACACGCTCTCCAAGCGCTCCTCCACCAGCTCAGACCACTTCAGTGCCTCGGAGTGCAGTTCCCAAGGAGGCTTCAAGACAAAGGGTGGGACCTTACACACCAGACAGGTAAAAGAGCACTTTTACTGGTCTATAAGTACTGCATATAACTGCCCTGTTCAGTACTAAAGTGCCAGTCCTAGCTTAGTTGCTCTGATTTATGCATCTGATAAATGTAGGACAAAAAAGCAACAAATTAGAACCTTCCCCTCACCCATACATGTAATTCATGTACTTTTATACCAAAAAAAAACCCTGAGCAATGGTTGGACTCGAAAGGAATCAGGCAATTTACATTTTGTTATCCGCTTACCTCATGCATTTGTGTTTTGTTTGTTTCTTGTGTTATTTATTTATATATCTCTAAAACAATGGAGAAGTAATGGTAACTAAGTTGGTGAGAGTCGAAAATGCAAGTTAACTTCCGAAGAGACGGGGATTTTGTGCTGCTCAGTTGTCATTGTTGTGCAAACGTACAGTGCTGTCAGAAATTTGTGAAAGAAACATTTTTTTCTCGCCTGTCTACTTCGATCACCACTCTATCACTTTGGCATTTAAAACCCCATGAAAACACAAAGAAGAAATAAAATAAATATACTCATCTGTTTTCTCTTAGCAGCATCAAAGAAAACATAACTTGTTTGAGTAATGATTGTGCTTTTGTTTTTGTGCGTGAACATCTCAGTAGGTGTGTGCCTCTACGTTCCCTTTGAAATTTCCTAAGCTTGAAACCTTTCTTCCTTTGCTAGCACTACCACTGCTTTAGCACTGACCCCTTAATTAATCTTGTAACGTAACCAGGGAGATAGACACTGCGCTAACCTGCCACACAAAGCGTGTTTTTTTTTCTTTTCTTTCTCTCCGGCAGCGTGTCTGTTTCGGTGGAAAGTCAGTAGCTCGGTAGAATATGCTCGTGAAGTAACCTAGGCCATTAAGGTAGAACCGTATCCAGTCCAAAGCGGATTAGCCATTAATAAGTCTCAAATATCAATCTAATCCATTGCTTCAAAGCCTCATTAAAATGGGATGCTTGTTATGAGGCAAACAGAAAAAGCTCTTGTTGTGGAATGAGGGGAGAAGGTTCGGAGAAAGAGAGATGGAAGGAAAGAGAGAAGGAGGGAGGGAAGGAGGGAGGGAGGGAACATTACCTTTAGGTGGCACTGTTGTTCTGTAAGGCATAGACTGGCTCTGAGCCAACATGCTAGTGTGTATGTATGTGTGTATGTGAGTGCATAATACCAAGGGAGATGGAGGAGAGTCTCTCCCTCTCTCACTCTCACTCTCTCTTTCTCTCTCTCTCTCTCTCTCTCTCTCAGTCTCTGAGTCTATGGGTGTGCGTGTGGTAGCGTCTCCCTCAGCTAGCATCTCATGCCTAACGACAGGCTGAATGCGCAGCAGATTGATAATGGCAGTCGCAGATGTAAATGATAAGGCTTGACCATTTGAGAGCGGGAGAGGGCACACACACACACACACACACACACACACACACACACACACACACACACCTACACACACACAAACACAGACATACACACACAGTGCTTCCAAATGATGTGCACTCCCGGGTCAGCGCATTGAGGATCGTGTGTAATTTTCTTTAGCGTGAAAGACACGCAAACAAAAGCCCGCAGCTCAGCTAATGGAGGCGCGTGGCCGGATGGCGAGGGCTGAGCACAGAGCCCGGTTCAGCATGCGTGTGTGTGTGTGTGTGTGTGCGTGTGCATGTGTGTGTGTGCGTGGGCTGCAGGGATCAGCCAAATGTCTCCAAGCAGACCTCATGAGACATGGCACCTCTGTGTGTAACCTCATTCTTTCCCTCCGGCTGCCAAGTATGAAAATGCAAAGAGCTCGCCGCTCCGTCTGTGGACGTTTACAAATGAAAGCATCTGCTGTCGTTATTAGTGCTGCAAGAATTAGTTGGCAAAAATGGGATTAGTCAGACGCAACACGAACTGTGAAAAAACACTGCTTAAAAACAGAGCACTCTCTAATGATCTATAACGGTCAGCCCGACAGATTGTACCACGCCACAGGTAACGTTTGGGCCAATATGGCTTCTGTGGTTCGGTTATGACATGATAGAAGAAATCTGAGGTGTCTTGAAGTGAAGGCTGCAGTCGAGGCAGGAGGGACCTTCATGGGACTAGGACTGGTATAGGGAGGCTCCTCTCCGGTGCTGTATTGAGACAGGCTGAGTAGGCCGTACCGATACAGCACGGCTTATTGAAGTAAACAACTCGACCCGTTTAAACTATTAAATTCATGACGTTTCATTACAGACTCTGGTGCCACAGCGTATCACTACTCATGGCTGTAGTTCCACCATTTTTCCTATTGCTCTGAGCTGTGTGTGAGGGATTTGGGTGAACGAAGAGTCCTGCAATACGGGACAGTCTTCGCTGACCTTCCTCAGCTGCATTGTTAACTTTGAGACATGGCTATTGTGTGCTGCATAGGGAATGTTGAACAATGGTGGGCATAGTGAGAGAAAACAGCAGAAAGCTTAATGGTTCACTTTATCAGGTTATTGAACAGTTTTCGACTATCAGCATATTTAACGTGATTCCCTAGCCAATATGCATATATATATATATATATTTATATATATGTCGCTGCTGTCGGAAAAACCTTGTATCTTCAAAATGGTAACTTTACAAAAAAAACATACTTTACTTTTAATGTAAGTCAAGTTTGTTTTGGTCCAGTCATCAGGAACTTCACCCATAATGTAAAGGGCATTAGGTATTTTCAAATTATGTCAAAACCTGAAAAATGACATGGAGATACAAGGTTTTGTTCCAACGACAGCGATATATAAATTAAGGTTAAAGGTAAAATTTAGGACTGTCTGGATTAGCATTATTGAGATATGTAACATCTATTTCTATGGAGTTCCAAATGCAGTAAAATGGAAAGAATTGAGAGATTTTAGCGTAATAACCCAGTGTGGCATGATAACCCAGTGTGGCATGAACGTTCTCCTCTTCCAAAGTAAAATATATTATAAATACATCATAAATATTGTTTTGAAATATTAATCAAATCCTTACATCTGTCCTGTGCCAATAATTTATAATGTATGCAATTATATGTCAATACCAATGCATGAGTGACCTGGCTTTATGTTGTAAAACTTTCATGCTGCTAGTTTCACGCAACTAGAAACATAATTTCAAAGCAAAATGAGTCGATTGCAACACATTTGATTATTCCACTGCTTAGCGAGAATATTAGCTAGAACATTTCATATAGTTCTCTATAAATGGCAATAACAGCAGGCTAGTGAAGCAGAGTGAACACTGGCGCGAGCAGCTGATGTCCGTCATGTTAACATATACTGGTTAAGCAAACTTGTTACCAGCAAATAAGCAAAGATATTTGTTAAGTTTCGCAAAAAGCTGGCGTTTTGTCATGATTCATATGACTCACAAAATGAGAAGCTGCTTTATTTTCTAGTTCATGATGTTTCACTGGAAATCAGTCGATTGAAACTCTGTTGTTTGGCATCATCACTTGGTTTATTATCTGCATTCTGACTGGCTGTTACGAAACTTATTTTGCAGCTGAGAGATGCAGCTGTTATTCCGAATTGCTGGCGGCTTTACGTTAATCTCCATTTAATTTTAGTTTCAAGCAACTAAAGTCTCCACCAGTGTAAGGCGAGCCTTGGACACGCATCCTGTTTTCCATGTTTTCTCTCGGGACTGTGCTGCGCGGAAATAGAAAATGCCCATGTGGTGTGACAGCAACTGGAGAGAGTGTGTGACCTCCGTCTGCTAAGCTATAGCCCAGCGTCCGAGTCTCTACATGCACTTCGTGCTTTGGGTATGACTCAGTGGTCCAGAACAATAGCGGCCACTGTACAGCTTCAGAGAGATGAAATAAACCACAGTGTGAGCTGCTCTTTTCACCGGGTCCAGCAGGGTCACAACCTCAGCACTAGCTTCCTCTGTCTCTCTCTCTTTCTTTCTCTTCTCTCTTTCCTTCTTCATCCCCACTTCCTCTCCTCCCCTCCTGTCCTTCTCTGATCTCCGCCCCCTCTTTCTCTTTACTGTGACAAATAATGCTATATTTGTGGCTTCTTCCAAAGCCACACACTGCCATTCTATACACACTGTACTAAAGATTGCACTACTTGGTTTTGTACTACTTTGACATACTTTTGATTATGGTAGTATGTGGTTTTGGATGCAGCCAGAGTTATTAATTAATTAACAAAATAATTCTTAATGCTATAGTGATAATATTGGAAACAATGGGAAAAAATGAGGATTAATTCATAAATATGCACTCTTCATACTCTCTACTCTCTCTCCTCTCTCTCTCTTTCTCCATCTCTTCCCCCTTTTTTATATTCTCAACTTTCTCTCCTATTTCCCTTTGTTTACTTTCTCTCTCTCTCTCCCCATTTTCTGTCACCCCTTCACTTTTCTAGCTCCTTATATCTCCCTCTCTATTCTTCCTCCCTCTCCCTGTCTTCTCTTCCTTCTCTATCTTTCTGTTTCTCCACTGTCTCTCTTTCTCCTCCTCTTTCTTCCTTCTCCTCCTCTTTCTCTTTCCCTGTCTCTCCCTTTTTCTCCTCTTTCTCTCTCCACTCTCATCCTGTCACATTTACTTGTTCTCCATCTCCCCTTTACTTTCCTCTCTATCTTTTTGTATCTCTCCCTGTCTCTGTTTTTTTCCTCTCCCTCTCTTTCTTGCTCTCTCTTCACTCTCTCCTCCTCTCCTTGTCCAGGCCATTTTGCCTGAGGTTGTTCCCTCTCTCTCTCTCTCTCTCTCTCTCTCTCTCTCTCTTTCCCCTTTCCGTCTACCTGCGCTCACTATTGTTCTGTCATTCCTCTGTCTCCCTTTCTCCCTCTTTCTCTCTCTCTACTTTCCTTCCCTCTCCATCTGTCTCTCTTCCTTCTTCTCTATCTCGTTCTCTCTCGTTTTCTCATCTTCTTCTCTCTCTCCTCTCTTGCTTCTAATCATCTATCTCATCTTTTACATCCCTCCCCCTTTCTTTCCCTTTCTGTCTTCTCTATCTCTCTCATTCCACTAATTCCTTCTCTTTCTTATCTCTCTTCACTCTCTCCTCCTCTATCATTCACTGTCTTTCTTTCCTCTTTAGTCACCTCTTAACTCTCTCTCTCTCTCTCTCTCTCTCTCTCTCTCTCTCTCTGTGTATCAGTACTCCTCTCTTTAGCGGTGGGTGTGTTAGTCACTGCAGCCGGAGGTGTTTCAGTGGAAGCTCGTTATTGCGCCAAAACACTCCTGTGACGGCCACGGGCCAATTAACTCTGCCCTGATCCGCCCTCAGTGTACTGCAGCTCCGCAGCTCATGCTAATGCTAAAGCTCTGCCCCAGTTTCAGCGGAACGGGGTGAAAAACAGCAACCCTGGTGTCGGAGAATTATGATGTGTCATCATTCGCCTGTCATGGCCTGATTTCAGTTACGTTTCAGACTGAGAGTCGCACAAACAGAGTCTTTAATACAGCACATTTGATGACTGGTGTGTTTTTCTGTTATGGTTTTTAGTAACAGACTTATACACACACACTTCAGACCGAGACTCACGCTGTGGTATTTTTACTGACACAATAAGCTCTTTATTGGAATATATTTGATGACTGGTATGTTTTTTAATAGTATTTTTAATAGAGAGGGGTGTGCACACACACGCACAATAAAAGCTGTTTATCATTTGGTAACACACACACATACAGACCTGCGCTGGTAACAGAGTCCTCTTATTTGGGTAACCAGGAGAATATAAAAGAGTTTAATAAGCACAGTTTGGTGAAAGTAGTGAATGTAGTACACTGTCATCTGTAATTTAGCCACTGTAATTAATATAGTAATAAAAAATATAACCCTTCGCAGACTCTTCTGTCTGAGGCAGTGGTGAAGTCCTAAGTAGGTATGCTGTAAGTACAGGCCACCTCGCCACAGCTAGACTCAGTGTGTGTGTGTGCGAGTGTGTGTGTGTGTGTGTGTGTGTGTGTGTGTGTGTGCAGGTGTGTGTGTGTGCACGGATTAGCCACAATATTAAAAACACATTCTTGTTTCTACAATCAATGAGTGTGTTTACATGCACTCAATAATCTGCAGATTATTTCTGCAGATATCCGATTATTCAAATGGTCATGTAAACGCCGTACTCCGATCTAGTAATCTGATTAAGAAATCCAATAAAGAGAGCTGGGTTTTAGCTAAGAAATCAGATTCCTCAGTTTCCTTTCAGCTAAAGTGGCGCAATGTTTAAAAAAAGCTGCGACATGAAGTTTTACGTTACGTTTACGTCGCGTCTTATTCTGTGAGTTTGTTGGCTGGTTGCAAAACAGAAATCTGATTACTGTCTGACTCATGTAGACCCAGAGTTTCCCCATTATCTGAAGTGCATGTAAACGTGTTGATCGGATTACTGACAGAATCTGATTTTCTGCAGTTATGAAATTATAAAGTGCATGTAAACACACTCACTGTCCAGTTTATTAGCTCCACTTACCAGTGCACTCTGTAGTCCAGTTTCTCTGCATACTTTGTTACCCTGTTCTTCAGTGGTCAGGACCCCCATGGACCCTCACAGAGCAGGTACTATTTGGGTGGTGGGTCATTCTCAGCACTGCAGTAACACTGATGTGGTGGTGTTGCGTTAGTGTGTGTTGTGCATGTGTGAGTGGATCAGACACAGCAGTGCTGATGGAGTTTTTAAACACTGTGTCCACTCACTGTCCACTCTATTAGACACTCCTACCTTGTCAGTCCACCTTGTAGATGTAAAGTCAGAGACGATAGCTCATCTGCTGCTGCAGTTTGTGTTGGTCATCCTCTAGTCCTTCATCAGTGGTCACAGGACGCTGCCCACAGGACGCTGTTGGCTGGATATTTTTGGTTGGTGGACTATTCTCAGTCCAGCAGCGACACTGAGGTGTTTAAAAGACCCTTTTCTCCCTGTTTCGTCTGATGTACGAGAGCTGAGACTTCATTTTATTAATGTATTTTACCTGAAATTTGAAGCTGTTTTGCCTGAAACGTAACATTGTGGTCTGAGGACGTCCTAAAATGCACATTGTACAATGCCAGCTTTTTTGTACAGGCATGACATCCAACTGCAGCACCGAGCGCATTCAACCAGCGCAGCTCAACAGCCGCATTTCTATAACAATGTCATCTATGTTAAGTACAAGAAGTTATGTAAGGTACCAGTTTGCTTATGTATTTAATATGGATGTGAATGTGAATACTAGTGTCTTGCTATCGTTGGCATGAAATAAATGAATCAGTAAATGAGCGACTGGTTTTTCAAACCATTGGCAAATGAGTTTTTACTGTCACCGGGGGCTATTACCACGGTAACGTCACAGGGCACAGGCCCACACACATCCTCTCTCACTCTCTTTCTCTCCCTCTCTCACACACACACTTTTGCACATCACTTTTTAATGGATGTTCTGAACGTCGACACATTAAAGAGTCACTCAGGAAGTGTATGAAACATTTAAGTTCTTATTGATTAAACTGTACATGCAGAGAGCCGAGGGGAAACTTCAGCATTTCTGATTAATAAACTGAAGGAGGAAATTGAATTTGGAAGCGAGTGTTCATTGCTGACTGCAAACAGAAATTATACAGTCATTTATAAGACTGCTCGGAGGTCCTGCGTTTCATTTTAGAGAGGTTATTTTTTTACTAACCCTGGATTTGAGCTGAAGCACTTGAAGACAGCAATTTTTTTCCCTTTTTTTTTTCCTCTTTAGTCTGTGTGTGTAAGCGCGAGCTTTAAAGTCTTTGCTATTTATCACCTCCAGCTTTTCATTTCTGGAGTGTCTCTCACCTCAGCAATCCAAAAAACGCTCAGCGTCTCTGGGACTCTACTGAGAACTCTCTTATAGGCAGCATTGAAAAGAAGCTAATCAGATTTGCATCACTTTAAAGATTGAATCATACCCAGCCGAAGTTGTACGTGGCAGAAAAGCACTGAACTGCTGAAAGCTCTTAACCCTTAGAAGCCTCTGACTTGTTAGCAGCTGCGCTAACAAAGCAGCATGTCGTACATTTATATTTGTGAATGATTTTTTATTGAAACAAGGGGAGAAATTCTGATGAAAGTGCAGATTCTGAACATTCAGTCTGCATTTGAAGAGGAAATCATTAATTATAATTGGAATTTGATTAATTGAATTTTCTTGTTTAGCCAAACGAGAACAAAATGTTTACATTTTGCCACATTTTGTCATTTGTTGACATCAAAACAACAAAAAATATATATGAAAAATGAATCTATCTATCTTTATCAGTGCCTGTGTGCCTATCATGTTAATTAAATGTACAGCAGAATGACAATAACGTCTAAGTATTAATGCCTGAATCACACAGAGCTGCTCTCATAAGTGTCAGAAAGCATTAAACTGCAAAATCTCTTAAACATGATTAATGGCGTTTATGAGTTTAGGGCGTCAACGTCATGATCCCATTACAAAGATGTGATCAGACTAATTGGCACAGCCTGCTTTCAGTCTGCATTTAACATGTTTATGCAGCTACATTTACTCTGGCACTTAATAGTACATTCTTAGGTTGCACACATGCATTGGTGTTTATTTAGTTGTATTCATATATTGCATTTATAATATATTGTCATTGCCCAAAAGGTCAGCAGACAAAATGAAATTGCACTGATGACGTTACAGTGATGTTCAGCTTTTTTCTATGTGTTGTAATAAAGTGTTAAAATGCTTTGAATCACCATGATCCTAACGTGGTGACTCAACTGCGTCGATTTATCACTTTGAAGTGAAGGACTGAATCATACCCAGCTTTAGTCACACAGCCTGCTTTTAATAGAGTTTAGTTCATGTAAAGTTTGTGTCCATTTTTTGGTCCAAAATAAACTCCCTGGATGTGAAAAAAACAAGGACATCAAAAAAGCCTGACCCCGCCTATCCAAAAGCTCATCTTTAGCCAAAATGAAGTTCTCATGTTAGTTTCTCAGGCTGTGCTTATTTTTGGCTAAAATAAAACCCCAAAATAAACTCACTGACCACCAAAAACACGTCCTGCGATCAGTGTCTTTTGCGGTGTGTGTCAGTGACCGTTACAAACATAAACACCACGTGAACAACAATCTTTTTGACTGCCAGTGTGTTTTAATGAGTTACCACCTGAAATCTGTCAATGGGGGGCGAAGTGGCCGCTTTTTCACTCTTTCACTATAGCTGGTCTGTGCGAGTGAAACTGAATAAAAGTGTTTTGCCCTCAGTCTGACCTGAACTGCAGTGCTGTACCGTTCTGCGTTTAGGAGTTTAAGAGGCTAATGTAAAGGGAAAAAACACACCATATGTGCACCAGACAGAGGCTACTGTCAAGGGCAATGAGTAAATAGCACCAGGGGAATTAGGATAGAGGAGCTAGAGAGTGAGTGTGTGTGTGTGTGTGTGTACTTGGATTGCTCTATTCGTAAGGTCCAAACAGTCCTCACACTTACTGAAATGTGACAAAAAGGTTTGTTAGGCACTCTTTGCTGGTCTAAGTACATTTGTTTTATAGACATAATGCTTTTTCTGAAAAAGGAGAAGCTAGAAGAACGATTAAAAACATTTGCCCTAAATCGTTAAATTTATTAGAGTTGTTTTGTTACAGTATCACTGGAGTCCATGTATGGCCTCATAAGTGTGAGCATTATAGTAATACTCTTTTGAATAGAAACAAAAGGGTTAAAATCATCCCAATTATCCAATCAGGACCTTTCCCCTCCATGGTATCTAGGTAGACACAGCCAAGCTGGGTCTCCCATTGGTTAGGACTTAATTGAACTAAATTGAGGAACTAAATTGAAGACCTAACGCATCAGATTAACCGCCAGCATGATTAGGAACTGACAGTGGAGTCATCCACATGTTGATTTACACTGGGTGGCTCATTCTAGGACTCTCAAAGTCCTAAATATGTCACTGACTCCTGTTTCAGTCAGAGAAAACAGTGACCACTCTGATCTGTGGCATTTAGATTAATAATGGCATTTAATGTAGACTGGACAAAAAAACTTAACACTAAGATGCTTACAGAATCCCATAGGAGCGCTAACAGAAATGAACATTATCATTGAGGTGTTTTTCTGTGCGTGTGAGCGCTAAAATAGAGAGATGTAAAATTCTTAAGTTTACATGTGGCTGGGTCATTCTACAGAAACGTCCACTTTTCTATCTCTCCATAGGAGTCACTGGTGTTACCGATCCTCATTGGTGTCACACATAATAAAGGGAACACCAGAGACATTTTTAATGAAACATGCATTTTACAAAATGGCTGCTACAGAGCATCAAACCACATGTCGTCAATCATGGAATATCCACTAAAATATGGAATTTAATCCATTTGTATTGTATTTTTTCACAGTTACCTAATGGTAATGTTAATGGTAATACCACCATGTGCTTTTCTTCATAGATCCTCAGAAACAGGTAAAAGGAAGTCAAGTGATGTCATCAGTGTGACTTTTATTTCAAAATAAGAGATTTTTTGTTACGTGGTAACACCAGTGACACGACTCCTGAGGACAACTTTCATTATATATTTTATAATATTTATTGTGTTCTTTATATCATTTAATTTATATATTTCATAGTCATGTATAAATTATTGTAGTTAAAATTGCAGAAATTGCATTTTTTTTTCTTCAAAATATGGCCTCATCCTTTACACGTGACTGTAAGGACGAGCTCTTCTGTGGTGCTTGGAATTCTATATGATTGATTTAAAAACCAATATTGCTAAATTGAGGCTCAGAAGGTGTAATTGTTAAAATAACGTATTGTTTTATTTTAAAATATAAATAAATTGTAACTCTGACATGTTTGCAGTATATCTGTAAATGCTAGGGACAGAGAAATTGACGTTTCTGTAGAATGACCCAAATATGTTTTAGATATGTTTAAAAAAGAATACATGTAAGATCTCACAAGTGAAGTAATACATGATAAATGTGTGTGTATGTACTTGTATCATTATCCTTGTAGGTCCTCACAAGTACAGTTTGGGTCATTTGCTGAAGTATCATTGGTCTCCAGGGAAGACCTCACAAGTGAATACGCTGTGCGTTTGTGTGTTTGTATTTCTATCCTTGTAGGTCCTCAAGTGCAGCATTGGGTCATTTTGTCAAAGTATCATTGGAGTCAATGGAAGATAAGTAATATACCGTGTGTGTGTAGCCATCTCTCCAGTGACTCTGGGGCCTAATGAATGACCGCCCTAACGCTCGTCCCGTGCGGTGCGATGCGGTGTGTAATAGAGTCTCGGCTGTGATTGCAGCGAGCCTCGGGGACCGGCACGTTCTCCGCAGGTTCATTTGGACTTTAATGAGGGATTAGCATGGACAGGGCTAGAGCGTCAGGCTAAAGTTTGAGCAGATTAATGGAGTGTGACATTATTGCACCTGAGGGGAAGACTGTTACGATATCCGGCACATTGAGCTGATGTAGGAGAGGGAGAGAGGGAAGGAGAGAGAATGGAGAGAAAGAGGGACGATGAGACGTTCCGAATCTGTATGTCTCTCATTAGTTACACCAGCCGGCTTTTTCTCTTTTGCTTTTTCTCTGTTCTTTTTTCTTTTAATCACTTTTTCCAGCGTTTCATTAGCGCTTTTACTGGGAGGTTACAGAATTCTGCTAACATCAGTTCTGCTGTCGAGCAGCGCTGTAGTCTAGTCTGAAGTACTGGGTGTATTGTGACTAGCTGATGAGATCACAGTTAGCAAGACTAGCCTAGCCGCCAACTTAAACAGCTTGGTTGTCTTTATGTTGCTAAATGTGTTAGTTATCTTGACACATGCTAGCTAGGCTAGCTAACCTGTTAACATTACAATGGTGTAATTAAACTTTGCATAGAATTATTAATGCTTTACATGTTGCCTTCACTTAGTCAGCCAGTTGGGCAGGTAGTGAGTCTTTTCTCCATGACTGTTTAAGTGCTAATTTGTTACTTTTCTTGTGCATTTTTAAGTGAATATATGCAAATCCTAGACGTTCCCCAGTGAGTCTATAGCATACATCTGCATATAAAGTAAACTACACCTCTGCTGTAGAGTTTAATCCTTAAAAGCAGACCTCATACCACTAGCGGCCTGTGTCCTCCACGTTCCTCCCAACTTTTCAAAGTAAACAAAATATAACGAAGTGTTTTAATGTTGTTGTGTCGTCATTGTCAGTAAAGTTTTACATTATAATGTCAGCTGATGCTCAAACAGACGTGTTAAAAACACATTGGGCCTCATTCACCAACCATTCTTAACCTCTTCAACTCCCCGAGACCACCGGTGGTTCCAAAACGCACTTCGTCATATTCTACATAATTTTCATATTTAATAAGCTACATTCTAAAGGTGGGGGTCGTATGAGAGCTGTAACTGTCTTCTTCCCAGTCAAATAGATGGGTGATGTAATTTTAAACCATTATAATAAAAGAAGCTGAACTCTTTCTGGCTTTCAGCAGTGAATTGTAAGCATATAGCAACATGTGTATGATCATAAAACACAAGTTCTGTTAATTTGAGGGGAGCTTTTACAAAATTAAATAAATAAATAAATAAAATAAAAATTTACATTTATTTCATGCAGTTACTGAATAATTTGCCTTACGATTTGGTCATGTAAATTCAGACGGACAAACCAAAATATACCCTGGAGAATAAGAAGAGTTACACAGTTTTGACGAAGATGCTTTCTTATTTGGGATTCGTTCTTGGGTAAGAACATAATCTTCACACTCAAGAGCAGGAAAATTCAAAATTCTATGGTTTAAAACACATCATGAATCTGACGTAGACTTTTTCTTAGGACCTCCCTCAAGAACACATTTAAGAATATTGATATTCAATATATTGATGAATGAGGCCCACTGTGTCTTTAACTAGACAGGCGTGTGAAGGACCACATCCAGTTAAGGATGTGTTGTTTTGTTTTGTATTAAATTGAAATGCTAAAGCTAACAACCTGAGGTCTGTACGAATAGTTGGAGAAATATGAAACCCGTGCCTTTAAGGATTAATAACAAAAATGTTATTTATCATTGGTTTTTCCCTTCATGGAGCATTTTTCCCAAAATAAAGCCATCAGTTTGAGGCATAGCATACAGGACAGCCGTACACTTATGATGTTTTTGATCAGCAAATGGATTTTTTGGTCTTCCTGCACCCTCTGAGTTCTGCGCAAGGTCAGTCCTGCTGTGTTTACAAAGCAGGACTCTTGTTTAGGCCTCAACAACATGACATTTCCATGAGTATCTCACAAGTTTTTCACAAGTTTCCTGGTGGGAGCGACCTGGCTAGTCTCTCAAACGCAACTTTGATTCCACCAATTTTTGGACAAGCTGCAGAGCCAGAAACCTCATGTTCCTCGCAGCAACTTTGAAGCTGCTGTGAGAGAAAGGTGAGGCGTGAGCTGCTGGGGGCTTTTCTGATGGTGTTATTGATGGACTGTGGGGCGATCAGAGCCTTTTTGACCGCAGCGTTGCCTTGGGCTGTCTGTGGTAAAGCCTGCGTGAAGGTCTAGGAATATAGAAATATAGACACCAGGAGTATGGCGCCTCACTTGGGCGGGAGCAGACAGGAGCTTTTGTAGCTAGCTGGAGCTTTTCTTCTTTTATTCATTTGTAGTGAACTACTGAAGGTGTGTGTGTGGCTGGGCTCCAAAGCTCTGCACACCAGCACTCAGCTACTTCTCTGTGTTACCTTACAAACCCTTGAAGATTTTAGAGGCAGGGATGCAGGAAGTGTGGCCGCTGCAGCACCCTCTCCTGTCAGGGCAGTTCTACTGTTCTGCAACTGTGAAAATGTAATATTAATAAAAATTAAAATACTTGAAAGCACATTTATTGGGTTCTCCTACTTTATACCTTTGCTCAGTGGCCATTTTATTGGAAACACCTACCATATAGGCGCGCTTGGTAGGTTTACCATTACAGATGGCAGCCCATCTGCTGCGAAGTTATGCCACTGTGCAACACATACTACCATGCCTTTACATTGTCAGTGTCACTGCTGTGCTGAGAATGGTCCATCAAATAAGCAATGTCTTGTCAGCGGTGGTCCTATGGTGGTCCCTCTTACCATAAAAGGTTGTAATAAAACAATGAGCTCAACTCTTTCATTGTAAACCTACAAATTGCTCCTATATGGTGGGTGTTTCTGAAAGACCAATGTAGAAAGTTTCCAATAAATTGGCAGTTCAAGCTTATAGCCCTGTCTGTACTTGTAGGGTTATTTTTTATTTTTATACTTTAATAATCCATGTTAGCCTGTCACATTTGGCCGAGGCATAGGTTGTTGGTGTAGTTACTTGCTATGTCGGTCACTTGTCATCTCTCTCCAAATTATAGCAATCATTTATAGCAGTTAAAATAATAAAAATTAGGCATTTGGCATGATGTCACAGTATATGGCACATATACGCTGCTTAGAACTTCTGCACAACCAACATAAAACGCCTCCCACGGCTGCGTCGAGGGCACCAACCTAAGGCTGTTTGGTGCACAGACCATTTGCAAATTACCAGGAACTATAAAGGCGGTTTATTTTCAGAGGCTTGTGTCGTTGACTTTTTGTGTCATTTCCACTTTCATCTCACAGCCATTCTCACATCAAAAGCACGGCAGAGTCGAGCACGTGGGGATGCAGCGTGTGTGAACGTGTGTGTGTGTGTGTGTGTGTGTGTGTGTGTGTGTGTGTGTGTGTGTGTGTGTGTGTGTGTGCGCACGACACTTTTGTCACATTCATCTGAACATTAATGCAACGTTAGAGAGTTTTTTTCTCTTGGCTCCGTATCACAGAGGGATTTTTTCAGCTTTAGGCGAAAAGATAATTATCATATAGAGTCTTAGAGAGACGGGGGAGTATGTCTGTGTGTGTGTGTGTGTGTGTGTGTGTGTGTGTGTGTGTGTGTGTGTGTTTGTTTAAGTGCATTTTGAGGACAAAGATGTCTCGACTATTTAAGAAAACAAGCAAAAGGATCCAGACTTTACAAAAACGGAAAGAAAACCCATTTCTCTTTGGTTACTGAGGTTAAGGTTGGTACTTTGGTGCATATTGGTTCATATAGGGGCTTACATAAATATATATATAATACTCGTTGAACATACTATTATTACATATAGGTGCTTTCATATATATATAATATAAATGGGACCATCTAACCCCGGTGTAGTTCGTTTGAAGCAAGAATGCAATATGGATCAAAGACTGAAAGAACCGTCGTCTCCTCTCCAACGGACGGTTTCTGGTATTGTTCTGACACATGGATGTGTGTTATTTTCTCTTCATGAGTTCTGAATTAGTGAGTACAAAATGGATAGTTTCAGTTTTAAAACATGGCTCATTTAAAGAAACTGTAAAATACACATAAAGCCAGTTTCACCGAACAACAGTAAAATTTGGCTGCCGATAAAGTTGAAGGGGTGCAGCAGTGGGAAAAAAGCTGTCTGCTTCAGGTAGCAGTTAATTCCACTTCGCAGCAAATTTATCTGGGTCAACTTTAACCCTGCAAATTTGCAAACTGTAGAAGTGTGAGCTTATAGAAAACAAGACGGCGAGATGTGATATTGTCTTTCCTGCTCTGCGGTCAAAGTAATGTTGCTTGTCACTCGCAATTACAAGAAAACAAAACTTGGTAACCAGTTTGCCGTTAACTGAACTACATGTTCCCTCCAAAATTAGATCACATCAAAACTGCCCTTAATCATCTGAACTTTAGTCCACTGGGTGAAGAAAATGCAGGTGGCAGTCTGGTGTGACCACCACTTTATTATTATTACAATTATTATTATTAATAAGTCAATAATAACAATTTATCATTTCTTTTTTTTGTCCAGGCCAAGAAAACCAAACTGTAGATAAACAAACCCCGATGCATATGGGACATATTGTTAGTATATATATGTTCTTACATAGAGCAAAACCTTGATTTTCCATTTTGGTATTTTTCAAAACAAAATTTCAAAAAATGGCAGCTGCAATTTACACTGTGCCAAAGAAATGGTCCAAAATGACTTAGAAACATCTTTTTACATCAATTTACATTTAAAGTTAAGGATCATTTTTCCTTTTCCTGTGAAGTTACTGTTTTGAAGATATAAGGTTTTATTCTGACAATACATATAATATAAATAGGACGTATTCCTATCATTAGTGTTGTTTTCTATATATTACAGGTTGGACATATTGATGTTATACATAGGTACTTCAATATATACAGTGGGGTCCAAAAGTCTGAGACCACTAGTGAAAATGCATTTACATAAAGTTCTGAATCTCTTAGTATTTGGCACGTCTCCCTTGCTTTGACAGCGATTTCTCAAGCTGGCATGGAATCAGTAAGTTTGTACAAAAGCCTCTGATGAACAGATCAAATCCACCTGGGAGTCGTCTGAACATGAGGTTCAGTTGAAGATACGACAAAGAAACCTCACCTTTTTGTACAAAATGTTTGACCTTAACATGGTCAGTTTCACACATTTGCTTCAGTTTGAAAAGTGCAGCAGAATTTCGAATATTTTTCTTCATTTTAATCGATATTATTTTTCTTTTTTTAAATGTTTTGTTTTATTTCTAGGATTAACTGAAAAAGGCCAGAATTTTAATGAGGTCTCAGACTTTCAGACTATATATATTACATATGGAACATATTGTTGGGTAACACTTTACTGTAGGGTGCTGTTCATAAGGCTACATGACACCTACATAAGGTTGTCCTTACAACTGACATAACCCTACATAACTGTTTATAAATGCTTATTACAACAGGCGTCATCTGACTTTGATCAAAATTGGCAAATGTAACCTTTATAGCGAATGACGCTTATTGGAACAAGCATTTATAAACAGTTATGTAGGGTTATGTCAGTTGTCATGACAAGCTTATGTAGGTGTCATGTTGCCTTATGAACAGCACCCTACAGTAAAGTGTTACCTATTATTGTAGTATATGGACATATGGGACATATATGGGATATGTATGACTCAACATCCTGACATGGTATCAAATCAAACGTGTGTGTGTGTGTGTGCGTGTGTGTGTGTGTGTGTGTGTGTGTGTGTGTGTGTGTGTTATTTTTGTTTTTTTCGTCTGCCTATCCTGTCTGGATGGCAGCCCATTTATCGAAGTAGCCAGAAAATTCAGCTCTATCCATCTTAATGTCATTTCACAAAGCAGAATGATTGATAAGCGAAGTTTGAGGCGTTAGTTTTGTGAACCTTTCAGACAGGCTGCATGCAAAAACGCCAAAAAAAATGGATGAGTGTTTTGTCCTCCGCCTTCGCTCAGCTCACTCTAACCCTTTGCCATGCTTTTTATTCCAACATTTCGACCCTTTCTCTTTGGTGTTCCTCAGACTACTCAGCAAGTATGATTCCACTTATTCACACTTATTTTAACCCCTCAAACGCTGAAAAACGGATCTGCTGGTGGGCCGATTCTGTTCCTCTCTCCTCTAACTTTATAGCTCAGTGGATTTACATTGTGTTCCATGTAGCTACTGTAAAATAGGGCTGCACGATATAGATCAACATTGGCCTTGGCAATACTGATATTTGCTCCAGTATGCAAATAAGCCTATTAACCATCTCAGAATGGGTTATTATCGCTTACTGTGACCCATCACAATTACAGAGGAGTGTTTCTGTGGGTGTTTTGATGGGTCAAGGCATTCACATGATCCAACAAACTCATCATTTTCAGCCAAAAATAAACATTTAATCTTACGTGTTTTAAAGTGTGATGTACTGAGTAAACATTGTTTTCAAACGTACTAGTCCATTTACTAAGTTTTTTTTATGTCATGAAAATCAACATATTTACATATTCAACCAAAAATCTCGCCCATTCACATTGAAGTTAAGGAGTCTTTCAGCCTCAGAATGCTTTTTGAGTGGGACATAACATAAGGCAACCTATCAGAACAGAGCTCATTTACATATATCAGCCTTAAAGGTGCAGGAACAGACGCAGCCTGTTCAATTCTAAGGGATGTGGTCATGTAAAAAATGAGTTATGACTCTTTTTGGTGCATAAAATCACACATTATACATTTAAAAAACAGTGCAATTAAAAACACAGCATATGGGTCCTTTAATGTAGTGAAAAATATTGCATTATGGAATCTCCTTCGTATCGTGCAGCCCTATTGAAGCTTTAGGGTGCGAAGGAGCTTAAGAGGTGAGCACTGCATGACCGAAACACGGACATAACAAAAGCATAATTCACTCACTACAGACTGCAGTGATGAAGGGAACCGAGGGAAAGCATGACTCAGACCCTCTTTCACAAAGCCAAACTAAAGTAGATATGGTGGAAGAAAATGTTTCTTGACTGTTCGCTGGTTGTACAGTACATCTGAGAATGAAGATGGTGACACTGCTGTTTAAATAAATGCACCCCCTCCTTCATCATCCTCCTCTTCCTCATACCCTTCATTTTAACCCTTAGAGGTCCAGTTATTGCCATTTTGCTATACGTTACATTTTTAGATAATTGTAATTAAATCTGTAGTGACTTATACAGTAGATTACATTTACATTTGATTTACAAGTTTCTTTCAGTGGGAAAAACAACAAACATCAAAAATACAGTCATCCCCGGAAAAAATATAGCTTTATTTACGACAGTAACGTTCAAATTTAAATCATAATAATATATCTAATGTGGTGTGGAAAGTTTAGAATCTGCACTTTCCACTAAATCTCTTCTATGTTTCAGGGAGCTTATAAATCCATAAAATCTCCATAAAAATTGGCCATAACTGAGACCTCTAAGGGTTCATTTTATTCATAATATAACCTTTGGCCCAGTTTTGACACCTATATTTTGTTGTTTTCTTTTTTTGTTGGAAAATCTCAACAATCCACTTATTTCCCTTCCAAGTGTGTGTTATGTATAAGCGCTGGTTGCTTTGAGCCAGAGCATCAAGCTAATGTCATTCCCCACCATTCACCCCCACCATTCACCCACATTCAACTTAATAGAGGTGATTATAGCCGTCCCATAAACGTAATACAAAACCGCACCTGACATGAAAAATGTGAACGACTGCTTCCATCCTTCATTCCTGACCACAAGTGAACGACTACTGCATCTCTTCATGTAATTTATATTGTACTTTAAAGATGTTGTATGTAAATTGAGCTCCTGGTAATCTTGCTTAATGTGCTGTGATATTCTGTAATGGACTGTTATGTTTTTCTTTTTTCTTTTTTTTCTTTTATGCATTTTCCTCCGCTCGATATAATGTAATCCCCCTCCTGCAATCTGTACCAACTCCCATGCACAAGTAATCTATTATTATTACTATTATTATTATTATTATTACAACATTTTTTAAACTGTTTTCTGCTGAGCATTGTTTGATCTTTTTAATTTCATAATAAATGTTGAAAAGTGAGTTTTTATTTTTCTTTTTTGCTTCTCTTGCATTTGCTCTATCACTGCTGTTTTGGAGAAAATACATGGGCCGTACCGTGTGTGGAGAGATAGAGGGAGATAGAGAGAGAGAGAGAGAGAGAGAGAGAGAAAGAGCGAGAGTGCAATTACATTTAAATCTTCAATCAAAACGGTTAAGGGGCAGATTTACTAAAAGAGGCGCTAATTACTGACAGTCTACAGACAATTTGCGCTGGTGAGGGCGGCCAATTTAGTGAGTTATGTGTTAAGAATGTTCATGCAAATGAACACATGCGCAACTTCATAATTAACATATAACCGGCTCAAAATAAACCTCTGTTTTGCTCACGTCCTTTTAGTGTGGAAGGACGCGTCCAACAGGTGGGATTAAAAAAAATCAGTTTGTATTTTGATTTATTCTGTTAAACATTTGACTTTTTTTCTCAAAATACTGGTTGTTTTGGCCTAAAAGTCATGACGTATGTCAAAATAATTAGTTATTATTCTTTCAGGAGGTTTAAGTATTTTGAAAAAAAAAATCTTATTTCATCATAAAAATTATGCCTATATAGTCAATCACAATAGTCACAATTTAAAGTCCAACATTTTTTAAATGTTTCTGCATAATTAAATGGTGAATAAGTAAACAGTGTCATTCAGAGCAGTCTGGTGTGAAATGCTCTGTTTTAGAGAAACTTGCAGAGTCAGAATTCTCCACAGTGGTGATGATAGGAACCAGACGTCTTAAGAGGTTAATGCCTCTAAAAGCTGCCTCACATGAAATGGTTAGGAATGCACAGCCTGGTGCCTGAAACATTGTTTTATGATAGTTTTGAGATAAAGTTTTGGCCTAAACCATATTTTTTTCAAATACATTCATGGTGGAGAGGTACATGCAGGGCACTGTGAGGCAAAATAGTCCCCAAAAAAACCTTTTCCACTATTTTCCATGATCAACATTCCATATAAACTCAGAAGACTTGTGTAGGTTCACTGGTGGTTTGGTATAGTAAGTAAAATGTCTATATTTGTGTTGTTGTCACGGCGACCCCTGGTTCCTATCACCACGACGGAGTCGGTATGTTTCACTACAATGAACCAGTTCACATCAAACCACTCTGAATGACTTTCTTTATATCTCAACCACATAATTGTCCAGGAATTTTGAAAAATCCATGGAATTCAAGGCAAAGCAAATATATTGTTTGTGACAGCGCACAACATCAGTATATCTGCCCCGAAGTTTTCACCCTGTTAGACTGACGAAGCTCCACTTTATCTTTGGAGCATCACTGATTCACTTAGTGTAGTTACATCACTGTAGTACAGTTTCTGCTGCTTTCATCCACCATCAAAGATGTGAAGTGATGATTTAGGCCCATATTTTGTCTTCAAAAACCCAAAAGCTTTTTTTGTCTGTACAATTTAATTTGAACAAACTGCATGTCTCACTTAAAGCGCTGAACAGTGGTGAAGCCCTAAAGACAGGCTGGGATTTTGACGGCCAGCTTTATTGACTTAAAATTGCTCAGGCTGTAAATATATCCGGCCAGATGCACCGTCTTCAGGGAGTAGAAACAAGAAGGTAGATGTAATGTCATAAAAGAATACACAAACTTTTCAGATAATATTTTGCAAATGGTATTTTGGGTCATATCAGCATTTCCACAGTCATATCTAACGAGTCGTATGTTCATGCATTAATAAAAAATAATCAACTAGAAAATACCACTGGCCTTCTGAAGTGTCTTTTAATATTTTTAATAACCATATTACAGTGTTTGTTTGAGGAAGACAATGTTGTGTATACATTTATAGGGCAATGAATAAAACCAGTTACCCTGTAAACTCCAGGGGTCTGTATGCAGGCCCTCACTCGGAATTGTAGCACTATTAGTAACTGAACTGTTATTAACAGTTTCTGTATAACTAGGATTAGTAACTGAGTAATAAGCCTCTCGATTAGGGGTTACACTCCACCCTCATCCAGGAAAAAAGTCTCTCCTACCGGATTTAACTGTTGCACCCTCTTTATCTGTGAGGTCAGTTTTTCCTGATGGTGTGCTGTTTCTCAGAGATGCCTCCTGCAGGACTTCCCACAGGTTTGTGGAGCTGATTTGATCGACATTCGCATTTACATTTATATTTACATTCACATTTATGTACAGTATTTAGCCTCCCTCAGACTTTTCCATCCAACTCTTCACAAAGAATTTTAAGGTTAATTGACAGGTGAAAGTGGGTCGTTCCATAACAGACACAGCCCCTTTTGCTTCCTTCTTCTTTTTCATAATAATAATAATAATAATAATAATAATAATAATACTAATAGTGACTAGAGATAAATAACTGGATAATATGTCATTGTTTAAGGGGTTTTGAAAGGTCCTTTCTATTGCAGACACACCGTTTTGTCTACTTAATAAGAAGACGATAAAGAAGAAGAATGATTAGAGATGAATAACCACATAATGTCATTGTTTAAGGGGTTTTCTATTCTGTTTGAAGGTCCATTTTATTTATTTACTTAAGGAATTAAAGGTCATGTTGACTGGACCAAAAACCCTCACCTCCTCACCCTCATAATAATAATAATAATAATAATAATAATAATAACTAATTATTTAGCCTAGCATATAAGATGGTAAAGGCCAGGTGACTCTGGGCAGTCCATTACAAACAGACCCTCTTCTGTCTTCAAATATTTATTCTTACTTAATTGAACAGTAACAGTGAAACTGAAACATTTGTTTGAACATTTCAGGGGGAGGAGAAAAGTGTCCCCAAACTTTTGAAAGTCAGTTTAATAACACCGATAGGTGTGGAAAGGTGTTAGCTGTATGTGTGGACTCTGTGTGCTGTAGCTGTGCTGGACCATCTTAGTTGAGGCTGGGATTAGTTCAGTTCTACTCAGTACATACTGACTACATACTGACTACATACTGACTACATACTGAGTAGAATGTTAAAGTGAACCTCAACCCTTCCAACACTGACCCTCCAACACTGACCCTCCACCACAAACCCCAACACTGCTCCAACTCACATGTACACTGGCTGTGGGAATAAATAAGAACTTAAAGGACTTAAAGGAGGCCACTGTTCGTTTGTAATTGGGGTGTAAATCACTCAAAGTGATTCAATTCAGTCATGATTCTTGAGGAGATGATTCAGTGCATCATTAATTCTCAAATTTCATCACAATCTGATTCAGTTTGTTTTCTGAACACTGTAGTGAACTGGAGGAACATTAGCAAAATATAGACAACAAAAACACAAAATATACACCAAGGCTTTTCACATTTAAAAACAGCCCAGAATTTCACTTTGTCCAAAAAATGAGTGCCTACTTTACTGAATATGATTAGAATCAGCTACTATGGTATCCGGAATCAATGCAGTCGATTCACCACCTTCTGATTAGTGCATCACTGAGACAGTGTAAGACAATGCAGCATCACACAGAAATCTCCAGCTCCACATACTATGAACAACGTGGACATCCGCACAGCCCAACAACTCCGGGGCAGATTTTAATGTGTTAAAGGGGGAAAGACAAAAACCTCTTAATGGATCACTGATGAAACACCAGGTCAGAAAGGGTTAAAGACTGAAATGTACATCATCCTCAGGAACGCCGTTCTGTGCCACATATACAGGCATTTCTGATTCTATATGTGCTTTTAAATGTAAAGTAATGAAGACCACATACAATGTATTTCACTCACAGCAGAGAGCGAGTGTCACTATTGTCTGCCAAAGAAACAGTTCATACACACTGTGGGTAAAGGGTGAAGCTGAATACTGAACGACAGATTGTGAGGATTATATGTGTGTGGGAGAGAGAGAGAGAGAGAGAGAGAGAGAGAGAGAGAGAGAGAGAGAGAGAGAGAGTGAGTCATTATAAAGCCATAGAATCTGTGTTGTGTTGAATTTGAGTCTGTTTTTGTGTTTATTCGCCTTTGGAAGTCGCAGTTATCACTGGCAATAGTTAATATATTTATTATTTTTTGCTTCTGGCCCAGTGAAACAAGCACAGAAAGTGCAGATTCAATGGAAAGTTATTGTTGTTACAGTTTTGTTTTGCAAAAAGAAGAACCATCCTTTATATTTTTTAATGTTTTTCTCATTTTTTGACATCAAAACAAACAGAAAAAGTCAGAAATCAGAAGCACAGACTCGATACCTGATGATACCTGTAATGAGTGACATACAGTACTGTTCAAAATTCATAGGACTAACCACACTGTTTAAAACTGTTCTCAGCAGTGAGTCTGTTTTTACTGTGATTTGAATAAAACACCATATGTGATTTGAACAGATGCTCAGTGAACAGAAACTAGAAGGTCTTAATTTGAAATAAGTAGTTATTGTGTTGTGAGCTAGTTTGAAGAAGAAAGTTTGGTTCCAGATTTCTTGTTTAAACCATCACATGGAAATAATAAACTCAATGACCAACTGTGTCTGTTAGAGCTGGGCCTTCGATTTGGGCCATAATTGTCAAAACCTGGTCAAAACCTACATAATTCTAGTAGTTTGTTAGTGATTCACACAAGACTTTCTGAGGCTGAAGTTTCTTATTCTAATTTTTCATTCCACCTTAAACGATGCAGGAGTTACATCCTGGCACTTTGGCACCAAATGGAAAATTCCATGGCACCAAAATGTAACAGCTACGCTGTCTAAGGTGGAACAGAGGATTTGACAAAGGCGGTTCTGCATTGAACGCAGACATTTGAAACCTTTTACATTTACAAGACGTTACGTATTTTATTTAAATCTTGAGACAGACATGTTAGCACATATTTACCTGCTATCAGTTTCACAGTGACTCTTCCAGTAGAGGGCTCTGGTGCAGAGCTGCCACCGCTGTTTTCCATTTCTAACATCCTGTTCATTAGGCTGCTGTTTGTATTCACAGACTTCCAGAAGGCCTAGAGTAATGTTTTTTATTTCCATTGATGTTTTTTATTTCCAAAAATTGCTCCTGTCTATTGGAAATCAAAACGTGATTGGTTGAGTCCTGTGTCATTAATGTTAATAGTTAATCTAACACTTCCAACCTTCAGTTTCTGAAGTCCTAACCAATAGGTGAGCTCGGTTAGCTATATCTGCCTACATACCATGAAAAAAATTATTTCTAATTGGCCAATTTTCCATGCAGTGTTTCAAGACTTTTATCTACTTGTTTTCATCCTAAACTTCACAATGAAACAAGAGTTGTACTCTAATACTTGCATAGTTTAAATGCTTGCGTGATTTTATTTAACAAAGATTAACTAAAATGGTATATTTCCCAGAAATCATTAGACCTTCTCTGAATGCCTGGGCAGAGGTCACTAGTAGGTGGACCGCGGTCTGAGTCCGGACCCTGACACTGTCCAATGCGGACTTGGACCTATAACTGATAAACTATGGAGAATTATTTAATTTCGATGGGGTGGTCCTATTTTAATCGGCGTAACTTTTCTAGCCTTACGGTAGCTTTAGCGGCCCAGGAGACTCACAGACCAATCACATGCATTGTAAACATCACACGTGACGCTACTCAGCCAATCAGATCTGTGCATTACGATGAGCACTGAGACTCGAGTGAGTGAGGCACACACAGGGGAGGGACGAGGCGAGACACAGCAGTCGGAGAAGAAAGTGAGTCAGAGGGAAGTTATTTCACATGTCGTGCTCTAAAAAGAGAAAACTGACAGTAAATGTTGTTGAAATATGACTGAACTGTACTTTATTTGATTTTACATTCAGTTGTTGACTGTATAAGATGCTGATATACCTACTAGGCTACTTCAGTAAACAGTATATGGCACTGAATCATGATGCAAGTTAGACACTGATGTTCTGGATCTTTGCTTGAGGAAATTTTCTCTAACCTTATTGAATTTTAATTAAAGACCCCTGATCTAAGGTTAAATTCCATCACCAGCAAAACTACAAATAATCTTGGCCTTCCTTGAGGAGAGGTTTGGAAATGGTGTAACGACTACATTGACATACCTAAAGTTACTATATTACTGTAATAATGTTTTTTTATTTTGTATTATATTTAATGAACACTCACTGCTTGGAAAAGTAGCTTTTTAAATCTAATTCTCTCAGGTGCCTACAACTTTCACACAATACTGTTTATAACAGATCTAAATGTAATTTACGTCATAACTGTAAGTACATGACTACATTTATACAATTACATTACAACTGATGTAAATAAAATATGTAACAAAGCAGCATAATAACTATATTTCAAAGGGTCAAAACCACAGCAAGTCTAAATTTAAGCAAACAGCTGCACATGCTAACATTAACAAATGGAAGGAAGATAGCAGCCACCAATCAGCATGACTCAATTAGCATAATGCTAACTGGTGTTATTAAATGTCATTCGTTGTTAACAAAATTACCTCTTTTTTTGCCTGTTCATTTAAAGCTGCACTATGTGAGTTTGGGGATTTGGAGACACCTCTGGTGGAAATGTGTAATTGCACGCAGTGAAGGCGCTTCGGACCCCCTGTCCCCCAGTGGATGAATCTGATGATTAGAAGCTTGTGTAAACAGTTTTAAAGAGAACTCGGTCGAACTTGGTGAAGGACGTGTCTCCCGAGGATGTAAACGAATGACCTACTATTGTCATCATATCTTCATCAGTGTGAGGTTGATTTCACATTTGAGACCTGGACATTAAGCTGGACCTTCTTTTCGGGTCCATATTACTGAAAAATGAATTTTTCTCATTTATAAAAAGATTTCATACATTTTAAGATATTTAAGAGTTTTAAGTTGGAATTTAAGACTCATTTATTTGTTTTTGAACTTTTAGAAGTCCTAGTGATCTTGGACATTAATTAATATATGAATTATTTCACTGATAAATCACTGAAACAAGTGAATAAATTCTGTGTAATAATGCAGATTCTAAACTTTCAATTTAGTTTGTAAGTAGAAAAGGGGATATTTTACTGATGTGAATTAGATGGGAAGCAGTTGTTGTGTAGTTTGGTTTTACAAAAAAAAAAATTCTTTACATTTTACATATTTTTTGTCATCTTTTCGACATCAAAACAAACGGAAGAAAGTTGGAAGTATAGATTCAAACCTGTTGAAACATGTAATGAGTGATAAATGTAATTCGAAACTACGTAATTATATAATATTTTGTTTATGTTTCATCCGTTCACTCCCCAGTCCATTTATGGAACCTACTCAAAATCAGCTCGTTTTGAATTTCATTGGTTTTGTGATGTCACAAAATCAGTACATTCACATATATCTGCCGATTCAGTCTACGGCAGTTTAGCTCCACCCATTCATGCTGTAGTTATAAGGAGTGTTTCAGCCTGAAATGCACAATACAAGGCAGCCAATCAGAACAGAGCTCATTTACACATACCAGTCTGAAAGGCAGTAGCAAAAACAGCCTGTTTAATTCTAAGGAATCGAGAGAGGCTGAAAAAGTGGGCATGTGAAGATGAATTAGGACTATCTTTGGAAAATAAACCCAAACAAACGTTATAAGTGGACTTCAGGGTAAGAAATAAAATACAAGGGCAATATAGAACAGTAGCCCTTGAACGCTCGGCCTGTTTTTATCAAGGTACACTTACAGCCTTTAGCTCAGCGTCGGAGGTTCTGCAGCAGAACTGAAGCGCTGTGAGAACTTTGATTGCACAGTGCTGATTTACGCCTCAGAGGCTGTAACAGGTGCTGCAGTGTGAGTGTGTATGTAGATGGCCGCTTGATTGTAATGATAGAGTGTGTTCGGTGGGCTGCAGGCGGTCCGCTCCTCCGTCCGGCTTCTCTGATTGTCTGCGGCGCTGTTTGCGGAGTGTGCATGTGTCGTTTAATCTCCGTTTCTGGTTGAGATCGAGAGCGGCCGTGTTAGGGGCCATTCAGCTGTAAACGCTGACACAGTCGGAGTTTATTCAGCAGCAGGGAAAAGTCTGACAAAGCCTGCGAGCGAAATATCATCGAGTTCTCTGAGCTTCACTCACGCTTTAGATAACCTATAGAAGCCTCAGTCAGCAGGAGCAATAACACAACATTAGACCTGTATATGAACGACTCCTCACTCAACTCAGTGAACCAAGAGGAGGATTCTGTGGAGCGTGCAAAGGCGAGAGAGAGAGAGAGAGAGAGAGAGAGAGAGAGAGAGAGAGAGAGAAAGAAAAGGAGAGAGAGTTAGAGAGAGAGAAGGAGAGAGAGAGAGAGAGAGAGGGAGAGAGAGAGAGAGAGAGAGAGAGAGGAAAAGAGAGAGAAAGAGAGAGAGAGAGTTAGAGGAAAAGAGAGAGAGAGAGAGAGTGGAAGAGAGAGAGAAAGAGAGAGAGAGAGTGAGAGGGAGAGAGAGAAAGGGAAAGAGAGAGAGAGGGAGAGAGAGAGAGAGAGAGAGAGGGCGAGAGAAAGGGAAAGAGAGAGAGAGAGTGAGAGGGAGAGAGAGAGAAAGGGAGAGAGAGAGAGAGAGAGAGAGAGAGAGAGAAGGAATTAGTCATTATAAAGTCATACAATCTATGTTAATCAATTTGTAGTCACATTTGTCACTGACGATAATTAATATTTTAATTATTTCTCATCGCTTATTGAAACTAACATAGAAATTCTGAGGATTTGGTGCAAAAGAACATTTAAATTCATACCACCTAGAATTTGAATGTGATGAGAGTTTATTTTTGTGTGAAGGCCTTTTTAGCAGAACGAAAAAAAAAACATTTATTTATATTTCCGAAATAGTTTTGTCTTTTTCACCTTGAATCAAACAGAAAAAATAGGAAGAAATGGAAACTTGTCAATAAAGAATGTAAATCGAATGTAAATGTGATGGATTCAAAAAACTTCCTTAGTAAATAATTACTATGTAACTATTATGTAATAATTAACAATTGCATTTAAATAGTATTGCGAGACAAAACAAGACTGTGAGTGCAGAATTCTCATTTTTGAATTACAGTATGTTTTTATTTAAAGTTGATCCACCAGAAATGACTGTTCTGACTTCTTTTGGCACTTTTTTATAAGCCGCTCTCCCATCAGGCTCCATCCTGATAGCTCAAAACACATCATCGTCACATCAAAACCTCATAACTCCTCTTTTTATTTTTACACTTTTTGAAAAACACATCTGAGGTGGGTCAAATCAGCGCTGTGGACATGAGCACTGGTATTGTTTCAACATGTAAAATCGATATGTATTGATAAATCAATATTTTTGATAACACTAGTCCAGATGCCCCACCTAGCCTAAGAATTGGATTCATTCATCTAGTTCAACACAGCTTTGAAGCTGAATTTAAGTGCTAATAAAGCTAATATGAAAAAATAATTCACAGTTTATTTTCTTGTAAAATAATCAGCTTATTAATTATTGATTAGCCTACATCACCCATGTGACAATCCTGTGATGTTGTAATCTTTGAGACTTGAAACAGATTCAATGTGAAATTTTCTTGAGGTTAACCAAGTGGCTTTTTTAATGCCCTATAACGGTTTATTAGTGTCATATAATTACTCATTAATGCTTTCTAATGGCTTATTAATGACATATAAAGCCTTTAATTAATGTTTTATACTTGCCTTTTAATGTGATGTACTTAAAAGACACTCCATTCATTGAATCAAACTTTCCTAATGAAGAATGAAATGTCTTATTAGAGCCTTATAATGGATTATTATTGTCATGTAAAGCTTATAAATGACCTATAATATCTTATTCATGCTTTATAATTGCTCATTAATGTTATGTGATCAATAAGGCATTATATTAATCTAATTAATCATTCCCAATACAGAATAAAATATTTAATGCTTTATAATGGTAAAGCCCTGTAATGGCTTATTATTAACCTATAATGCCTTATTAATGCTATGTAATACCTTATTAATACCTTATAATGGCCTATTAAGGTCCTTTAATGGCTTATTAATGACCTATAATGGCATATTAATAAAATGAACTGCCATATTTATGCCTTATAATGGCTTATTAATAACATATAATGGCTTATTAATGTTCTGCAATGGCTTAGCAGTGAATGAACACTTAATAATCTGTACTGCCATATTACTGCCTTATAATACAATGAACTGCCTTATTTATGACCTATATTGGCTTATTAATGACCTACAATGGCTTATCAATGGCCTATAATGAATACTTAATGATCTGTACTACCTTATAATGCTTATGAATATCCTGTAATGGCTGATTAATGCTATATAAAACCTTAATAATACCTTATAATGACCTATTAAGGGTCTTTTTAATGGCTTATTGATGACCAATAATGGCATATCAATACCAAACATGCCTTATTTATGTCCTATTTTGGCTTATTAATGACCTGTGATGACTAATTAATGCCTTATAACAGTTGAATTTGTTAACTCTCCTTGGTCAATAAAAGAAAAAGAGAAAAGAATATGATATGTAATTTTAATATTTAATATAATTTGGCAAGCTGTTCGAAATGAAAAGAGCCATATTTAGTTTTCTATCAATTCTCATTTTCAACATAGGCAATTATTGCCTGCCAAGATCAGCATCGGGATTCTGTCTATCATCACTAATATTTGATCACACGGCCTTATCGTCCAGCCCTGTCACTACAGGTGTTTACATATTTTTATTTATAACTGCTTAACACCGAGAAATAATGTGTTGTTTCCACAGGGTGTGTACAGTGCACCTCCACTGCCACCGTGAAATGTGTGTGTTTAAGGATGCGAAGGTGTCGTGTTGTGATTGAGTGGATGAGACAATGGCGGTTAGAGGTGTCATGTACATGTGTGAATGTGTGGATGTTGTTCCTCATTGACGTGATGGTTGGCTGCTTTATTGATTTTTATGTCGTTTTATGGTGTTGTGTAATTATAGTGGATCAGCAGAGCCGTAGGACAAGTTGACCCACGGGGACAATAAAGTAAACAGAGTGGCCAGTTTATTAGACGCTCACTACTGGCAACTGAAGGCATCTTAAATGTACTCAATACATCTGATGTTTCTCATCATGAGCTTTTTGCAAGAATATTGTTGAATTATTGAAACAATGGGCAGGTCAACTTTGCTTGTTAGTTAAAATCACTTCAAATAAGTAAAAAAAAACAACATAGAAAGTGGTAAATATTGCATATCGCTACTGTCAGAAGATAAGATAAGGTCTGGCTGCAGACGTGCACTCTCAGTCTGACGTGCACCGCCTGCCCTTTTGATGACATCAGTGCCGCTCTGCCACAACAGTGTTTTTGTCAGTTTTATGAGGAAAAACAGCGAAACATACTGCTGGGCAGCAAGAGCTATACTGAATGTATACTGATGTTGCCAAACTGATAATAAGGTAATTAAATGTAAACTTTCAAAATAAAACCATGACAATCAGACATGAATGTCTACTGAAGAAGGCTACTGAAACTCATGAAAGCCAGGCTGAACACAATTAGAACGGTTATCAAAAACTATAATATTGATTAAAATAGAACTCATTAAGGATTCTAGGAGGTTGTGACAACATAGTCAACGCAGTACTGATTACTTTCGCTATCTCGTCAACGTCGTCACAACCTCCTAGAAAGTTGTCAGACAACGTTGTCACGACTTTCTGAGGAATCACATTTCAACATTGTAACAATGTAGAAAAGCACCAAGCAGACGACGCTGTGGGCACCAAAACAGTACAGTGTCACAACATCACTGTGTTTACAGGGCTGTTAGGAATAAAACCTGATGGTTTTGCTTCCTAACGGGAATTGGCTTGATGGTTGCGATCATATGTATGTGGGATCAGTCCTAGAACACCTGATTAAATGATCAGAATACTTTACACTGTGATATCAACCCATCAGGAAAACACAGAACACCATTAGCCACTACTGAAACCCACCAGGAACCAACAGACACTTTTAATGCGTTCTATGACTTTTTTCAATAGAGAGGTACATTAAATGTAACTCTCTAGCTGAGTTATGGACGAAAAATGGATTAAGTGATGATGTTGCTAAGCAGCAGCAGCCAAAAGTCACCGTGCCGTTGTGCTGCTTCTGCCATTGTGGCAGAGAGAGCATGTCCACGTGACATCATTGGGACTGAGAGTGCATCAGTCTGAGAGTGCAGGTCTGCAGCCAGACCATTTTTGTCGTTTTTCAGTTTTTGACATAATTTGAAAATGCCTGTTGTCCTTTACATTGTGTGTAAATTTCATGAAGAATGGACCAAAAGAAATGACCCAAAAATTCTTGGAAAAAATTCTGGTTCCATTGACTTACATTAAAAGTAAAGTATGTTTTTTCCTTCTCCTGTAAAGTTACCATTTTGGAGATACGAGGTTTTGTTCCGACAGCAGCAAAACTCTTATATCAATCTCATAATGAAATCTGTTATATCTGCATTGCGGAGTGGCTTCCACTTAACAAGATATAATTTTTTGCAGTGTACCGTGTGCCTACACTAACTGGCCATTTTATTGGAAACACTGCATAACTGCACTTTGTAGGCCATTTGTTGCTGCACATTTTTTCAACCCCCCCCGCCCATCCATCAGTGTAAAGGGACCACAACAGGACATCCACTGACCTGATATTATCTAGGCGATGGATCATGCATTTCAGGGTTTGACTGGCCACTTTATTAGAAACGCCTCCCTTGTAGCTCCACCTTGCTGGTGTACGGTTAGAGCGTGTGCAGTTTGTGATATTTTAATGGACAGTTTGTGTTAGCCATCCTCTAGACCTTCATCAGTCAAAGTTGAGTCGCTCTTGGCTGGATAATTTTGTTGGTGGACCACTTTCACCCCAGCAATGAATCCTAGCAGTAAAAATCCAAGCAATATCTGTGTCTTTTTACTGGTCTGGGTGAAAAGAAAGACGATGGCAGAAAATATTTTAATCTAAATGTCTACTTAAGGCTTGATTTTTGTTTCTAAGATACTTTTCAAAACCGAAAAACAAATCAAAAAAAGATTAATTGTGAAAAAATGATCTTTTTTAGGCCTTCAGGAAAAGCATCTCAGGAGCTACCCTGAGGAGTCTAAAATAAGAGGATAGTTTGGATTTGTTTAACACTGTTTTGGTCACTGCAGCTCTATATATGTCAAAATGTAGCAATATTTAAAAAGAAATAATACGTATGCATGTCAAAGCTACTCTAAAGCCCAAACCAAAGGCTTTTTTTTTGTCAACACGCTTTCTGGATCATTGAAATCGAGGCCGAGAAGGAATCACACAACAAATCAGTTTCCAATAGAGGTAGTTATTGTCAGGCTGTTATGGATTGCGTGTGAACGGATGTCTGCGTGCTGTCGGCCTCTTCGATGTATGGATCGTAGATGAGTATTGATCCAGGCACTTTATCTGGGAGGCTGATGCTCCAGAGTGCTGGAGAGTCAGGGCTGTGATAAATCTAGCGGAGAATAAGCTGTCATGGAGGTGCTGCACTGGGAATTATTTAACACAGACATAAAATATGGCATATCTATTGTTTTATTGTCAAGGGCATAAGAAATGTCAGGGATTTAAAGCAATAGTTTGGCCAAAAAATCCGATATACACCATTTTCCTTCTTACCTCAAATGTAGTCAGTTTGGTGTCTTAACCCTCTGCTACAAAAAATATATTTAAGTCACTTTTCTTGCATAAAATTATTCCTGATTTACTTTTTCGGACTCGGTTATTAAATTCAAAAACATTAAAAGAAAATGTGTGCAGGAGTCGTGTTCCCTGAAGTGGTGAGACCTGGCTTGTGACTGGCTAAATCCATTCCACTGTTGCACAATGTTGCTTCTAGGCAACAAACATATTTCTGCAAATTCTAATAACAAAAAAAAGATACTGAATATTAAAAAGAGGCCTAAATGCCATAACTAAGAGACAGTATGATCAAGTACATGCTTTTTATTGACTTGCTCAAACTCTTCCCTTTATTGTTAACCCTATCACTTTAAATATGTATAATGTTATTGTAAAGTGAAAATGAGTTTGTTGCCCTGAGGCAACATTGTGCAATAGAGGGTTAAGTTTCTTAAGATTTGCACTGGAGCTATGAAACTAATGTAGCTAACAAGCAGGAACCTGATTAGCTAATTGTTTCAATAATCATTGAGAAAATAGCGCACAAGTTAACACATGCCGCCCCAGACCGTATTGAGTTATTAAATGATCTCAAAAAGACTTGCTTATGTGTTTTCCATCACTATATGAAATACTGTTATCTATAAAAATAGACAAGAGTGAGGTCACATCACATTTCGAAAAACAGTGATAGCAGATGTATCACCAGATGTATTTCAGTGATACCGAATGTATGTGTAATGTCTAATGAGCTACTGGGCTAATATATCCAACAAGTAGATTAACAGAAGCTAATTAGTACATTAACACTGATAAAACTGCATCACTTTTGCTTCGAACTGTGTCAAGTTGTTGAGTAATCTGAAAAAGACTTGTTTATGGTTTTTCAGACACTGTATAACATGACAAATATAGACAAAAGTAGGCTAACGTTGTGTGGTTATAAACAGTATTGGCAGCCATCCTGAAGACTAAGTGCTGTCCAGACTTTCGTCCAGTTTTTAAAGACACACAGTTTCCACGTGGCTTCTTTTTCCTCTTCCTCCTCCTGCAGCTTTGTTTACGTGGTGGAAACTAATAATAAGCGGAGGAGCATCACTGGGGCCGTGACGAGCGACTGTCTTATCACGGCTCAATTATATGCGGAGGTGTAAAACATTCTGTGGCCTTATTGAGATGATGTGATTTTGTCCTGACGGGAAACTGAATTAGGGAAGGAGGGAAAATTGGTTTCCTCCTATCTCCCTCCGAACACAGCCGCCGAGACCTGCCTCCACCTCCACGTTAAAGCGATAATGCTCCTGATAAAGGAAATGTGCACCGGGATTTATTTCCTCCGCAACCTCATTTATTTATTTATTTATTTATTTATTTCTCCAGTCGTTTGCATTCCAGCTATGCATGGCTGTATGTGCACTCTCTCTCTCTCTCTCTCTCTCTCTCTCTCTCTTCGGTGTTCAGAAGTTGTTGTAACTCTGGACTCTGAGAAAAAAAAAAAATCAGACAAAAAATCCAGAAATGCAGGCCATGAGGTCGCGGCCATCCTTTCAAAAGATAATAACATACGGGACGCCGTGAAACAGGTCGACTCTTTTTAATGGATAAGGATCACGGACCGAAATACTGCATTCCAATTCATAGTATCTGACTGCGTCGTTAAGAAGAGCACGTCTCCATGTTGGTAGGTGAGCTGTAGCTCTGACTGTGCTCTGATGGAGCTCGTCTCATCACCGTTACTGCAGATACAGCCCTGCAGGAGGATAAACACCAACAACACAGACCAGAATGACCACAAACACATCAAAATACATGTGGACACTTTAGATGCGTCTCTAGAAAATGCTATAAGGAGAACATTAGCTAGGTTGGTGGATCCTTAACGTCTCCAGAGTTCAGAACATTCCAATCCATTATATTTTATAAACACTAATAAAAGTGGGTACCAAAACTGCCCAAGCGCTTAAATAATAAACTCATACACAGATATAAAGCTGAAGCTTCTTATTCACCAGATTCTCATTTGAATTTTCTGTTCAACCTTAAATGGAGCTGCAGTTACACTGAGATGCTGTAAACATTAAATGAGTTATGAAAGTGGGTGAATATGAAGCAACATCGGCTTATCTCAGTAAATGCAATCATTTACCTCACTAAAAGCTCCTTAATCAACAAATATCTTAAAGTGTCGCTTGCACAGCAGAGCAGCTATTGAACGCGTCTCACTGGCTGATCTAATGCCGCGTCCCAAACCACACACTTCTGTACTTCACCTGCTACACTAATGAGTGCACTTCTACTGGGTTATGCACTATTTTTACACACTATTTAGTGAGCTAGTATGCAGTTTTGGATGGGGCGCTAATAATGCAGCGGGAAATCTCAGCTGTTTAGATTTCAGCTGTCATATTTTATCAATACAGCAACAAATCAAATAAAATCAAGGCAATAAACTCAAATATATCAGCGCAATAGGGATGTCATCAGAGTACTATCTGTTGTATTCGTTTATAGTAAAGGGCCTATTTTATAGGAAACCTGAGTTTCCCTGCTTTTTGAAAATGAAAGGCTTTGATGTAGTATGTAAACATTGTTAAAGTTTCAGGCTGTTCACTGCCCAGTCCATGTTCATATGTGGAAACTAAGCAACAATAGCAGCCTGTTTTGGATTCTTCATGCCTGCACTGTCACATCCACACATTCGCACATTCAGTAGAGGGGCTGAAGTTTAGTGTTTCTCTCGTCCCTGAGGATTTCAGGCTGAAGTTAACTTTTTTTGCAGTATATTTCAGCCAGGACTGCATTTTGAGTGAGGTGCGATATATATTGCAGCCAATTAGGCATAACATTATGACCACCTCCTTGTTTCTACGCTCATTGTCCATTTTATCAGCTCCACTTACTATATAGGTGCACTTTGTAGTTCTACAGTTACAGACTGTAGTCCATCTGTTTCTCTGATACTTTGTTAGCCCCCTTTTACCCTGTTCTTCAGTGGTCAGGACCCCCATGGACCCTCACAGAGCAGGTACTATTTGGGTAGTGGGTCATTCTCAGCACTGCAGTAACACTGATGTGGTGGTGGTGTGTTAGTGTGTGTTGCGCTGGTCTGAGTGGATCAGACACAGCAGTGCTGCTGGAGTTTTTAAACACCTCAGTGTCACTGCTGGACTGAGAATAGTCCACCAACCAAAAATATCCAGCCAGCAGCGTCCTGTGGGCAGCGTCCTGTGGGCAGCGTCCTGTGACCACTGATGAAGGACTAGAGGATGACCAACACAAACTGTGCAGCAGCAGATGAGCTATCGTCTCTGACTTTACATCTACAAGGTGGACTGACAAGGTAGGAGTGTCTAGTAGAGTGGACAGTGAGTGGACACAGTGTTTAAAAACTTCAGCAGCACTGCTGTCAGAACAAAACCTCGTATCCCCAAAATGGTAACTTTAGAGGAGAAGGAAAAAACATACTTTGCTTTTAATGTAAGTCAACAGAACCAGACTTTTTAGGCCGTTTCTTTTAGTCCATTCATCACAAGACGTAAAGGCATTTCCAAATTATGTCAAAAACTGAAAAATGGAGATACAAGGTTTTGTTCTGACAGCAGAGATATATTCCCCGAAGTGTCATTTGCCCTAAACTGAACTAGACTTCCGAAATCTACCTTATAATGATCTACTACAGGGGTTGGCAAAACTCTGGTCCTGGGGGTCCGAATTCCTGCACAGTTTGCTGCTCAAACATACCTTTTTCTACTCAGCAGTTAATTGCTAGGTTTAGTTTGTTGTGTCAGAGCTGAGAAATCACCGAAATGCGCTGGACTGCTGCCCTCAGCTCCCCACCCCCGATTTAATGGGAAGAAGGCTTACGTCTATTTATTGTGCAGAAGAACCGAAGCAGCAGTGCAAAAACACATTACTTTTTAAAGTCTTTATCGTGTATGAAGTGCTTTCATTTCATGCTGCTTGAATCCTGAACTCCATCCTGTCATAAGGATGAGAAAAAACCCAGTGTGACTGTCATCTGACTCACCACAACACACACACACCCCCCTTCAGGACACTGTAGACGGACTGGATTGTTTGACACAAATGTCTTTCACTATTAGCTAATTTTTTAGCACTGTTCACGGTTCTCTGCTATTAAGATGCCGTGTTTTTCACTGTCTGTGGGTCCTGAGGTACCCAGAGCAGCTCAAATAGACCCTCACAGAGCAGGTACTATTTGGGTGGTGGGTCATTCCCAGCACTGCAGTAACACTGACGTGGTGGTGGTGTGTTAGTGTGTGTTGCACTGGTCTGAGTGGATCAGACACAGCAGTGCTGCTGGAGTTTTTAAACACCTCAGTGTCACTGCTGGACTGAGAACCAAAAACATCCAGCCAACAGCGTCCTGTGACCACTGATGAAGGACTAGAGGATGACCAGCACAAACTGTGCAGCAGCAGATGAGCTATCATCTCTGACTTTACATCTACAAGGTGGACTGACGAGGTAAGAGTGTCTAATAGAGTGGACAGTGAGTGGACACTGAGGTGTTTAAAAACTCCAGCAGCACTGCTGTGTCTGATCCACTCAGACCAGTACAACACACACTAACACACCACCACCACGTCAGTGTTACTGCAGTGCTGAGAATGATCCACCATCCAAATAGTACCTGCTCAGTGAGGGTCCATGGGGGTCCTGACCACTGAAGAACAGAGTAACAAAGTATCAGAGAAACAGATGGACTACAGTCTGTAACTGTAGAACTACAGAGTGAAACTACATGGTCAGTGGAGCTGATTAAATGGACAATGAGTGCTAAATGAAGGTGGTGTATATTATGGATGGTGGATCCTCACTCTACAATTTCACATCTCTCCTAAAAGCTGGCAAGCATACGAACCTCAATCACACTCAGCCGCCCTGTTGTGTGTGCAAATATTTCTGAGCGAGGAAATCGTAATTGATCGACTGCTTTGATAAACATGCCAAGAAATCCAGCGTCTTTCCAAACAGAATCAAAACTGCTGCAACAACAACAACAACAACAACAAGCGTATCCAGTTATAAATTCTGATGATATATTTTAGCGTAGGCTCAGGCAGTCCTAGCAGTGAAGAGATTATTAATGCTAAACTCTAGGAAGTGGCGCCCGCTGTAGTGCAGTGAAGGAGTTTGGCAAACCAATTTGGTTTGATGACACTGGCAGGATTTGGGAATTTGCATAAATTCCAGGGAACTGGACAGCAGGCCGAGAGGCTGCGGCTGGACAAACTATGGATCGCCAAATAATAATAATCGCCTTAAAGGTAATCACCAGGCAAATAGAGGATTGTTTATTGTTCAGTTTATTTTTGTGGCCGTCTGTAATGTTAGAAAATGATTGGATTATGTTTCTGCTGTTTATATGCCCAGCCTCCACTTCATCTGCTCTCTCTCTCTCTCTCTCTCTCTCTCTCTCTCTCTCTCTCTCTCTCTCTCCCTCCCTCCCTCCCTCCCTCCACTACATGTTGTCTTTATTAATTCCCCCCTGGTGGATCTCTCCGTCACTCTGATGTTTTCTGGTCTGAGCGTCTGTTGTAAACAGTCAGCCGGTTCGAAGCCTTTATTAGTTCACTCTTCACTAAACACAGAAACATCAAATCACAAAGCTTCCTCTTCTTCCTCCTCTTCCTCCTCCTCCGCATCCACCTCAGGATCTCTAGATCTGACTAAATCAGAATGAAGCTGCTATAATGATGTACAGCTCTGTGTTGAGAACTGGTGGAAAACTGAGAGTTTGCCGAAATTCTGGAAGCTTGTTCTCATCTGCGAATTAAACCATCCAGCTGATTAACAAGTTTGTAAGGCTTTAGTAGCCTCTATGTGATGTTTATGTCTGAGTTATAGGTTAATAAAATCAGAATGATAATCATCCACAATTCGATCTTGTAAAAAAACAACATAAAATCGTACATTGTAACTTACTAAGAACAATTACTGTTTATTTGCTGAGTTTAACATAAAGAAAAATAAATTCAAAATATAAAATGGGCCAGAACTTTTGCACAGACCAGTTTTATTTAGTTATTTTTCCTCAACATGTCGAGTTCAAAAAAAACAAACATTAATTGTGCATTAAAATGGCAGAATTGTGTTCTCTGTAGAGAATGTATTCACTTATTTTCACTTAGCAAAGCTGCAAAACGTAATTTGGCCAGGGTGCCTAAACTTTTGCATACAGCTGAATCTATGGCGTCTTTTTTTTTCCTTTTGCCTTAATGACACACTTTGTATGCTGTATACATTTTCTTTTTTGTAGGTTATATAAATTTTATTTTTTCTTTTCTTTGATTTATTTATTTATTGTTATAATTATTATTTTTATTATCATAAGAACATTATAGACTCTAGCTGCCTCCCTGTTTCTGTTCTGTTAAGACTCCAAAAGATGGGCCATTAAATTCACTCCCAAAACTGAATAGCCTTTGTACATAAAGGAGTTGAGAATAAAGTTGGCCTAAGTTCTGAATCACTGAATCGTGAATTTGGACATTAGATAAGCTTTATTGGCCGTGAAGGTCATTTGCTCAGCACACAGACAGACAACCGCTGTTATACAAAGACCAATATACACAGTCAAACACAGCAGGCTACAAAATTCACTCCAACACATTCATACTTCCCATACAGTTCATACACACATTCATACAGACATAGGCAGGACCTACATATCGACCCAGCTGGTTCAAAGTCAGAGTTTAGTTTGGACTAAAACCCTTTTGCTTTGAATGACTTTATGCCTAATTGTTTATATTATTTTGACTGAACATTCAATTTAGTCACTATCAATACAATAATAGCTCTTCTGAAACTTTACTAAATGTTAGTAGTGACTGTTTCGGTGATGACAGTTTTAGCTAGTTTTGAGCAGAATTCAAAAACGTCAGCAAAAACAGTTTTAGACACATAAAACCATAATATTTTTATTGAAACACAAAAATGTTTAGATAATTGCAGAAAATATGTGTTTCGGTAGAGAAAATTATTAATGTTACACACTGATTTCCTCATTTTTATTGATAAAAGTAAAGTCTTTCATCTTCACATAAAAAAAAAACAAAAAATGCAAAATATCTAAATATTATTTTCAGGTGAATAGCTGAAATCTGAAGGTAGGGAAAGTGCCCTATAGTTGCTGATTTTGGGTTTAACCCCTGAAAATCCCTGAAAAATTATTAATGCTAAGGCTTATTATTGAGTAACTACAGCAACTTCAGTGCAAACTGGCTGAACTATTCTTATGTTATAGAAGTGTGTTATAAAATTTTGGGCCCACCAGTGGATTCAGGCCATATAAGGGGTTAAATAGATCACAACATAATCCATAAATAACTAAGATCTGAATATGTAATTCTTTTAATTTATTTTGTTTTTTATTACTGTGGGATTGCAGTTGAACTTATTCAGTAGAATGGTCCACATACTCCAGCATGTTTCCCCCTCATCCCCCACATTTCCCCCTCATTATCACCTTACAGCAGTGGCGTATTTAAACATTCAATTGACCAAGAAATTAGTATTTATATGTATTAGTTAAACACGTTCCTGTTCTGAATTTAAGTCAGACAGAATTAAAGAGTTGGTTCACCAAACTTAATCGAATTTCTCGTCACTGCCAAGAAAAACAAACCTCTTCAGAATAAGAAAAGAAACGCAGAAAGTTCATGCTTAAGAGCGGCTAATATCTAAGAGTAGGCCGCTGATAATAGGCTGCACTTGAAGTCCAAATGTGCTGTGATTTATTCGTTTGTTCCAGCTCGAGTGGCCTTGTTCTCGGTCTTCAAGAGCCGGTAAAGTACATCTGTTTGAAATAGAATCAAATTCTCCAACGGTGGAGAAAGAGAGAGACGAGACTGATGCTAAGTAAACACACTCGACAGAAAAGAGAAGGAAAAAACGACGCTCCGATTTGCTAATCAAGGAAGATAAATCAGCCATCGTTCCTTATTTGTTTGATAATGGCGCACACGTTTGCATTTAATTTTCCAATTTTCATGCCCTTGTGCGCGCCGCCTTCCTTTTTTTTCTGAGGATTCGGCCTTGAAGGCCCTCTAATATCAAACACAAACAATCAATCTGAGCCAATTCAGATCAGCCGTGATGGAGGAGAGAGGAATATTAACAGCAGGAGGAGAAAAGAAGCTGTTAGCCACAGCGCTAATTTATGTACGTTTGTGTGTGTTTGGGTGTGGGTGTGTTGGGGAGGCCCCGAAAATCTAGATTTGAATCTCTCATGCATGCAAACACACAAACGACCACACGTTTCATCTCATGGTTTAATCGAATGAGTCAGACGACCACACATGCGTTAGTGTGGGTATATTAGCATGTTAGTCATTGGCGTATTTTAGTATGTAAACCATTGATGTAGTGTAATCTGAAGGAGTGTGTGACTAAGTGACATACACACACACAAAAATGCGTACACACAGCTGGCCACATGGTGTAATTGAATGTCTACCATATAATATGACAGTATAATATTATAATCATATAATATTCCTCTCTCCTCCATCACGGCTGATCTGAATTGGCTCAGATTGATTGTGTTTGATATCAGAGGGCAGAAGTATTTTTATGTGTTTTTTATTGATATCCACATTAGCTAGGCTAGTTAACAGCTATTGGAAGCTAACATTAGCATTACCAGGCATGGAATATTCATTTTATATTACATGAAAAAAAAAGAGTGTTTTTTTTAAAGTTTTTTTTACTTAGCTGCTCTATCACCATCCATTATGGGAAAAATGTATTTACAACCTACAAGTGTAGTAGAATAGCTATCAGTTATGAGTAGCTAACACTGATGTTAACTCACTTGGAAAGAGTTCTTTTCTGTCATACTTTGATATATTACTGGTATTGATACAAGAAGACAGCAATTAAAAGTTAAGCATCTTTATACTAAATGTTTTATTCATATCCATTATGGGGAAAATGTACTGACGACCTTGCTGCTTAAATTAGCTATTGGTAGCTAACAGTGTTAACATCGCATAGGAAAGAACGCTTTTCTGCCTAGCTCTGATTTTACTGACACACACAGAAAAACAAAGATTAACAGCCAAATTTGTGTTTTTTGCAAACATTTTATGTGATTTAAATAGTTTCCCAGTGTCTAAACACTATAGAGCTGCTTATTACATGGACTACACCTCTGGGGTAGCCCTAACCTCTAATATGATGTGTTTGCCAGGTTTAATGCGTGTGTGTGTGTGTGAGTGTGTGTGTGTGTGTGTGTGCGTGTGTGTGTGTGTGTGCGTGTGTGTGTGTGTGTGTGTGTGCGTGTGTGTGTGTGTGTCTAAGTGATATACGGCTGTAATCTGTTTGGAATGCAGCCTGGACTCAAACTAGACTACAAATACACCAATCACTGATGGTCACACTGATAAATTCTGCTCTCTCAAGTGTGTGTGTGTGTGTGTGTGTGTGTGTGTGTGTGTCTGTGTGTGTTTCCTGTGTTTTACTCTTTGTTGTTTTCTATCTCCTTCTCTGTCTTTATCTCATTTTCTCTCTCTCTATGTTTCTCTCTGACCTGTTCTCTCTGTGTGATTTTATATCTCTCTGTCTCTCTCTCCCTATCTCATTTGTTCTTTCTTTGTCTGTCTCTCTTTATCTCATTCTCTCTCTCTCCTTCCATCTCATTCTCTCTCTCTGCTTCTGCCTGTCTAATTCTCTCAATCTCTCTATCTCATTCTCTTTCTCTGTATCTCCCTGTCTTATTCTCTCTCTCTGCTTCTATCTAATTCTTTCTCTTCTTCTCTGTCATTCTCTCTCTCTGCATCTGCCTATCTCACTCTCTTTCTCTCTCTGCTTCTCTCCATCTCTTTCTTTCTCTCTGCTTTTCTCTCATTCTCTCTCTTATTCTCTCTCCTATCTCTCTTATCTCACTCTCTTTCTCTCTCTGCTTCTCTCCATCTCATTCTCTCTGCTTCCATCTTATTCTTTCTCTCTGCTTCTCTCTATCTCATTCTCTCTCTGCTTTTCTCTGTCATTCCCTCTCTTTGCTTCTCTCTCTCATTCTCTCTCTCTCTGCCACTTTATTTCATTCTCTTGTTCTGTTTTTATCTCTCTTGTTCTCTTTTTCTTTAATTCTCTCTTTCTCTCTTTCTTTCTCTCTTGCTTATTTCCTCTATTTCCTCATCTCTCTCTCTCTCTCATATCACACTCTCTTTCTCTCTGTGTCTCTTTTTGGCTCATTGATATAACTCAACTGCATTTTATCCCCGTCAAATTCAAGTTCTTTGTTCAAGCTCCTTTGGGCATTTTTTAAACTTTTCTTTCTCGTTCTTTTTTTCCCTTATTCTTTTATTCCTTTTAGTTTTCATTGCTGTTTCATTCTTTTGTCCTTTCTGTAGCCGGCGAGCGCTAGAGGCAGTAGGACAGGAGAGCAAGCCTGTTGTATTTGGGCTTTTCCAACATCACGTTCAATATCAGAGTTTAGTGAACAGGTCGACAAATAGCTCACTGGAGAATCTCAGACACAGAGAAACGTCCAGAACAGAGATGTAGATACGAGTAACTACACAAGGAAATCACAGGAGCAGAGAAGCCGACTCACACAGCGAACACCACGTCCTAACGGCAAGAAAGCGCTTAAATGTGGTATTTCATCATGTTTTCTACAGGAAACATCAAGTCCACATTGGGTCAAAGTGTAAACAAACTACAGACCAATCAGCTGACAGCCTAACTGGGTGGCTACATTACTGATCTTCAATGTAGTTGTTTAGACTTAAGACATTTTAGCTGCATAAAGTATCTGATTACACAGCTCTTCTTAAGTTAACTCAACTGGAAGACACTAAAGTTCACCCAACTCACACTTCTTAGTTTTTCTTTATTTTTTATTTACTTGTTTTTTTTTTTTGTTCTGCATCTCAGTTTGGTTAATAATATAGCTTTTTACTCAGTTTCCCCACTTGCTGCTACTTCTACACCTATTTCAGTGCCGATTCTCAGTCAGGCTGAGTCTGGGCCGGTCGGCTCTAGTCTCCAGATTTTTGGGTCAGTCAGAGTTGACAGTTGGAGAGAGAGTCGAGTCATGTGTGAGAGGCACAGGCTCAGATTTACTGCCTCCTGTTTGTGTTTCAGACCAGTTGGAGTTTATTAAACATGTTTGATTTTTTTGACCCAACTCTGAGTGAAATCTAGTGTAAACTGATCAACGACTCAATCTGGACAGATTCCTGCAGCAACCAATGAAAATTGAGAGCACGAAAGAAGAAATAGTAAACAAAGAAAAATGGCAAATCTCTCACATGTGGAGCGAAGCTTTTTAATGATCTGAGTTTAAGGCACAATTAAGTTTATGTACATTTAAAACTCTACTGATCACATTTTTAAATCCATGATCTACCTAAACATGTTTACCTGCTGCTTTCTTACTGTTTTAGCACAAACGGCAGAGAAGACAGCAGCAGCAGCTCCTAGTAGGGAGAACGCGACAGTTCAGTGAGCTCCGTTCAGTTCAGCAGCAGCTTAAAATTGGAGTAGTGTGTGATTCCTAATCGTTGAGTGTGGATCCCCAATATTTCAGTCCCCCCAAAAAACTGCAAAAACCAGTCTGATAGTTTGAGACGCCCAGTCTGTTATAATCTGTTCAGACTTTAAAAGTTGTGTAGTGAACACAAGGCTTTATGGATGGCATTGAGGGAGTTCAAACGTACCATCTCCTGTTGGGGTGAAGGTTTGTTGCACCGCTCGAGAATTTGAAGTTGCGCAGATTTTGTGTCCATAAATGTTTGATACACTGTGAAAAATATTTTAACTTTGAAAAGTATCATGGTCACATGTGGTGCAGCTGTCTAATATTTCACTCCAACATCAGCAGCCTGAGGGTTTGAAGCCCAGCAAAGGCACAGCTGTCCATGTCTGGTCTGGAAGCCCATGAGGAGGAAGTGCCTGTTAGGATTGTGTGATGGAAAGAGTTGGGAAAATTGACTAAAAAAAAGATTCTTTATTGTTTACCTAACTGAGGTGGAGAACTAGAAAAGACAGGAAAACTTTTGACTGAATAAAGAGGTTTGAGGTTGGTGAACTCAAGCTGCATAATCAGTTACCTTATAATCTTAAGTTGAGCTGACTTCTTATTCTTTACAGAGTATTTTACGATGACAAATTTTACAATTTACGCATTTTTGATATCGGCAGAGTGTAGACCAGGGGTCGGCAATATGCGCCTCTTTTACTGCCCTGTTGTGGCTCCACTGAATTAGATTTGTAGGTAAAAATAAAATAATCCTCCTTTACAGTAAAATAAAGCTCTGCTGGTCGTTCAACACAGTTTAACAATAAATGGTCTTAAACTCTGGAGTTAATGTAGAACTGCTAATTCACCCTCTAACCCTGAAGATCAGCGCAGACTGCTGGTCACCATAGCAACACAGACAACAATCTCGCCCAGCTAGTAGCTAACGAAACAGCACAGAGAGAGATTTAAGCCGAACCTCGATAATTTGGAGACGAATTGACTTATTTGCATTTATAATCACTCCAGCTGGTTTCCTGATACGTTTAATACATTAAACTGTCAGCCACTAAAAAGTTGCGAGGCAAGTCAGTTTGTCATTCGCCAGCTTCTTATTCAAATCTTCATGTTCCACCTTAAATGGTGCAGTAGTTAACTACCTCAAGCACCATTTAAGGTGGAATGGGAAGATTCAAACAAGAAGCTGGTGGATGAGAAGCGACTTCAGCCTCATAAAAAGTCAAATGTTTGGAGACATTTTACAAGAAACTGTTCTACTTTTACGGGAAAAGTTTCCTGCTGGAGATGCGAGAAAAGCGGCTATAGCTGAGCTAAAGCTTAAAGCAGAGCAAAGTACGTCTGTGTTGCGTTTATATTATTATCCTATACTAGGACATCAGCACATACTGAGACGTACTTACAGCCAAGATGGTGAAACTTCAATAAAATGGACATGAAGTGTGGCTCCCAAGGTGGTTTGATTTTTGTTGAAACTTGACAAAATGGCTCTTTTTAACATGTGGGTTGCGACCCCTGGTATAGATGATAACATTCATGTTTTGGTTCATGTATTGATTTGTTTAGCATTTGCTTTCTGTATTTGTTTACTTGCCACAAATACAGGCCTTATAGTGCATAAAATACAGTGAGGCACCATTCAGTGAGTGTGTTTACATGCACATTTAGCAGCCTGCAGTTTGAACAGTGCTAATTGTTGCGGTGCAAGTTTTCATTACTTGTTAGCTACATGAGCCTCTCAGCTGCAGCGCAAAACTACAGAAGCAACTTCACACAGCAGACAGGACTCGGCTGGTGGACTAAATTTGGAGTCTGTGAGGGAGAAACTGTAAATTAGATTCCACTGAACTGTTGCTTTAAGAGAGGAATCAGCTCGAGTGCTGCGAGTTCCCGGCTCTCTGGAGGCTAAAACTCTGGAGAGTGAATCTGCTCCTCTCTCTTTTTCTTCTTCTCTCGTTTCTCACTCCAGCACTGGAGGACTGACAGACACACACACACACTCACACACACACACACACACACACACAAACTCCTCATTCAGCACTGACTGTACGACCTGTCAGAGCACAGATACACACTTTCACATGTTCATATGTTTCTTTGTCTCCGACTCCATCAGGAGGTTCTGGATCCAATGATATGAATTATTTTTTTATCAGACATACAGGCTGTATCTCTCTCCCTCCCTCTCTCTCTCTTTCTCTTCTCTTTCAATTTTCTGTGTCTCTTTTCCTTTCTTTTTTCTCATTATCTTTTTCTTTTCCTCTGCCTACTATTTCTTTCTTACTTTTTCTTTCGTTCATTCTCTTTTTCCTCCTTCTTCTTTTGTTCTTTTTTCTTCATTTTATTTTTCTTTCTTTCGTTTTTGTTCCCTCTTTCTTTCTTTCTTTCTTTCTTTCTTTCTGTCCATTTCAGGTTTAGATTGATGGATTTATTAGCTTGAACTCTAATTTTCGCCAAAACAGTGAACGAAATATATAATAGGCTCACAATCGGTAACAATAACATTGAAAATAAAAACACACACATACATATGAATGTTGTGTCTTCCTATGTATACATGTCTCTCCCTCTCTCTCTCTCTCTCTCTCACTGACTTTGTCAGTCCTTATCACTCATTTCAGTTTTGTTTCTCTCTTCATCTTGTTTTCTTTTCCATTACTCTGCAGAAACTCAAACAGCAAAACAAGCCCTCCATTATTCCTCCGTCTTTTTAGACAAAGTATCTCTGTGGGGCACAGCAATATGAAAGAGAGAGAGAGAGAGAGAGAGAGAGAGAGAGGGAGAGAGAGAGAGGGAGAGACACAGATGTGCAGCGTCTCTGTAAAACATGAAAGGATTCCTCATGGTGGAGTGGAATCCTTCTGCCAGAAGCTTTTAGCAAAAATCTGAGTCATGAAAGTTAAGCGCTGCAGACGGAGGAAGAGGAAGACGCAGAGGAAGAAGGGAGGAAAGAAATGAGAGAGATGCGGGACGTTAGCATTATTTACCCCACTCCCAACATTTTCTGACCCAGTTTAGTTGGGGTTTGGTTAGCGGTTGCTGAATCATTAGCAGAAGCTGCTCTGTTTGTCTCTCTCAGCACGACTGTCCCTCTAACCCACTTCACTGACACTCCACTGACTTCCAGAGTGCTGGAACTTCGGGAAGACTGGTTTTGGGGTGCAGGTGGGATTTTTTAAGCAGAATTAGCAGCCAGTGCACTGCACAGAAATGATGTCTTGGCAGGTGATAAATGTAGTTAATACATCTAACAATTCTCATTGTGAATTTTAATAAGATTATTTTACTGAACTGGTTCAGAGTTAGAGTTGAAAACACAATTTGAACTTTCAACCTCGTTTGTTGGAACTTTGACTAAAATCGTTTTGTTTTGATTAAACCTGTGTGTCTTAACTATGTTTATTTTATTATAATAAATGATTGAATGTTCTATTTTGTCACTAACAAAACAATCGTACCACTACCGAAACTTTACCAAGTGTAGCAAGTGTTGAGCAGTTGTACACACAGAAAACCATAATATTTTTCTTTAAAACACAAAAAGTTTACTCAAATCCAGAAAATAATGTTTCAGTAGTGACGATTCTTAATGTTCCACACTGATTTGCAGACTTTGGGCCACATTTACTTCAAAACAATGGGATCTAACTGTTCACCATGTGGCCATGAGGGACAGGGATGCAGCCTCACTTCCTGCTGTAAAATCTAATACTTCAACTTTACCATAAAATAAAAAAAAAATCTTTAAAAAACAAACAAAAAATATTTAGTATTATGTTGACAGTTTTTAGCTTATTACTATCTCAGTGAATGTGTTTAAATAGATCATAACATAATCCTTGTAAATATTAAATATCTAAGGTCTGAATATTTAATTGCTTTTTAAATAGCTTAATAATTACTAAATAGTTACTAATTCAGTAAAATGGTCCATGTAGGTGTTCAGTTGCTGACTGTAGCTCATCTGTTGCTGCACATTTTATCAGCCCTCCTCTAACCCATTCATCACTGGTCAGTTCCTGACCACAGTACTGCTGTTGACCAGATATTATTAGGGTAGTGACACTGGCATGGTAGTGTGTGTGGTGCTGGTACTCACAGATATACATACCTAGATGCCACATTGGGTCCAGTGAAGACCCGGTGAAGCACAGAGAACCTGTTGATGTGATTGTTTTTCCTCTGTTTTTTTATTAAGCTTATTTTATTTAATAGTCTATTCAGGATCTTAACTTAATGTAATAGTTATTTATTTACAGTGATGGTTAAAGCTTTGTTATAGCATTTCTTAATCTGTGTAGATATTCATAATAGATTAATGTTAACACCTTCTTACACGAACCTGAAGTCAGCTTCTTATTTGCCAGCCTCTTGTTCGAATCTTTATTACCACCTTATTCCACCTTAAATGGTGCAGCTTCAGGCACCACAAAGTGACTGCTGCTCCATTTAAGATGGAACGGGAAAACTTGAACAAGAAGCTGGCGAATAGGAAACCAATTTCAGCTTCATCCTTCTCACTGTGTTTTGGGGGTTTAGTTTATTTCTATGTGTATTAAGATTAGAAGTGATTCACACATTGAATCAATTCTAATCTTATCATGATCAGTTATTAAAGTAATAAAAGCTACTGAGAGCAGATCCGTGCAGCCTGGATTAATCTGTGTCTGAGGATTATAACAAAACAGATTTGGTGAAAATCGGTTGAGTAATAAGGAAGTTGTGGCTGATTTAATCCTGAGACTCTTCGTCTCTCAATACAAGTGAATCTGTTCACAAGTGGATCTTGACCTCTCCAACATGGCGGATGAGCAGACTTATCGCCTCAGATAGAGAACAACAGACAACGCGGCATTTACGTATGTAGATCTATCCTGTACACCAGCAACGTAGAGCTACAAGAGAGGGGTTTCCAATAAAGTGTCTGTCCTTTTAGTGAGTAGAGGTTTTTAGACCTCATGATTCAGTGACGTCTGAAGCCAGAACAAAGCAGCTGTTCATTATAACGAATGAAACAATTCACATAATTCACTAAGTTGACTCAGTTGTGATTTGGTTTGAATGAGTTTGTTCACTGGAAATTACAGTAAGTGTCTCAAGTCAGACGTTAAACTGTCATACTACGTGATGTAACTCAGGCACAACAGCGTGTTAAGCTGTTGTAAATGGGACAATCTGGGGAATCAATGGGTTTTTTTTTATGCGGCGCAGTGTGACGTAAAGGTTCAGTAAGAATGGCGACCATTCTGACTTTACATCCAACCTTAGTGAGCCATTACCCTGCATGTTCTCAGTAACACACTGCATTACAGCACAGCGTGAGAGTTTGTGTTCTGATAGAAAAATTTCATATCATGATAATTACTTAACCCTTTATCATGGTTTACGGTACATTGCATGTATAATACAGTACCCGTACATACACTTAGAGTTCTGAATGTCATTTTTTAATAGTAATAATGTGTTGGGTATTTATTTTGGGGATGTCCCTGATGGCACAGCAGCCATCATTCATTTCTGCAATCTTTTTTTTTTTCTTTACAGTTGTAATGGACTTCATTTCCAACATTCCAACCAGATCATTTGAAGTCCAAGCAAATATAAGACAATGATCAATGTAGCCTGTCAACTTTGATGGATTTTATAACACAGTGCAACACAATAAAGACAAAAAAAATAACCAAACATTGTCTAACACACTCATGGGTTAGATGATGTTGTTTGTCAGCTAGCAAGTGTTGGATGACATGCTTGTTGTGGCTCCACAGCAGAATCAGATTAGTAGGTAAAAATAAAATAATCCTCCTTTACAGTAAAATAAAGCTCTGCTGATCGTTCAACACAGTTTAACAATAAATGGTCTTAAACTCTGGAGTTAATGTAGAACTGCTAATTCACCCTTTAACCCTGAAGATCAGCGCAGACTGCTGGTCACCATAGCAACACAGACAACAGTCTCGCCTAGCTAGTAGTTAACGAAACGGCACAGAGAGATATTTAAGATGAACATCATTAATTTGGTGATGAATGGAGTAATTAGTGTTTATAATCACTCCAGCTGGTTTCCTGATACGTTTAATCTGCAACAACACTGTTGTTAAACACTGAAAAGATGCAAAGCTGAAGTTTCTCGTTCACCAGACTTGTTCGATTTTTTTTCTGTTCCACCTTAAATGGTGCAGCAGTTACATTTTGTTGCCTTAGGCACCATTTAAGGTGGAACAAGAGAATTCAATCAAGAAGCTGGTGAATGAGAAGAGACTACAGCCTCATAAAAAATGAATGTTGAGAGACATTTCACAAGAAACTATTTCACTTTAGAAGAAGAGTTTCCTGCCAGAGATGTGAGAAATGCAGCTATAGCTGAGCTACAGCTGAAAGCAGAGCGCAGTAAGTCTGCATTTTTGTTTATATTTTTTCAGTCTGTACAAAGACATTAGCACATATTAAGATATATTTTCAACGTTACTTTAATGAAATGGACGTGAGATGTTGTGGCTCCAGAAGTGGTTTCATTTTTGTTGAAGGACAAAATGGCTCTTCTTAACATTTAGGTTGCCGACCCCTCCAGGTTAGGTTGCTCCAGCCTCCAACTGACGGCAGAATTAGCTTGTCTTCAGTAAATTACAGTAAATTAATTTGATCTTGTGTAAAACTGATGATTTCTTGCACACCAATGTGTTTTTTCTAATGCAGCATTGTTTATTCTCGCTCTGTTTGATATTTGTGAACTAGTGCTCGGATTTGTTTGCTTTCTGCTTGTTTATAGACGGTGTCAGCATCTCCAACAACAGCTCGAAAAGGGCTCAAACTGAGTTACAAATATCCGAAAGCTCCTGAATGAGGTGGTGAATTTCTCTGTGCTCCCTTTACTTTTCCCAAATGGAAAAGTGTCCGTGTCGTCATTTGTCTGGTTTGTGAGGAGCAAAGGAGATTTCACAATAGGCGCAATAAGGCTCGGTATTCACTGCTGTCTTTTCTTTGTTTCTCTTTTTTATTTGGTTTTCTTGTTTTTATTTTTTTCAGTCTGAGTTACGGTGCCTGTCACTTGTAGGTGGTGCAGCCTCAGGATCCCCATTTATCCATGATGGGTAAATTCCATACAAACAAAAAGAAACATGTTTTACATTTTCCTGCACTGAAAACATAACATAGCTAGCATTTATTGATTTGTTGTTTTATTCTGTACATTTTTTACTTTGTTTTACAAGACCTTGATTATTTGTACCACCTGGGGTTTAAACAGGTAAGAGGAGTGCGCCTATACATTCGCACCACATAGAAGTCCACACTGTCTAGTTCTCAAGGTCAGAGGTCACCGCCATATGATGACTGGCCTAGAGTACTGTACACTGTAGAGTAGTCTTCATAATTATATTGAATACATTTTATTGTATTCATATTTATACATTTTTTCCACTTTTTATTTATTTATTTATTTAAATGAAGGGTATCTCCGAGTTTAGCACAGCACTGTATATGAGTGTAACGTAAATATGGTGTGACGTAAAAGGCTTCTATGCGTGTTGTAGCAGGTTTAGTGCTTGTGTGTGTTAATTATGCAGCAGTGATACTGTGTTCAGCTCACTGTAACTGACACTGAGAGGGTGTGTGTGTGTGTGTGTGTGTGTGTGTGTGTGTGTGTGTGTGTGTGTGCGCATTAGTGTGTGTGTAATTATTCTGGATTCATAATGAATGAGCTCATCTACACCGTGCAAGTTGCCGTTTGCGCTTTGTGACTGTCAAGTTGCATCACAGTAAACAAAAACAACAACAACAGCAGCAGCAGCAGTGTGTGTGTGAGTGTGTGTGTGTGTGTGTGTGAGTGTGTGTGTGTGTGGCAGTGCACGAGAGATGTAAAAACAGTGCAGGTGCAGGTGGGAATCTTACCCTGCCACATGCTGAAACATCAGATGTTTAACACCCCATGTGAGTGTGTGCATGTTGTTTATCTCTATTTTCATCCTGCCTTTCTCGGGTAGAATCCTATTCATTCTGATGTTTCTTAAAGGGGCTCGTATCACAGAAAACTGAATTTTTCACCCTATTTTAAAAATAAAGAGGTCTTCTAAGGACAGTTCTGACATACTGTACATGTAGTATGTAAATACTGTTAATGTATCAGTCCATACATGGCAACAAAACTGCAATATTCAGTTTTGAATTAATTATTTTTTGTATTGTCTCACAAAAAACTACTGCATTTACATATAACCATCCATTCAGCATACAGCAGTTTAGCCCCACCCATTCATTCTGAGGTTATAAGGAGTGTTTCAGCACTGACTGCTTTGTGAATGAGGCACAATGCAGGACAGCCAATCAGACCAGAGCTCATAAACACATATGGCAGTTTAGCCCCACTCATTCAGCACAGTGTACTCTTTTCCCTTACAGTAGTTTAGCCCCTCCCATTCACACTAAAGTGATATGGAGTGTTGTTCCTGCAGACAATCTGTAGCAGAGTTATTGGAGGGGAAGATATGGAGAAGACATTTAAACGTTGTGCTGTTCCTGGCTGTCGGGAAGCAAATAGATCATCACCTTCCAAAGGATTCACACATCCGAAAGGAGCAGCCGGAGTTGATTTTTTTTTTTTTCATTTCAGTTTGAGGTAAACAGTTTGATCCACATATTTGGGCAGTCAATCAGGAGAGAGCTCATTCACGCATATCAGTCTTAAAGACACAGAAACAGAGACAGGCAACAATCATGTAGAATATGGACCCAAAAGCACAAGCCTGCAATTATTAAGTATACCGGTCTGTCTGTCTTTCTAATCCTGTTATTCTTTCCTTCATCACTCCATCCTCCCACATAAACCCCCTGGTTTTGCTACTCTGTGAAATTTTGAGCTAAAAGCACCGAATCTTTACAAAGATTTTTTTTATTTCAGAGAATAAGACTGAATTTCAAGTTTCATACTGGTAGCAATCAACTATGTAGCCCTGTAATACTCTCATTAGGTTAGCACTGCGCCCAATTTATCCTCACACAAACACACACAAAAAAAATAATTGAAATTCATAACACTATAAATTTAGAAGGTGTGTTCTACAGTTTACAGTTAGGTTATTTAGCATTTTGGCTAGGGTTCTGTAGAAGATTTATGGGCAGAGCTTGGATAGATCGATCAGTATCAGGGGCATGTGTATGGGTGGGCTGGGGTGGGTGTTTCCCACCCAGAGACAAGCCTTGCCTACCCAGAGGATTCATCTTTCCATCCAATGAAAACTCTGAAAAAATCACAGTGAATTTGAGTGTTCATAGATCTTTGTTTTTGAGTTTGCACGTTTCTTTTAATTTGCCAGCTCACTTGGTGGCCACTGGTTTAGTGATCAGCGAGCTCCAGGCTGGCTGTAGCTGATTTGTTGCTATTCCCCGGAGAGCGGCTTTTTGAGTAGGTATAAAATAATTTTACAGACAGCAACACGGTTAGTTTTATATAGCTAGCTAAGTGAGTTTTCCAGGATGGACAGGCAGCTCATTCAACCCCAGTGCTGCCTCCACTGCCGAGCCCAGTCGTCCACAGTCGAGCGCAGCATCGTGGACCACCTTACAAAAATCAGACACTGTAAATGTGTTCCTTTTGCCTGCCCCCCATTAAACTATGCCGTTGTTTACATACCCTATTTAGCAAAAGCAGCCTTGTTGTCGTTGCCCACTCAAATAATTCAAATGTCCACCCAGAGGTGGCATCCTGGTAACACCTCTGATCAGTATAAGGCATATCAGGTCTAATACAGAGCCCATGGTGACCTGCTGTCTATGGGTTTGGTCCATACGTGCTGATGATGGCTGTAATTTGCAAAATAGGCGAACTTGTCTCCTGTTTTCCCATAATGCACTGCATATGCTTTTCTCTGCCTCTATTGAAAGTGAATGGAGGAGATTTTTTATTACTGGCAGTGGATTCAGTACTGTAATGGGTGTGTAGTCACGGTCTGTGTGTGTGTGTCTGACTCCGCATGAGTGCATTCACAGTGTGTGGATGCAGCTGTGGTGTGTGTAAGATTGTGAGCTTTTTATTCTCGTCTCTGTGAGTGGTGAGGACAAAGCTCAGTGTGTGTGTGTGAGTGTGTGTGTGTGTGAGTGTGTGTGTGAGTGATTGGTACAGACGTGGCAGATGCACTTTCCATTGGTGCAGTGTATTAGTTCAATCTCCAGCCTGGCAGTCACACTGACACACTCCATTTGCTTTTCCTCTCGTTTCCTCGCTCCGTCCTTTTCTCTTTCATCCTGCCTCTTATGCATTCTCTCTCTCTCTCTCTACTCTAATCTGTACTCTCGCTCCTTCTCTCTCTCTCCTTCTTGCTGTGTTCCTACTTCACTCTCTGCACTCTTTTCCTATTCCCTCCTCTCTTTCTCTGCCTGTACTCATTCACATTCTCTCTGTATTTTCACTTTTTCTGTCTGTACGGTGTTCTTTCTGTGGGTATTCTCTAGTTCTCCCTCCCTCTTAGCCTTTCTTTCTTTCTTTCCTCTCCATCTCTTTCCTCTCCATCCTCCCCCTCTACTTTTTTATCTTTCTGCTCTTTTCTTTCTCTGGGTACTCTCTATTTCTCCCTCCCTCTTAGTATCTCTTCACTTCTTTCTTTCTTTCTTTCTTTCTTTCCTCCCCCTCTACTTTTTCTCTTTCTGCTCTTTTCTTTCTCTGGGTACTCTCTATTTCTCCCTCCCTCTTAGCATTTCTTCCCTTCTTTCTTTCTTTCCTCCCCCTCTACTTTTTCTCTTTCTGCTCTTTTCTTTCTCTGGGTACTCTCTATTTCTCCCTCCCTCTTAGCATTTCTTCCCTTCTTTCTTTCTTTCTTTCTTTCCTCCCCCTCTACTTTTTCTCTTTCTGCTCTTTTCTTTCTCTGGGTACTCTCTATTTCTCCCTCCCTCTTAGCATTTCTTCCCTTCTTTCTTTCTTTCTTTCTTTCCTCCCCCTCTACTTTTTCTCTTTCTGCTCTTATCTTTCTCTATGTATTCCCTCTGCTCTCTCTTAGTCTTTCCCTTTACTGTCTTTCTGACTGTCTGTTCTCTCTCCCTCTTTTTCTTCCAACTCTCTTTCTATCTCTCTTCTTTCTCTCCCTTGTACTGCCTCTCTCTCTTTCCTAGGGATGTCCAGATACATCGTGCCTATAGAATTAAGTATTGAGTGTCTGACTCTGCCCTTCAGAATTCAGAGGCATTCAAGGCTAAATTTTAAACTGATGAAGAAAGAAATCACTGAAATTTAAGAGTTCTTTTAGTTTCATGATGAATAAGTAACAGGCCAACAGTGTTTCAATGTTCAGAAAAGAATCTCAAGGACAATAAAATACCAGTAGATGGTTAAAAGACTAAAACTAAACTAGTGAAATATAAATAAAAATAAATAATCAGATACATAGATAGACAGACAGACAGATAGACAGGCAGATAGATAGATAGATAGATAGATAGATAGATAGATAGATAGATAGATAGATAGATGACACTAGTAAACACTAAAACTTATGCCATGTACCATGTGTGTGTATGTGTGCATGTATATACCTGTGTGTGTGTGAGTGTGTGTGTGTGTGTGTGCGTGTGTGTGTGTGTGTGTGTGCATGTGTGTGTGTGTGCGTGTGTGTGTGTGTGTGTGCGCGTGTGTGGACATATGTGTCACAGCATGCTAAAACAGGTCTGTCGCCTCATCAGATGTGTTTGTTACAGGTTTTGATGGCTTCCTCTTGTCTGTGCGTGTCTGTGTGTGTGTGTGTTTGATGAGGAGTGAGACACGTGTTCTATTTGCTTCACATCAAGGTAGCTAATTGCTTTTCAGCGTAAAATAAACACTGAAGTCTTGATTTATTGCCCATCATTTCTCCATAAATCATGCACATTTTATTTTCATAAATACCAGTTTCAGAAAATGTTCTCACGTCAAACAGTGTCAACTAAAAAACTGAAAAGCAAACTTGTGGTGTTGCTTCAGATATCAGAAGGGCCGAGAGAAGAGAGCGGCAGTTCCACCTTAAAAGGTGCAGCAGCTAGACTACAATCCAGCGCCTCAGCTTCTTGTTCGAATTTTCCCATTCCACCTTAAAAGGTGCAGCAGCTAGACTACAATCCAGCGCCTCAGCTTCTTGTTCGAATTTTTCCATTCCACCTTAAAAGGTGCAGCAGCTAGACTACAATCCAGCGCCTCAGCTTCTTGTTAGAATTGTCCTGTTCCACCTTAAAATGTGCAGCAGCTAGACTACTTTTTAGCGCTTCAGCTTCTTGTTCAAATTTTCCCGTTCCACCTTAAAAGGTGCAGCAGCTAGGACTACTTTCCAATGTATTAGAATCTTGTTAGAATTTTCCAGTTCCACCTTAAATTGTGCACACCATGTGGGCGGTCACTGTCTGGGGAGGGCAAAACAAATGAAAACAAATCACACAGAAGCTCAGATTACACACACAGAGAGGGGGCGTGGCTTCATTCTCTGATCAGAAGGCCATTACTCCATGTCTTTACATAGAAAACAGTTGCTTGCTGCTACATTAATGTTTAAAATGTTGTATATATCACTTTTAATGCGTCCACCACGAGGTGGACGTATATTTTAACAAGCACCTGAGTGAAGTCGTATTTACCTGTAATCCATATGGTCACCCAAACACAGCATTAGGTCAACGGCATCTGTAATAACTGAAAAGATACATTTCTGTGTTAGTTGAGCCAAAAATCAGAATTCATTTGGGGTATTTAGGTCTCTCCTCATTCACGTGGAGGAGCCTGGCCCTGAGTGGGGTATGAGTGGACACGGGCGTGGCCAAGGCGGCCAGCGAGGGGACAAAATTGACTGCAAGGACTTTGATTCTGATGGTTAAGGCGATGCTAGAGCACAATAAACATCATCAGACTGTGTAACTGTGGGGGTGGAGCTTCTGAGGCTAAAGCTGGAGTCCAGATGAAAAGAGAGAGACAGAGAGAGGAGAATGGCTGGATGGAGTGATTAGCAGCTGAGAGAGAGTGAGAGAGAGCGGGATGGATAAAGCTGTTCTCATTAGTGCAGTGTGGACTGTTACTGTCGCGGAGGAGTTGGAGGAGAGAGAGAGAGAGAGAGAGAGAGAGAGAGAGGGAGAGAGAGAGGGAGAGAGAGAGAGAGAGAGAGAGAGAGAGAGAGGGAGAGAGAGAGGGAGAGAGAGAGAGAGAGAGAGAGAGAGAGTGAGAGATCACAACACACGTTTGCTTCCTCGCGTCTCTGCACAGATATCATTATCTGCAGCAGGAGATGGAGTCATCGATAGAGGAGCCACGAGAGTTTCATTTACTCTTTCTCTCTTTATCTCTCTCTCTCTCTCTCTCTCTCTCTCACTCTTTCTTTATCTCTCTCTCAAATGGGTTTATTGGCGTGAATTCTAATGAACAACCTTTGCCAAAACAATAAAAATTTGCTCTGAATTGCTCAATATTAATAGTGATAATAATACTGAAAACAAACACTTTCTCCTTTCTCTCTCATCTCTTTTCTCTCTCTTTATTTCTCTTTTCTTTCTCCTTTCCCTGCTCTTTTTTCTTTTTTTCCTCTTTTCTTTTTCTTTTTTCGTTCCTTCCCACATTCATTTCTCTCTCCTGCTTTCTTTTATTCTCTTTATCTCTCTCACCCTCCATCTCTCTCGCTTTTATTCGTTCTCTCTTTATGCCCTCTCTTTCCTTCTATATTTTCCATCCTCTCTCTTTCTTTCATTTTTCCATCCCTCTTTTTTCCTTCTCTCTTCCTTTTCTCTCACTTACCTTCCATCTCTATGCCCCGTCTCTTTCCTTCTTTCTCCCCTCTTCTATAGTTTTTCCTCTTTTCTTTCTTTCTCTCACTCACTCATTTCTCTCTCCTGCTCTTTTCCTTTTTTTCCCTCTCTCTCATTCTTTCTCCATCCTCTCTCTTGCTCTGTCTTTTTTCTCTCTTTATGCCCTCCCTTTCCTTCTTTCTTTTTTCCTCATCCTCTGTTTCTCTTTCTGCTTCTTCTTTTTCTTTCTTCCTCCCTCTCTTTCCTTCTTTCTTTCTTCTCCCTCCTCTCTTACCATCTATTGTTATGCTCCCTCTTTCCTCCTTTCTCTCTGCTCCCTGTACTCTTTCCTTCTATCTTTATGCTCCCTCTCTTTCCTCCTTTCTCTCTGCTCCCTGTACTCTTTCCTTCTATCTTTATGCTCCCTCTCTTTCCTTCTTTCTTTCTTTCTTTCTTTCTTTCTTTCTTTCTTTCTTTCTTTCTTCTCCCTCCTCTCTTACCGTCTATTGTTATGCTCCCTCTCTTTCCTCCTTTCTGTCTGCTCCCTGTACTCTTTCCTTCTATCTTTATGCTCCCTCTCTTTCCTCCTTTCTCTCTGCTCCCTGTACTCTTTCCTTCTATCTTTATGCTCCCTCTCTTTCCTTCTTTCTTTCTGCTCCCTGTACTCTTTCCTTCTATCTTTATGCTCCCTCTCTTTCCTTCTTTCTTTCTTTCTTTCTTTCTTTCTTCTCCCTCCTCTCTTACCGTCTATTGTTATGCTCCCTCTCTTTCCTCCTTTCTGTCTGCTCCCTGTACTCTTTCCTTCTATCTTTATGCTCCCTCTCTTTCCTCCTTTCTCTCTGCTCCCTGTACTCTTTCCTTCTATCTTTATGCTCCCTCTCTTTCCTTCTTTCTTTCTGCTCCCTGTACTCTTTCCTTCTATCTTTATGCTCCCTCTCTTTCCTTCTTTCTTTCTTTCTTTCTTTCTTTCTTCTCCCTCCTCTCTTACCGTCTATTGTTATGCTCCCTCTCTTTCCTCCTTTCTGTCTGCTCCCTGTACTCTTTCCTTCTATCTTTATGCTCCCTCTCTTTCCTCCTTTCTCTCTGCTCCCTGTACTCTTTCCTTCTATCTTTATGCTCCCTCTCTTTCCTTCTTTCTTTCTGCTCCCTCTTCTCTTTCCTACTTTCTTTATGCCCACTTCCTTTCATTCTCTCCCACTTCTCTTCCCCCATTCCTTCTCTTTCTACCCCTCTCACTTTCCTTTCTTCTGTCTTTATGCCTTCTCTCTCTGAGCTCCATACACACACACATAGAGCTGTTGTGGTATTGACCCTCTGACCAGTGGAGAGAGTGTGTGAGTGTGTCTCATGATCCGTTTCGGACCGTGTGGTCGTGAGTGTTAGCGCATGTTTCTCTATGAGCTCTTTGTTTTGAACGACTCTGTTCGACTGAGTTTGTGTTATTTCGGTGTTCAATGAACTTAATTCATCCATTAAGGTCATAACGCATGTGATATTGGCCTTATTCTCAAAATGATAATAACAAAATAATGAGGGCATTATGAAAATGTCAGCATGCACAGCCATTAAAATCTGAAGTGTGTGGCATTTCTGCTAAAATAGGCATCATTTCACTGATGTTCAACTTCAGCACTTCAGGGCCACATCAGGGCTGTTAGGAATTCGCAAATGTAATAATAATAATAATAATAATAATAATAATAATAATAATAATAATATAATAATAATAGTGCATATGGTGCCTGTCTTTCAGTCCATTTATAGACACATCATACACATTTATTTTAAATAGGTATAAACTCATATCTGTAAGTTTTCCCAAGGACAGTACATTTAATACGGTTGAATATTCAGTGCTTAAAAAACACACAGAGGAAATCAGGTCAATAGAAACCAGCTCGTCAGTTTGAACAACCTTAGCACTGCTTTAAAAAAGAAACAGAACAAAATTGATTTCATCACAGCAGCTCACTCATAATGTTGCCTCTGCCTCTCTGTCTTTCTGTCTTTCTCTGTAGTCGATAGGTCTAACCATCAGACTGTTAAACAAATAACTGCATTAGGCTCACCAGAGCTGGAGAGGGACTACATTTCTTGGTGGAATAGTGTGTGATTTACTTCTAGTAAAGACGCTCTGATTAGACAGTTGACACCGTATACCTGCCTCTTTTAAACTGTTTAGCAATGCTGAGTTAATTTACAGGCTGCAAAATAATGATTGACACAACTGTCAACCAATCACTGCAGCCATTTATAAGCAATTTCAGCAAAAAGACATTGACAAAGCTCCTCAGAACAAACCTGCAGTGAGAGCACTAAGGCAGTAAATTAGTCAGAGTCATTCAGGCAGGGGTGTCCAATCTTATCCTCAAAGGGCCGGTGTGGCTGCAGGTTTTCACTGCAGCAAAGCAGGAGATCCACATAATCAACTGTTTGACTGAAACCAGTTGATTAGGGAAGTGGAGTCAGGTGTGCACCTGCTCGTTTGGAATGGAAACCTGCAGCCACGCCGGACTTTAATGGGTAAGATTGGACACACCTGCGTTAGAGCAGGAGGTGGTGATGAGGGGCTACTGAGGAAGAGTTCATCCTGGAGGGCGGTGCTGTTTTTATTTACTTCCTGAAGGTTAAAAGGTTTAAAATTAAACTATAGAGAAAACACACTCAGCTCAGCGTCTGACCTGGCAACTCTAAGGTAAGCTGGACTTCTTATCTAGGTTAATTTGTTTGCTAACACCTGTTTAAATATGATAATAATGGAAAATAATATTAGAAAGCTACCTAAGTTAGCTTTTTTAACTTGGCTGTTGACAGTAAGCTTGATTAGTCAGGATGGGACAGTGTTTACATCAGTGATAAAACACTGTGCAGTTATAATTACTACACTTGTATGTCGCTGCTGTCAGAACGAAACCTTGTATCTCCATTTTTGTCCTTTTTTGGTTTTTGACAAAATTTGAAAATACCTGTTGTCTTTTATATTGTGTGACAATTTCATGATGAATGGACCAAAAGAAACGGCCCAAAATGACTTGGAGAAAACTCTGGTTCCATTGAATTACACTAAAAGTAAAGTATGTTTTTTCCTTCTCCTGTAAAGTTGCCATTTTCGAGTTATGAGGTTTTCTTCCGACAATAGTGATATGTACTATTCTTTGTACTGCTGTCATTGAGATTTGACACAAAGGGGAATTCCACAGAGTTTTTAAAATGTCTGCATAATTCAGTGTTTGAGGTATAAACACAGTCATTCAGAGCAGTTTGATGTGAAATGCTTCATTTGTAGAGAAACTCACAGACTCTGATTTCTTTACATAGAAACCAGGGGTCACAGTGTCTGCAGTCCAAATACAGTCATTTTATTTATCAAAATAAAACAAAACCAGCAGTGAAGCTACATGTGACTTCTGAGTTTTATATGTAACGTGGACGACTGTAAAACGGTAGAACACCGTGGTTTGGGACGCGGTGTTAGATCGGTGCTGCTCGTTAGCTGCTCAGTAAACATCTCCAAGAGAAAAAATGAGGGGTTTGTTTTTAAATATGTATTGAGGTAAATTAATACATTTATTGAAGTAAATGAATACATTTGAGGTAAAAAATGAATAGTGAGGTAAATTAAAACATTTATTGGGGTAAATTAATGTATTCATTGATTTAAGCTGATGTTGCTTCATATTCGCCAATTTTCCAAATTCGTTCTACATTTAAGGCACCTCAGTGTAACTGCAGCTCCATTTAGGGTGGAACGTAAATTTTAAATGAGAATCTGGTGAATAAGAAGCTTCAGGTTTATATCTGTGTATGAGTTTATTATTTAAAGATTTGGCAGTTTTGGTGCCACTTTTATTAGTTTTTATAAAATATTACACACTGGAATGTTCTGAGCTCTGGAGATGTGCAGGTTATACGGATCCACCAATCAGCTGATCATCTTCTCGTAGTGTTTTCTAGACACACATCTAAAGTGTCCACATATCTGTTTGTTTTTGTGGCCATTCTGGTCCGCAGGCCCGGACTGGCCGTCGGGAGTAACGGGAGAGTTCCCGGTGGCCTGGCCAGTCAGCTGGCCTGGACGGCCTGGCAGGATGATGTTGCAACGTATGATGAACTAAACACCACAGTACAGCTTGTGAGCACACTGTCTCTGCAGGCCTGTTTCACGAATCATGTCTTTCTGTCGTGACGTGGCATGTAAAAAACACTCACTACCCGCTCACGCGCATTAATAAAGCTAGAGAGTTTGTGCTTATCGCGTCCACAGATACTCATACCTAGATGCCGCGTTGGGTCCAGACAGGCACGTTAATGGCGCCGACATTTTAGGGCGGTCAACATCGCTGCTGGACTGCTTACGGTACCATTACAGAGCGGCGGTTTAAGAAAGATACTGTCCACAATTACACTATTTCAGGAATATCACACTCAGAAAGAGGGATAGGATTATATAACAGAGGGAACGCAGTGATCCACACTCATGTCTGTGTGATGCGTGTTGTTTGTGTAGATATGGCCGTGTGGTTGGTGAAGCACAGAGAACCTGTTGATGTGATTGTGATTGTTTTTCCTCTGGTTTTATATTAAGCTTATTTCATTTAATAGTCTATTCAGGATCTTAACTTTATGTAGTAGTTATTTATTTACAGTGATGGTTAAAGCTTTGTAGTGGCAAGTTATAGCCTTTCTTAATCTGTGTAGATATTCATAATGGATTAACGTTATCACCTTACTACAAAAAGCTGAGGTCAGTTTCTTATTTGCCGGCTTCTTGTTTGAATTTTCCCGTTCCACCTTAAATGGTGCAGCTTCAGACACCAGAAAGTAACTGCTGCTCCACTTAAGGTGGAACGGGAAAACTTGAACAAGAAGCTGGCGAAGAAGAAGCTGACTTCAGCTCCGTCCTTCTCACTGTGTTTGGGTGGTTTATTTTAGTTTTATGTGTATTAAGATTAGAAGTGATTCACACATTGATGGATTTGCTGATGTGTCTGATTATGTTTCTCACACTAAACTCAGTTTTTATCGTCAGGTGCAGACTGAATACTTTTCTGCTGGTCTGGACGGTTAATTATCACGATCAGTTATTAAAGTAATAAAAGCTACTGAGAGCAGATCCGTGCAGCCTGGATTAATCTGTGTCTGAGGATTATAACAAAACAGATTTGGTGAAAATCGGTTGAGTAATAAGGAAGTTGTGGCTGATTTAATCCTGAGACTCTTCGTCTCTCAATACAAGTGAATCTGTTCACAAGCGGATCTTGACCTCTCCAACATGGCGGACGCGCAGACGTATCGCCTCAGATAGACAACAACAGACAACGCGGCATCTAGGCATGGATATCTATGATCGCGTCTCACCAAGAAATGGAGAAGAAGAGGAAAGGTGGTGCAAAGAGGGAAAAGATAAAAAAGAGAAGCACTCGAAGAAGAAGAAGCTGCTAGGCATTCAAAAAAATACTGATTTATTCAGCAGGAGAGCGACAGGTCAGCACGTAAGGACCAGTTCATTAGGTTTGCTTTGGTTGTGTTTTTTAGCTCACGGCATCTGAACGTTAGACAGCTAACTAACTATCAGTCAAATACTCTCATTCGATGCTTCACTGTGAGGCCCAGGTTTACAAAATATAGAGAGATACTCTCAGAAGTACAGTTTTACCAGTCAGTATGCAGCAGTTTGATTATTTGTGACTCTTCAGAAGTCTTGATTGCAATTAGCATAAAAAGTGTGCATTTAAGCTGAGGCACAGTTGCTCATTCGTGGATGTTTCAAAAGCAGACGTTGTTTGAAGCAAAGTGGATCTGATTTAGATGCTTTTTTTTTCAATAAATCATAAGTAATCTTGGCACAATGTAAAGCTTAAGCAACATAGTATACATTGCATATATTGTTTGGTGATATACAGTGCTAGATACTTTTTACATTTACATTGATAAGTAACTTTGTGTTCATTTTTTCTTTGTAAAGGTGGAGATAGTATACAACCAGAAAGAGAGCATAAGACACCTTCAAGTTCAGGGAGAGTTCAAGCTCCAGGTACAGCTTAAATTAGGTCTACCTAATAATAAAAAGGCAATAAGATCATTATACTGTTACTAACTTGCATATCGCTGCTGTCAGAACAAAACCTCATATCCCCAAAATGGTAACTTTACAGGAGAAGGAAAAAACCTACTTTACTTTTAATGTAAGTCAATGGAACAAGTCATTTTGGGTCGTTTCTTTTGGTCCATTCATCATGAAATTTACACACAATGTAAAGAGCAACAGGTATTTTCAAAGTAGGTCAGAACCTGAAAAACAAAAATGGAGATTCGGGGTTTTCGTCCGACAGCAGAGATTATATGTACAGAAAAAAGTAGAAAGCATAGTAACTTGTATTTCTAGCCTGTTAAAACTTAGAGCTTTAAAACTTCATATATCCATGTATTTTAAGTACTGTATTGTAAGCACTGAAGTGTGTGTGTGTGTGTGTCAAAAAGTCTGGAACAGTTTAGTGACCGAGCTGGTGATTAAGGAGGGGGCAGTTATGGAGGATATTTTGTATTACCTAACATACATGGGTCATTCTACAGAAATGTCCATTTTTGTGTCCCTAACATTTACAGATAATATACCCTTGAAAAACATGTTAGTGTTATGATTTCTTTATATTTTGAAATAAAAATGAAGTTATTTTAACAATTAAACCTTTTTTTACACATGAGTATGAAATATGATTTAAATGACATAAAGAAAACAAATGCCAAATAAATATTATAAAATAAATAATGAAAGTTCTCCAGGAGTCGTGTCACTGGTGTTACTTCATAACAAAAAATCTCTTATTTTGAAATGAAAATCACACTGATGACATCACTTGACTTCCTTTTACCTGTTTTCTGAGGATCTATGAAGAAAAGCTCATGGTGAGTCCACTGAGTCTTTCAGTTATCAGAGATTTTCTCATTTAGCTCATGATTTCATATGAAGCTTTTAGCTGAAGTCACTGGTGTGACCGACTTTATTCTGAGGTAACTGTCAAAAAATAGAATACAAATGGATTAAATTCCATATTTTAGTGGATATTCCATGATTGACAACATGTGGTTTGATGCTCTGTAGCAGTTATTTTGTAAAATGCATTTTTCATTAAAATGTCTCTGGTGTTTCCTTTATTATGTGTAACACCAATGAGGATCAGTAACACCAGTGACTCCTATGGATGTATAGAAAAGTGGACGTTTCTATAGAATGACCCACAAATACAAACACCTATACTAAACACCTGTTCATGCAGATACAGTAGCTGGGAGTATGTGTGTGGCCTGAGTCCTGCCATGATTTCTGTCCTGAACAACTGTCCCAGTCCGGCCCTGCTGGTCTGTGTTGTTGGTGTTTATCCTCCTGCAGGGCTGTATCTGCAGTAACGGTGATGAGACGAGCTCCATCAGAGCACAGTCAGAGCTACAGCTCACCTACCAACATGGAGACGTGATCTTCTTAACGATGCAGTCAGATACTATGAATTTAAACAGGCTGTTTTTGTTGCTGTGGACTGGAAGACTGATATACGGAGCCAAGCTCTGTTCTGATTGGCTCGTCTGTATTGTGCCTCATTTAAAAAGCCGACCAGGCTGAATCGCTCCTTATAGCTTCAGTGTGTGAACAGGCAGGGCTGAACTGCTGTAGACCGAATAGGTAGGTGTATGTAAATGAGTTGGTTGTCATGAGATGGGCAGTTTTGAGTGAGGCAGGGAAACGCTAATTAGAGTTTTCACTGAGTTATTGCTTTAAGTTCTGTTTCTGCAGATTTCACCACGGATTTAAAAACCTCTATAAATCTCCCTTCACCTGGCAGCTCAGGATGCACTTTGAGAGAGAGAGTTAAAAGAAAGGAGAGAGATTGGAGTAGAAAATGTATTTTCTTATTAGTCATTGCCTGCAGCGCACACAGGGCATTCAGCTCAGTTACTCAACTCAACCTCTCTCTGTCTCACTCTCACTCTCTCTCTCCGTTTCCTTCGCTTCTCCCTCTTTCTTTTTCTCCCCTCTTCCTTTTCTCTCTTTTTGTCTCTCTTTCACCTCTTGTCTTTTCTCTCTCCTCTCTCGTTTCCTTCACATTCTCACTGCCGCCTTTCTCAACCTCTCCTCCTCATTGCTCAGTCTCTCTCCTCTTTCTCTGCCTTTCCTTACTCTTTCCTTCGCTTTCTTTCTTCCCTGTTTATTTTTCTTTCTCTCTCTTCCCCTTCCTTCCGGCTCTCTCTTTCTCACTCTCCTGCTTTTTTTCTCTCCCTCTTTCATATTTCTCTCTTGTCTTTCACAGTGTCTCTCTTATCTCCCTCTCTCTCTTGCTCTTTCCCGTTTCCTTCACTTTCTCTCTGCGCCCTTTCTCAGTCTCTGTTCCTCATTGCTTAGTCTTCTCACTCCTCTTCTCCTCCTCTTTCTTTTTTCTTTCCTCTTTCCAAAACTTTCTCTCTCTTCCCCTTTCTGCCAGCGTTCTCTCTCTCTCTCTCTCTCTCTCTCTCTCTCTCTCTCTCTCTCTCTCTCTCTCTCTCTCTCTCTCTCTCTCTCTCTCTCTCTCTCTCTCTCTCTCTCTCTCTGACCTGTACAGTCTGAAGGCTTTATAAATGTAAAAGCAGTTCATTAAAACCGTCAATCTTTCAGAGGCTGCCGAGACAAAGAAGCTATTGGACCGAAGCCAATTATGAGCTCTGTTACGGAGAAAGAACACACACACAAACTGAAGTTTAAATTGTCAATGATGAAGAGTTATTGGGTCTACCTGATCACGTCTTTATCAGTGCACATCTACTGTAAGTGTGTGTGTGTGTGGGTTCATGCGGAATCTACAGGCCAATTAGAATGCCCAGAGTAGGGAATATTTTGCAGCCTGGGCGGATGTGGAGTCAAATGGTGTGTTATGGTGTAAACAGTACTCTGGAGAATTCAGTCTGTGATAAATAAAAATGTCCACACGACTTTATCACAACGTTCATATATCGCCACTGTATTTAATAATCACACCTCACATCTACTGAACGCCATCCACCTTATTACCTCTTTACGTCTCGGGATGCTCCGAGTGAATTATGGGCAGAACCTCCAGTGAAGCATAAACAGATAAATGTTAAATGCTAATAACATCCTAAAACCACAGACATGTGGGGATAAATAGAACCACATTAAAGTTTATACTTATCATTACCCTAATAGTCATTTCATTTTTTTTTTGTTTATACTGTCAGGTACTGTATAGTAATGCCGTTACATGTTTTAATGTAGAAATTTTTAAATTGCTTAAGGTTGTGAATCTTGGTTAGCATCAGACTAATGTTTTTAGCTCAGCACTATAGTCAGTTTTGATCTTTGGGGGCAGTCGTGGGCTGGAGGTTAGGGAACCAGCCTTGTGACCGGAAGGTCGCTGGTTCGATCCCCTTGGTCGACAGTACGTGACTGAAGTGCCTTTGAGCAACAAACCTAACCAACTGCACCCCGGGTGCCGTGGATAGGGCTGCCCACCACTCTGGGCAAGTGTGCTCACTGCCCCCTAGTGTGTGTGTGTTCACTAGTGTGCATGTTTCACTGCACAGATGGGTTAAATGCAGAGGTCTAATTCCTCTGTGTGCAAAACACAGTTGGCTAATGGTTCTGAATTCAATTCAATCTCAAGTCTAGTTTAAATAGATGTGTTAAGCTCTCAGCAGGCAGGTATGTAACACCTGTTCAATTTGCATGATTTTAACTTCTTTAAAGACTTGAACTGAAAGTCTGTCTCTTATTACTGGAGCGTTAGCCTGTTAGCCAGTTAGCTTTCTGTCCACCTGCTCCGCCTACTCTAGTGAGGGCAGGATATGTCCAGTTATGAAGGAAATTGTGTAAACCAGTTAAAGAGAGTCTGTTAGCAGCAGCCGGAGATGTTCGCATGGATTTCAGCCATAACATTTGGGCTTCTTCAAGCAGTGATTTACAAAGCTACTTTCATTTGTAACTTGAAGCTGCGCTTTCTGAGAGCTTTGCGCTCGTAATATTCCTGTTCTTGCTCAGCTTCATTCAGGTATAGTGACTTTGTCTCAGAATGCCTCTGAGATAGAGGCCCAGTCCCATTTCACCCCTCGCCCTACCACTCAGCCCTATCCCTTTGTTTTGCGCGTCCACGTCTAGGTTTAGGTTGTCCCGATTCTTGTTGAGATAGAGGGGTGGGGCGAAGTGTTAGGGCAACATGACCCTCCAAACGGAGGATTTTCAGAGATTCCAAACAGAGAGATATGAGAAAAAAAGAAAAACCGGCAAGATGGAGCAAAAGAGACCAAAGAAACCACAAATGTGAGAATTTTCTCTGATAAAAATATACAGTAATCACTGTATTATCTTTGTTTAATGTTGTTTAAGTGTATTATGGTCCTTTTCTTCATAACAAGCATAAAAATCACTAGTAGAGCTGATGTCTCTAGTTAGCTAAATCAGTTTCCCGTTCCACCTTAAATAGTCCAGCAGTTCTGACGCCTGAAGCACCACAATCTAACTGCTGCTCCATTTAAGGTGGAATGGGAAAATTTGAATGAGAAGCTGGAGAATATCTGACTTCAGCTTCTCATCACTGAAGAATTAGGGGTGGGTGATAATAAATAATTGCCCCCCTCTTTGACGATCATATGATCCCTAAATGTAACTAAAGCCCAGCAGTGAGGAGCTGAACTTTACCCTCCTCTGCTGTCACTGCAGACTGGCAGGGTCGCCTACAGAGCAGCGCTGGTAGCTGTTAATGAAGTGATGCTCTTTTTATTTGAGGGTCCCATTTCAGAGGGAAGAGTTCAACCACTACCCTGTAACTCAGTTCCAAGGGGCAAAGAGACACTCGAAAACAAGAGGTAGGGGTAAAAGTAAGAAATAGGACCATTGCTGATGCTGTTTTATGTCTTTTCTTCTTATGAAGCAAAGTAACTGATTTGACTCTGCGTTTGGGGAAAGCGGAGGGAATGGCCAACATGTACAAGCATACTACTTACGCATTGATTGATTATATTGCTTGCTTATCTATTACTATTAATAATAAAGATAAGATTTATATGAGGAGTAGGCTGCTTGCCTTAGCTTTAGCTTTGGAGCAGAGGACTGAGAGCAGAGCGCTTCTGCAGACAAACAACATTTTTCTGTTCACAATCAATTCTTCATCTTGGCTGTTCTCACCAGTCCGCTGGCTGCCTTGTGACCATGTTGTGTCTTGTAGCTGTTTCCTATAGGATCACATGTAAACTTTGTGCTGGCTGTTGAAGAAAAATCGAGTGTGAAAACAGCCTCAGAGAGGTTTGAGCGATCAGGGCGTTTACAGTACCCACGATTCTGTGAAGAAACGCTGTCAGATTTTCTCTGAATTATCAACCAGTGTTACAGAGAAACTCCAGCAACAGGTCTGATGCAATTGTTAACACACACACTCTCACACACACACACACACACACTCTCACACACACACACACACACTCACTCTCACACACACACACACACACACACTCTCACACACACACACACACAGGTAGATTCTCAGATGCAGAAAACAGTGCAGCTGAAAGCCCACAGGTGCAGAGCAAATGAAATTTTATCTGTTACACTGAAATGAAGCAAGATGCTCAGATGGGTTATTGCTCTGAGTCTGTGTGTGTGTGTGTGTGTGTGTGTGTGTGTGTGTGTGTGTGTGTGTGTGTGTGTGTTCGTTCTCAGTGGTTGGGATGTCAGTGGTGATAATTTCCCATGGGTTATTAAGTTCATTTCACAATTAAGCTGACAGAGATCCTTGAGACGCCTCTCTCTCTCTCTCTCTCTCTCTCTCTCTCTCTCTCTCCTTTTCTTCTTTCTCTTTTCCCCCCTCTATCTCCTTTGTATTGCTTTTTCTTTGTCACTTTCTCTCCTTTCTTTCTCTTTCTGTCTCTCTCATTACTCTCACCTTTTTTCTTTCATTCTTTCTTCCCTTCTTTACTTTCTCTTACTTTCCTTTTCTCTCCCTATCACTTCTCTTTCTCCCTTTTTTCTTCTCTACTTTTCTTTCTATTTTCTGTGTTCCCCCTTTCCTTTTTCATTGTTTTTTCTCCTTCCCCCTTTCCTTTTACTTTTACACTGTCATTCTCTCTTCTTTCTCCTTTCTGTCTCTTCTCTCTCTCTCTCTCTCTCTCTCTCTCTCTCTCTCTCTCTCTCTCTCTCTCTCTCTCTCTCTCTCCTTTTTTTTCTCGTCTTCACCCTCTCATCATCTGTCTCCACTTTTCTTTTGCTCCTCCATGTTCTTCTTGTCACTTTCCTTTTCCTCATTTACACAGTCGCCAGTGTGTATCGAGAGGTCAGTCAGTCAGTCAGTCTGTCTGTCTGTCTGTCTGTCGTCATGAGTGAGTTAATACTCATATCCAAGTCTTTGGGCTGTTCCACCCTGTGACTCTACATCTATAGGCTGAGTTTATATACCAACACACAACACTGCCGACTCAGAATCAGCCGCGGTGTGACTAACACTCGCTTCAACACTGTAGACCTTTCTCTCAGCCACTGCGTCGTCACATCCGGCCGTACATAGTAGCGCTCCTAAACTTCCACAAGCGCGGTTTAACAGAGCAGCAATGGAGGGTCGCTTGTTTTTGGCCTCCTTCACGAATCTTCCTTCGTCCTCTGTGCGGTTAATGAGAGTAGGTGGCGTATCTGGTAGCTCCTCCAACGTGGAAGGCTATGTTTGGCTAGTTTGACTTTGCCAAAGCGCGTCATGCAAAACTTAAACATTTGACCTTTGTCTGACCCTGCGCGTCTGCCGCTGTGGACTGTGGTAAATGGAGTGCGCTGTGGCAGACGACTGTCCCGCGCATCCCATGTTTGAAAGCGCATCTGTGAATTTTATGTGATCCGTGTCAAAGCAGCTGTGTTCAGGCGGCGGAATGCATTCCGCAAAAAAATCCATATCTGGACTGTGAGGAATCTGCCTGAGAACGAGTCTGAGGTGGATCTTTATGTCCAGCACCACATCACACGTCCCTAAACAGAGACTGAACTTGCACTTATTGCACTTCATTTTGAAGGAAAGGTCCACCCTATGTAAACATTAGCAACATTAGCAAGTGCCCTGAACACGACCAGCTCAGAGAGGCAGCATCGTATTTCTACATTACAGTTAACTAATCACTGAGCTGCTGCGGTGAGGAGTCAATTTCTCAGGGTCAACTTCTCTGATGACCATCTCCAGGATCATTCATACAGCAGTGAATAAATATTTACCATGGATGTGAGCATTTTTATCATAAATGTGAGTAGATCTATCCTGCTGTACGGCCCACGTTCACCTCCAGTTCAGTTCTACCCTCTTTTTTGATTGGTTACCTCGTTAAACGTGACACAACAAGCAAAGTTTTTCAGCTGAAGTTGAACATATTTAAACCTGATCGAGTGGAAACACAGCTAAGGCTGTTTAGTTGAATTATTGAGTTTGTATACATGCACTCAATAATCCGATAACTGCAGAAAATCAGATTTTTTTCAGTAATCCGATCAACAAGTTTACATGAACTTGAGTAATCTGATAATAGGGAAACTCTGGCTCTACATGAGTCAGACATTAATCAGATTTCTGCTTTACAACCAGCCAATAAACTCACAGAAGAAGACATGACATTAACATAAAATGTATCTGAAAGAAATCAGAGTAAGAGTTTACATGCACTGAGAAATCTGATTACTGAGCTAAAATCCAGCCTCTTAATCGGATTCCTTGATCGGAGTATGGTGTTTACCTGACCATTTGAGTAATCGGATAACTGCAGAAATCTGATTATGATTGGATTATTGAGTGCATGTAAACGCACTCATTGATGCATTTAGGAACACAGCAATGATTCCAGGCAGCATCAGCCATTGTTGGGAATTTTTAGGTTCTGATTTATTTACAGTCAAATTGGCTGATGGAGAAAATGAACACAGCACATTTCCAGTACTTTTAAATTTGTTAGTCATAATATACAAATAATTATTTTCTCTTTAATGGGCTGAAACTGGCATTTAAAATTTCACTATTTAGACACAAATCAGGCAGGCAACCAGCTATTTAGCACAGCAAGTCATGTATAATTAGGCTACAACATTTTGGTACAGGTGTAGCAGCAGCATTCAAATGCATGAGCGCACTTACCTGACTCGCGTTATTTAAGTCAAGTCAAAGTTTATTTATATGGCGCTTTTTATAGCAGGTGTTGTCACAAAGCAGCTTTACAGAAAAATCCAGGTCTGAGCCCCCATGAACGTCGCCAATGGCGACAGTGGCAAGGAGAAACTCCCTAAGAGCAAGAGAAAGAAACACTGAGAGGAACCAAGACTCAGAAGGGGAACCCATCCTCTTCTGGACCACACCGGACAGCAAACAGTGTTAATATAAAATATTAGAATACAAAACGGGGAAAACAGGTGGAGCAACGGTTAATTAGATAGTTTGAGTTTATGCAGCAGCAGCATCAGAAGCAGCATTAGGAGGGTCAGTTCATGCAGGTGAGGTTTGCACAGTGTTGTACAGCAAGAAGCTCCATAATGGTCAAAAAATCAGAAAATTGCAACACAAAATCAAATAATAAGTTGGCCAGTTTTGTTTGTTTTGATTCTGATCTCAGCTGTTTCTGATAATGCGTCCTTAATCATGATGCCTTGAATCATGACACATGTATCATTCTGAGTTTTGTATCATGGGCTAGTTAGCATTAGCCAGCCGTACTCTGACCCCAGGCCTCATTACTGAGAGTCTGCCGGCAGCTAGAGCCGCTACTGAGCGGCGGCGGTGAAAGAGCAGTAAAGAACTTCGCTTAAATGGCCACCTTTGCTGCGTTTGACAAAGTGACGCTGCTCTCATCTCTCTCTCTCTCTCTCTCTCTCTCTCTCTCTCTCTCTCTCTCTCTCTCCTGCTGTCTCTCTCTTTCTCTCACTCCGTGAAGAGCGAAAGAATCATCAAAGTACTTGAGAGAAGTGAGCTTTCCCCTCAAGCGCTCTCTCTCTCTCTCTCTCTCTCTCTCTCTCTCTCTCTCTCTCTCTCTTTCTTTCCCTCTCTCTCTTTACCTCTAGCTCTCCTGCTCTCTCTCTCCCCCTCTCTCCCCCCACTCTCTCTCCCCCCCCCTCCCTCTCTCTCTCTCTCTCTCTCTCTCTCTCATGTATAATGTACATCTCTACTACACCTTTGTGCCGTACGGAAACCCGGCGAGTGAGTTATTGCTGATTCCACAGGACTTTCGCGCTACAACTCGCAGATTTTTCACAACTCCGACATCCATCCTTTCCCTCTCCAGAGTTACTGAAGTATGCCACTCGTAAAAGTTAATTAATTCAGCGGTTAATTATATAACTCATTTATTTAAGCGAGTGCTCGTGTGACATTAGGCTGGTGGAAATATATAACATGCTGTAATTGTGGAGTGAATGTGCTTTTAAAGAGGTTTTTAATTTGGGCCTGGAGGCGATGGTTGGGATTGGAGCCCCAGTGTGGTTCTAAGCAGCGTGAGCTACGCCGTCTCAGCCAGAACGCAAAACCCACACTATTAGCGCCGCAGCCAACAAGGCCACCCGCGGACTGGCACAAGGCCGGCTCAGTATTACCCCGCCGAATTCACTAAATGTGTACGACGTTAAAGTAAATGTTTGTTTGTTTTTTTTTTCTTGTAATACTGTTACAGATTCGAGAGTTTGTGGGTCTGACTCACAAAACAGGAATCCGTCCTAACCAAGCTAATTTTAAACTCTAACCTGGGATTTTTCACTTTATCAGGTTACATCACGAATGGCAACTTGTGCTGTACACCTAAACTGTTTTTTCAGGGCGGGTTCAATTGGGCTTTATGGACCGGGGTCAGACAAGCAGACCCCCTTGGTTACATTACTGCAAGTCACCATTCGTTAATTTGTTTTATAGTACACACAGACACTTTATACACCGATCAGGCATAACATTCTGACCACCTCCTTGTTTCTACGCTCATTGTCCATTTTATCAGCTCCACTTACTATATAGGTGCACTTTGTAGTTCTACAGTTACAGACTGTAGTCCATCTGTTTCTCTGATACTTTGTTAGCCCCCTTTTACCCTGTTCTTCAGTGGTCAGGACCCCCATGGACCCTCACAGAGCAGGTACTATTTGGGTGGTGGGTCATTCTCAGCACTGCAGTAACACTGACGTGGTGGTGGTGTGTTAGTGTGTGTTGCGCTGGTGCGAGTGGATCAGACACAGCGGTGCTGCTGGAGTTTTTAAACACCTCAGTGTCACTGCTGGACTGAGAATAGTCCACCAACCAAAAATATCCAGCCAACAGCGTCCTTTGACCACTGATGAAGGACTAGAGGATGACCAACACAAACTGTGCAGCAGCAGATGAGCTATCGTCTCTGACTCTACATCTACAAGGTGGACTGACAAGGTAGGAGTGTCTAATAGAGTGGACAGTGAGTGGACACACTGCCGTGTCTGTCTGTGTATTTTTAATTTGATTAACCCTTTTAAATGTATTGTTCTAATCATGTTTAAATTGTTTTTGTTATTTTTAATTATTTTTCTATTTGCACTTACTTTTTGTAAACAACTCTGACTCTGAATTTTCTTATTTGTAAAGCACTTTGAATGACAGCAGTGTATGGAAGCTTGCCTAGTCTAAAAAAAAAAGAATGCTACCCCTGGAATCTGAAAAATCATGCTAGATAATTTAGAAGAAAGTAAAGCAGGTTTAACAAAAAACCTGCTTTACTTTCTTAAAATCTGGCGCTTCATATTTAGGCAATATGAATTGGGGTATTTTTACGCTGCACATTTAAGAACAAGCACTGACCCAAACTAGGGTTGTCAGTTTTGAACCCGATTGTCTGGTGTTTGATTGATGCTGCCTGTGGGATGTTAAAATGTCTGGTCAGGTCTCACTTTAAATATTTCATTACAAGATATCAGAACAAATAGGTGATGCGGAAACTTATTACACTGCAAGAAATGGGATCTCGTCAAGTGAAATGATTTCAAATCTGGTCAATATATCTAACATTTCCCATTTTGAGACGGTTGTGCACTTATAAGATTGTCTAGCTCTTTTATGGACATTTACTTGGTTTAGGTAGTTTTATTAAGTAAAATGATCTCACTATGTTGGCAGATAACTTCTTTTCATTTCTTACAATAAACACAATTATCTGCCAATAGTGAGATCATTTTACTTAATACAGTTACTTGAAGTAAAAAATGTCTAGTAATAAGGAGAAATATGCAAAGGATTCTGTGTTTATATGTCTATATAGAACCATTTTCATTTTTAAAGAACCCTTGAAGAACCATTATTATTATTATTATTATTATTACTGTTCTTTGTTGTGTGACTGCTACTGGCTGCTAAATTTTCTTCAGGATCAATAAAGTTTATCTATCTATCTATCTATCTATATTGACAATATTTAAGACAATATTACTTGATAAGATACCATTTTTTGTGAGATGTTATAAACAACGTATTGCATGCTTGCTTGATGACCATTCAATGGATACACCCCCATCTCCCACCAGACTCGTATGTAGAATGAAGCGAAGCTCCTTTTTCCCTCTCGACAGTGAGAACTGACACGTGAGCCATTTTACTTAATACTCAGCTTAACACTGACATGAACGAGGACTTTCCTGTTGGTGTTCATCTCTGTTCAGTGTGAAAATATGAGTCAAACATTCATTCTGTGAACTTAAAGATGTTCTTCAAGGGTTCTTCAGTAAAGAACATGGTTCTATATAGAAGCATGAACATGCAAATAACTCTTTGCATGACTGAAGGGTTCCTTGCATAATGAAAGGGTTCTTCAGACTGATGGAGAATCTTTTTTTTTTTTTCTAAAAAGGGTTCTGTATAGCACCAAAAAGGGTTGTTCTATTATAACAAGCTTGACATTGTAACAATAGCAGAACCCTTTTTTTGGTGCTATGTAGAACCCTTTTCAGAACACTTTAATTATGCAAAGTACTGTTTGACTATTCATATTGGGACCCGCTATGAAATCCTTCATCTTTTTAAACATATAAACATTCGGTCTTCATTTTAACAATATTGAGAATATTAAAACTAAACAAATAGACCTGAAGAATAATTTGTTAAATGTAACTAATAGAAATGCAGTTTTATTGTGAGGGGAAAATTAGGACACCCTGATATTTATTACTGCTTAAAATGCCTAAAATAAGAATCAGGTGTATCATATCAGCTGCAAATGATTAGAATACACTTAATAATCCGGGAACTGCTGAAAATCAGATTTTTTGTCAGAAATCCAATCAACACATTTACATGCACTTGAGTAATCAGATAATGGGGGAAATGGTTTACGTGAGTCAGACAGTAATCAGATTTCTGTTTTACAACCAGCCAATAAACTCACAGAAGACGCCACTGGCTTGCTCATGGGGGCTCGGACCCGGACTTCTTTTTGTAATGCTCATTTCCTTGTAAAGCTGCTTTGTGTCAACACCTGTTGTAAAAAGCGCTATATAAATAAACTTTACTTACTTACTTACTTACTTACGACGTGATGTAAACATAATGTAAAACTCAAACTTTATACTGCAGCTTTTTTTTTTTAAACGTCGCGCAACTTTACCTGAAAATATGAATACATCATCTAGAAGATGAAGAATATTGAAGTCCTTTATTTCATGTTCAGTTTCAGTGTCGCTCAAAGTGTTTTGCCATCTTGCATCAACGCTGCTCGCTTATTTCCGGTACAGCCATCTGTTCTCGCGCATGTGCAGGCTGAGAAATCCGAAAGAAATCAGAGTAAGAGTTTACAGCACTGAGAAATCTGATTACTGAGTTAAAATCCAGTCTCTATCAGATTTCTTAATCGGATTTCTAGATCAGAGTGTAGTGTTTACATAACCGTTTGAATAATCGGGTAATGGCAGAAATCCAAGTGAGTGCATGTAAACACACTCATTGTTAGAGAGAGTCTTCTTTAAACCTCAGACATTTAGTTTGGTTGGCTCTTGTTTGTTGAAGTGAGTAGTTTCTCCATGGCGAGGTCCAAAGAGCTCTCTGAGGCCTTCAGAAGGAAGGTTGTAGATGCATATGAGTTTAGGATTCATTGCTCTTTATGTTTCACGCAGCTCGGTGTAAGAGTTACTGCTGCACGCACCACTGGATTGATCTTACCATGAATATCCAAACTGGGTAAACAAAGTTGTTAACTACTCATAAAACAAGTTAACTGTGATTGCAGTTGTTAGATTCTCAGTTTTGGAGCTGAAATTTGGTCAGGAATCCTCTGTAAGGATCCTCAGGCCCCCAGGGGAGCGAAAATGAGGCAGTGCATAAAACCTCACCAGGCCGAGTACCAAGCCTGCATACAGAAACCCACATACAACAGCAGACGATGTTTGGTTATTCTTTTTTCCTTTGTTTGTCAACTTGAAATAGCTGTTTTTAGCAGTCAAAACAGACTAAAGGGGAAACGGCTCCAGGGCTGAGCTCTGGGCCCAAAAGGAGGGTAGAAAGAAAACAAACACTGACTAAACTGCTGGATGAAGAAAACACAGTCAGCAAAGCCCAGATTTCCACACACGAGCGAGAGGAAATGGAAGATAAACAAAATAGAGCCTTACGTCCTAATTGTGAGTTCGTAATCGAGTGTACAGATATTAAAGATCTCAGATTTACAGATGCACTCGCAGCGGAGGCTTGGGTTAAGATCTTTAATAACAAAGGGGTTGATCCAAAATCACAGTCGATAAACCGAAGCAGAAGGTCGAAAAGCAGAAAGCCAGAATCAAGGTTATATGCAGGAAAGCAGTCTGGAACCTGGGAGAACCGCTCAGTATGCACATCGGTGTGACGATACTTCATAAACAAGCTAAGCTAGGCTAATGGCTACTAAACTAACAAACAAAGGAAATAAGGAACAGGTGTGAGTGTAATCAGTAATCTGGAGATGAACAGCACTGACAGGTGGATCAGTGAGAGTCCAAAGTCATGTGATGCAGCAAGGAGTTCTGGGAATTGAAGTCCTGGGTGGCCGCATTGGCTGTAGTTTTAGCCATGCCGTAGAGAGGCGTGCCGGGTTTCTTGTAGTTTGGCTTGGCTTGGCTTGGTGTGCTTGGGTTTAGATTTGGTTCACTTTGATTTGGTTTTGGTTGGTCAGATTTGGTGGTTAGATGTACTCTTCCCCTGAATGGGTTGGGTCCAAAACTACATTCTACTGTACACTTTCAGAAATAAAGGTACTAGACTGTCTCTGGGGCAGTGCCCCTCTTGTCACTGGGGTGGTTCCCTCAAGGCTGCATCTCAGTATCTTTAGTCAGGGAACATAACTGAACCATAATCCACTGAAATGATATGTTCTAAGCTATACTGACTCCACACACCCCGTCTCGTCTCCAGGCTTTTATTTTACTGTTCTGTTTAAAACATTCGGTTATGAAAAGGTACAAATACGAACTTTTCACCTGGAAACACTTATTTAAGGTTCACAATCAGACCTTAGAACCACTGTTGGAGCTTTGAGGGAACATTTACACTGTTTGTACCTTGAAGAGTATATCGTTATACCTCTTCATTTTTTTACATAATTTGAAAATGCCTGTTGCCCTTTATACTGTGTGTAAATTTAATGATGAATGGACCAAAAGAAGTGACCTAAAATGACTTGGGGAAAAAATTCTGGTTCCATTGACTTACATTAAATGTAAAGTGTGTTTTCCCTCTCCTGTAAAGTTACCGTTTTGGAGATACTTTTGGTGGTATAATATTTTGACATCCTGATATAATAGTATGCCTTTTTGTACACGGCCGTAGTATAGCACACTTTGCTGTGACCGGTCAAGATACTCTAAGCACTGCCTTCTTAAAGACATGCTGAGATGGAGAAAAGAGAAGGAGCTTACACCTCTTAACCTAAACCACGCTGTGGGCCATAACACTACATTTGATGTGTTCAGGCTCTTAAACCCGACAGAGCAAACACACTGTGTCTCCTAGAAGAAGATCACAGTATGTCAAACGGTGTCAGAAACAACATAAACAAGCTTATTACTTAACCACTCGAGATGGTTTGAGGCAAGTAAATAATGATTTAGACACAGTGCTAATTGGTGGGGTTTAAACGTCCATTACTTGTTGGGTACCTTCACTGCGTGTCGTGTGTGGTTAGAAAGAAAACCAACACTGCTCAGACATTAGCTTGGGTTTGATTCTGGTTTAGAACAGTGTAATTTGGATGTGTTTTGGTTTGAATTGGATTGGCCCTTTTCAGATTTCTGCATGTTTTCTGCAGGATGTTTTCATCGCAGGTGACGGTGCTTCCACTAAAGCAATTACAACAGCGAAGATGCCGAGTTGAGCGTGTTCAGCTCACTCAAGTGTTAGAGCTTGAGGAAAAACAGCCTCATCTCAGTTTCAGTGGTTTGTCAGCTGATGAGTAGAGGAAAACGAGTTTACGCAATTATTAATGAAAAACTTTGTCATACGGAGTTAAAGAACCTCTGTGTCTGCATTTTAGCACTGCTGACTGACGCTACACTGAATGCAGCTTGTGCTTTAAAGTTGCTGCTGCAGCCGCTTTCAGAGGAACAGTTTTCTTTTTCTCCCTCTAAAATGATCAGTGACTGAGAGAGCAGAGCTCAGCAGGGAGCAGATGTTCGTTCACTGGAATCAGTGGTTCCACCTTAAATGGTGCCTGAGCCGCCAGAATGTAACTGCTGCACCATTTAAGGTGGAACGGGAAAATTCAAACGAGACACTGACTTCAGCCTCGTGACTTTTTAATGTTTAACAGTTTCTCGTTGCAGATTAAACGTATCAGGAAACCATCTGAGAGCTTATAAATCTAAATTAGAAAACGCTACAGTGGCGCTGTGGACCCTGATGACCTGGCGCCCCCTGCAGGGATGTGCTCGTGTTTAGCTTTTTGCCGCTTTAACTAGTTTATTGATAATGAGCTGGTTCAGCATCTCCAGCTAACATGGCTAATCTGGTGTTTTGGTTGTAGTTATTTTCACCTACATCGATTCATCTCTCTGTGGACGTAGCTGACGTTACTGTGCTCTGACAGCTGTAAATGGGTTTTTCCACGAACCGTTTATGTCCTTTATTTAGTCTGGACTCCCACATTGTTGTGTGTTGGTTCTCCAACAGTTCTGGACACATCCTCGAATTTAAATCTTGGCAACTATGACAAAAATAAAGTGACTCACCTTTCTGTGGTGCTGAAGTGATACGAGCACCTGTATTTCTGAGGTTAGTAACTGTCCGTAAGGCAGTATCAGAACCTGTTTTACCAGCATTTACACACTTCTGTTTCTCGTGAAAAGGGCCAGTTGCTTTTGTTTGGTTCAGTTTTTTTGGCTGTGGTTTGGTTTGGGTTTCCCTTTATGGTTGGGATTGATGTGGGTTGAGGATTGAGTTTGGTTTGATTTAGTGTAGGATTACTCCAGATGGTCTGGTTGGGTTTGGTTTGGTTCAGTCTGGTCTTTTCTAAAGTTCTGTGCTGGACATAATGGGATACTGTGACTTTAGAGAGACGGTGAGAGAGGAAGGAAGAGTGAAGGTGTTAAACAGTCATTTTCCTCCCGTGTCTCGTCTTTGAGGCAGACTACAGAGAACAGAGAAAAAGGTGTGTGTGTGTGTGTGTGTGTGTGTGTGTGTGTGTGTTGGAGAAAGTAAGGGAAGGGCTGACACTACACACGTTTTTCTCGTCTTTTTGGTCTTTGAGCATCTCTGAGGCCTCGGGGCAGCTTAGAGGTACACAGCCTGGACTGAGGAACCAGGGGCAGCCGGATGGAGTAGAAGAGTTAAACTCCAGGGATTATGGGAAATCAGAGACTCAGCTTTGGACGCTTTAGCAGAGCTTCCAAACACACCACTGTGTTTTTCAGCCTCACACACAATAGTGTGTATTAGTCGGTGTGTGTGTGTGTGTGTGTGTGTGTGTGTGTGTGTGTGTGTGTGTGTGTGTGTGTGTGGGCGTGGGCGTGGTGTTTCCATGGTCTAAAACCCTAGTTACAATGCATGACTTTTAGGGTCAGTTTCTTGGTCAGGGATTAAGCCCAGTCCTGGACTTCTTCCTCTCCAAAGAGAATCTCCATTCAGAGCGCTGTGTAGTCCAGGACTGGGCTAAATCCCTGTCTAGGAAACCGACTCTGAAACCCTAACAGATTAAAAATGAAGTATTTCACACTTTCTAACTGATTTCTGCAGATTTTTATGGAAATATTGAGTTCAGGGAACCAAACACAATTACCTGTTACTGGGGGACACGGACAGCTGAACAAACCTGCTGTTGCTGTTGATTTCGCTGTCTGTATGAGCCTTTTGGGTGAAGATCATGGCTGCGAGACGTGATCAGTGTTTGGTTGTGTAGGTGGAGTTGATGTTGTACGTGCGTTTGATTGAACTCCCTCCATTTACACGGTTCATAAAGAAGCACTTCATGTAAATGTCTATTCTGCAATTTACTTTATACATTTTGATGTATTTACTTTGTTGTGCTTTCAGTTTATTGGCTTTGGGTTGAAAACATCAAACCATTTGAAACAGCTGACTGTCAAACTCAATTGGGAATAAAAATAATAATAAAAAGCTCAGTCTTTCACTACTTAATTTTCTCTCCTGATTGTTGACTGATTAAAATCTGCAGACACAAAGCTTTTTTGAATACTTGTTCTAAAAATCCATTAAAGACACTAACTAGGGAGCAATAAGGGAGTCCAGCTTCTTAACTCTGTATAAAAGCACACTTACGACATATCATGAGCGAGCCATGTGTTTTGATGGGTACTTTGGCAGCAAATGTCGTTCCTTACTTCTTGGTGAAATTAGCGTGCGCATGGCAGGTGGCAGTCAAATTCTTTCCTCCAAAAGGGAACGCTTTTTCGTTCCCTCGTACGTCAGTGTTGTCTATTTTACCATCTTGGCTGTGAATATGCCTCAGCACGTGCGAATGTACCAGTATAGGATAAAAATATCATATAAATGAAAACACCGACTTACTTTGCTCTGCTTTTAAGCTGTAATTCAGCCATAACGTTAGCCACTTTTCTCACATCTCTGGATCTCACATCTTTAAGGAAACTTTTCTGCAAAAGTGAAATAGTTTCTTGTAAAATGTCTCTAAACGTTCAATTTTATACAAGGCTGAAGTCGCTTCTCATTCGCCAAGCTTCTTGTTTGAATTTCCCGTTCCACCTTAAACCAGAATGTACCTTTTTAAGGTGTAACAGGAAAATGTAAACAAGAAGCTTCAGGTCCGTGAGTTCTTAGAGTTTCTCACTGCAGATTAAACGTATCAGGAAACCAGCTGGAGTGATTATAAACACTAATAAGTCCATTTGTCTCCAAATTATCGATGATTGTCTTAAATCTCTCTCTTTGCCGTTTCGTTAGCTACTAGCTAGGCGAGGCTGTTGTCTGTGTTGCTATGGTGACCAGCAGTCTGTGCTGATCTTCAGGGTTAAAGGGTGAATCAGCAGTTCTACATTAACATCCAGAGTTTAAGACCATTTATTGTTAAACTGTGTTGAACGATCAGCAGAGCTTTATTTTACTGTAAAGGAGGATTATTTTATTTTTACCTACTAATCTGATTCTGCTGTGGAGCCACAACAGGGCAGTAAAGGAGCCCCATTCTGCTGACCCCTGGTCAAGCGGAAGTTAGCATTCACTCTTCTCAGAACAGTTTTGTTTTTCGCGTAAAATAATAAACGTCGGCCTGTGTCTTATTTACATATTTACTTGTCCAGTCGGACGAGTAAATTCATCATCCACCTGTCAGACAAAAATGTTTATTTGCTCCAAACAATCATTAATGTCAGGCGCCGTCTGGCTGATCGAGAATCTAGCTGAAAATCGTGTGGCATAACCCCAGCTTTAGTATGAGGGCACTAGGTCCCAGCAAAGAGAGTAAAACAGAACTCACACACTTTAGTAACTGAAAGAAAAGCTCAGTTTTATCAAGCGAATGTATTTTGTTACAGTTTTTGTTTTTTCCAATAAATGTGAGGTCATTTGGCTCAATCAAACAAAGACACTCATACCCCAAACTACTTTAGGCCTTTCTGCGTTTAACGAGAGAGAGAGAGAGAGAGAGAGAGAGAGAGAGAGAGAGAGAGAGAGAGAGAGAGAGACAGAGAGAGAGACAGAGAGACAGACAGAGAGAAAGAAAGAAAGAAAAGTGATATGTAGAAAACTTTAGACTATATTGATTCTTCTATATTTAGTGCAGTGTTGTGTGGCGTTTCTCTCTTCTCTCTTCTGGACTGTGTGTGTGTGTGTGTGTGTGTGTGTGTGTGTGTGTGTGTGTGTGTGTGTAAACAGATGGTGTAGTGGCCTGTGTGGCACAGTCAGAGCAGATGTGGCTACAGCTCAGCTGAGTGGGAGTTGTGCTAAAACAGTCCAGAAAAAGATAAAAATGGGAAATAATTCAGCACCAGGATAATTCAGCACTTTTCTCAAAGCACAACTCCAGAAACGTCGGGGAGGCTTGTAAGGATAAATATCTGATTGATGGGTTAAGCAAAGACAAGTGGCATGGCTGAGGTTACATATTACCAATCTAGTTACAAACTCAGCATTAACTAAGTTCATGTTTATGCATAATCTAAATGCGTTATTGTCAGTTGAACTAGTTCTTGCAGCAAGCTTATTTTTACACCTCCCCCCTAAACTGGTCTAAGCACAGACATCGCACTGGGAAACTAGGAAAGCACAGACATCAGACACAAGATATGAACTGACTTTTTTGGTTGAGATACCGAAGCTTAAAATACTAAGTTGCTATGTGATCCATTTCAGTTACATCCATAGTTCCAGTTCAGTGAGACTCATCAGCTGCACAGGCCTCAAACTGATGCTGCTACTCATTTAGTTGATACGAGGAAAATGTTAAAGAATGAACAAAGCTATTCAGCTTTATTCAGTTAATAAACTTGTGCACATCGTTCTCTGGATGTTTTTCCCACATGATGCAAAATCAGCTGTAGCTCCTGTCGTGTTTCCATGGCAGCACGTTTGTAGAAACCTATTTATTGGCTCGTTATTACTAGTTAACAGCTGACGTAAGGATCTGTGGTGCAACTGATTTTAGCAAAAGAATAGCCTGAAACTCCATCAGTGCCAACTTAGAAACGTGAGTACAAACTCGCACAAATCTGGTCTTAATCTGCCCAGAGTGACCTTTTCATACACTTACAAAATAAAGGTCATTTCAAGTTAATAAAGAGATGTGCACTGCAGTTCCTCATTATGTTGAATGGGACTTCGTTCCAGCGCTCTGTAAAGCTTGTCCAGCCTCACAACAGTCACTACAAAAGAATGCATTTGTGAACAGAGTGTGAATAGCTCAGTTGTGTTCAAGGGGAACACCATCGATTTTTGCAAAATTAATCATTTAACGGTTTTGGTGTAAACAAATCATTGAGTGATTCGGTGAGAAATGCGTCTTTCTAGAGAAATTTACCAAGTCAGAATTGTTCACCATTATAGTCGTAGGAACCAGACGTCGTTATGTCTACACTACAGATATCACCATTTTATCTGCTCTGCAAAATAACCAGTGAGCTCAGGTGTGTTAAGTTTTTATGTCACGCTGGTAATGGTAAAATAGTGCTAAATAAAAAATAAATTCGTTGGGTACTAATTTTTCCCTTATAAAGCCCTGCATGTATCTCTCCGCCCTGCACACGTTTTGGAGAACAGCCCGACTGCAGAGCCGCAGATTTACCACCCGCAGTTTCACTCCAGCAGAAACTGGAATCAAAGTAAGAAACGATCATGAGTGAAGTCAATTAGTCGTCGTTAGCCACTGTGCAGATACCACTGTCAGCCGGTAGCTTAGAGCAGACTGTCCAACGTGGGCCACGCAAAAAATACAAAAACTATCTACCAAGCAAGCAGTTTGTTGTTGACACCAGCACTTTCCGTTCGCCCTGGGCTGCTCTGCGTCGGCACTGGCGGGTTCAGCGACTCTGTCTCTCACTTTTGTCCTTGTGTTCTTTAAACCGCTGCAACCTTATTTGTGTTTTTCTGGTTCAAGTTGATATTTATCTACAACATTTTGGAAACAGACCTCCTCGAAGTCCTCCGCATACTCCGCAATCTTCCAAAATAAGGAAGAAAACCGTAATAATAATCTGTAAACAGAAGCTGCTGCTGGCGTTCGCCGTGTTGAGCGGCTGCAGCTACAGGCTAATAAGAACAAAACCATTGAATGATTAAGTAATTTTGCAAAAATTGACAGTGTTCTTAAATGTTAAGTATTTTAGTGGCAGTAAAGCTGGTTTTGTGTGTGTGTGTGTGTGTGTGTGTGTGTGTGTGCGCGCGTGTGTGCGCGTGTGTGTGCGTGTGTGTGTGTGTGTGTGTGTGTGTGTGTGTGTGTGTGTTTCCTCAGTTGTTGTGGATGCCAAGACCCCACTGAGAGATCTCTGTTATGTGGTGCTTTATTGTTAAAGAAGTTTATATTTTTAAAGAAAATTTTTAACATGGCCTTCGTTCTGATGCGGTGGTCAGCGGCCTCTTCCGTTCAGAAATGCGCTTTAATGGTGCTGATGAGAGCCGTCACACAAATCAATGAATTCTTCATGAATGACAACCAAAATAATGCCCCTCGTCCCCTGCAGCCTCTCCTCGGCCAGCCTGCTTTAATTGATCGGGCACTTTTTCAGCCCTGAAGCTTTCTCAGAGCGAGTATTATGTGTCATTCATGGCCAGCTGGCCGGCCAGACAGAAACAAACACACACACACACACACACACACACACAGAGATCAATGGGAATACACTCCACTGTCTGAAACCGCAGCAGGTCACGTTCAGTCTTGGCTATTTGTGATTGTTTTAGAGGACGGAGAGCATGGTGACCTTAGCCCTGCTTCTCATGCTAACACCATTGTTGTCTGTCTACTTAAATCAATAGTGCAGCAAAAAATCCAACGTACACAGTTTCCCCTCAGGCGCGTTCACAGATGGACCTCAGGGGCCCTCAGACTGTACAAGTTTCCTGTATAATAACAAGGTGGGGTTCAGCTCATTCCAGGAGCAGAGCTAATTGGTCAGCTCTGATTTCCCCACTGAAAAACTAGCATCATATTGCACATGTGGTCACAATCAAACTGCTGTAAGGGCCGCTAATAATTTGCTAAACCAAGTTTTTGCTATTATATAACGTATCAGGAAACCAGCTGGAGTGATTATAAACTGTTACGTCCATATATATAAGTCCATTCATCTCTGAATTATCGATGTTCATCTTAAATCTCTCTCTTTGCCGTTTCGTCAGCTACTAGCTAGGTGAGATTGTTGTCTGTGTTGCTATGGTGACCAGCAGTCTGCACTGATCTTCAGGGTTAAAGGGTGAATCAGCAGTTCTACATTAACTCCAGCGTTTAAGATCATTTACTGTTAAACTGTGTTGAACGATCAGCAGAGCTTTATTTTACTGTAAAGGAGGATTATTTTATTTTTACCTACTAATCTGATTCTGCTGTGGAGCCACAACAGGACAGTAAACAGGGCAGAGCCATGTGTTGCCGACCCCTGGACTAGCACAATGGAGACTGTGGTTCAAATCCCTGATTGGACATTTAAAGCTAGTATTTTTGGTTGCTCGTATTACCATGTTTGCTTTCCACTGAAATAGAACTACAATGATTGCAATATGCTGTAATTTTCATTACGTTTTTCATTCACATTCATGTTGTCTTTGTTTCCCTTAAGCCTCTATGCACAACTGTTTTCCCCTCCTCACTGCAAATGTAGCTGATCAGCCACGATGTGTTTGGTGTCTGAAATTTGCTTCTTTAGAGCTACAAAGCTATTGTACAAAGTTTATATCCCACCAATTAGCATCAAGCAAACTGCAGCCTAAATCATCTCACACTCCCCTCAAGCTGTGCTGAGTTGTTAAGTAAACTCAGTCAGACTCGCGTTTGTGGTTTCTGACTCTGTATGACACTGTTATCCATGAAAATGGACTGAAGTCGTCCTCTTGGAACTATAAGGTTCTGTCTGCATTCTCAGCAGTTTTGTGATGTCTGTCATACATGGAAGTGACAGACATCCGAAATTTATTATAAATGAAATTTTTTTGGACAGGTCAAATGCAGATAACCTTCTAATCCTGAGAACTCACTTTCTGCTTGGAGATTCTATCTGACAGAACATGTAAAGAAGCAATCATTTTCAATTAACACACAGTTTATACTCGTAATTTGTCTTAAACCATAAAATTAGTGTAAGAGTGTTTACATGTATCAAAAAGTTGTATCTAGTGCCTTCTATGACATTTTGACATTTATTTGTATGATTTATTTACTTTTCATGACATTTATTTCTTGTTTTAAGACAAATAATCTTTTTCTTATTAAAAAAAAAAGGCATTGCAGATTAAATATAAAGGTCAGTGCTAAATATTTTGTCCAGTGCAGAGGTCAGTTTGAGGTAGAAACCATTAATATAAGCTTCCTTTAGATGAGACAGCAACGAGTTACTGTAATAAACCCAGCAAGTCAGTGTAGCAGGTCAGTATAAAGGCTGTATGGGGCTTTGTTTTATATCTGAAATGTTGACTCAATGTCTCATTTTGGGAGAAAGAAGGGAAATAAAAGATGGATGGATGGATAAATGAAAATGTTTATGTTGTAATTAAGAGCCAGTCAATTCAAATATTCACTATTTAATTACCTTTAAGGCTTAATTATAAAAATTTCAAGACAATAAGTCTTTTAAAGCGCTGTAAGAAGTTTCAGCAACATGTTTTCATGTCTCAAAGTTAACTTTTTGCAAAGGCACTGACCTGACAAAGAAGCAGAGCCTGATTGGTCCTCTTGTGTGTATCTGAAGTGCTGATTAGCTCACAGATAAAACCTTATAGAACTTAGAAGTTTGAGTTTGGAGATGGAACCTTTTTGTTTTCTAGATAGAGGCCCAGTCCCGTTTCACCCCTCGCCCCTACCACTTAGGCGTAGCCCTTCGTTTTGCGCGTTCTCGTCTAGGTGTAGGGTGTCCCGATTCTTGTTGAGGGGTAGGGCGAAGCGTTAGGGCTACATGACCCCCCAAACAGTGCAGATGGAGCACAAGAGACCAAAGAAACCCACAAATGTGAGAATTTTCTCTGTTAAAAATTATGATAATCATTATATTATCTTAGTTTAATGTTGTTTGTGTATTATGGTCCTTTTCTTCATAACAAGCATAAAAGCATAATAGTACGTTGATGTCTCGGTAGCTAAATTACTTGTTCTACCTTAAATAGTCCAGCAGTTCTGATGCCACAACGTAACTGCTGCTCCTTCTAAGGTGGAACGGGAAAATTCGAACAAGAAGCTGGCAAATATCTGACTTCAGCTTCATATCACTGAAGAATTAGTGGTGGGTGATAATAAATAATTGCCCCCCTCTTTGAAGGCATATGATGCCCTAAATGTAACTAAAGCCCAGCAGCGAGGAGCTGAACTTTACCCTCCTCTGCTGTCACTGCAGACTGGCAGGGTCGCCTACAGAGCAGCGCTGGTAGCTGTTAATGAAGTGATGCTCTTTTTATTTGAGGGTCCCATTTCAGAGGGAAGATTTCAACCACTACCCTGTAACTCAGTTCCAAGGGGCAAAGAGACACTCGAAAACAAGAGGTAGGGGTGAAAATGAGAAATGGGACTGAGCCAAAGTGTCCATAAATGCCCACAACTTAAGCACCTCACATAGTGTTAGGTAGTTGTCACAGAATAAGAATATTTAATAACTCAATTTTGACAAAAATGTCAGATAGAAACTCATAATTCCAAGAGAATGAAGTACATTGCAAAGCAAAAACAGTAGCAGTATCAAGTTTTGAAGCTTTAATTTTCATGAGCAAGTCTATAAGTGTGTGTGTGTGTGTGTGTGTGTGTGTGTGTGTGTGTGTGTGTGTGTGTGTGTGTGAGAGAGACTGTACAGTGCTAACAGCTCAAAGCTCCGGCCTCATTACTCAAACAGTTAAATAATTATACAGTCCAACAGTCCACTAAACCTTCATCTGCTGATTTCCTCTTTTCTTTTCTTTTTTCCTTCCTCTGTGTGGACTTCAGATTTTTTATGAGGTCCTAATTAATTATCATATCAAACAGTCTTCGGAAATGTATTTGTGTCGGCGTGGCCGGAGCGTTTTGCATGTGAAAGCGGAGCGGTTTTGAACGCACTCCGGATCCATACGCTTATTTGCTGGGTGGCTGAGTTTGATAGTCTTTTGTTCTTGAAGAACAAAGTGAAAGCTCGGCCAGGCCCAATCCTCTTTAGTCCCCCCGACCATATTAAAGCGCGGGGGATAATTGGGTGATATTTTTAGTGAAAACGCTGGCGTGCGTTTTTCTCCTTATTTTATTTATTTATTTTTTTCTGCTTTGCTGAGAGGCTCCCTGGCCATTGTCAGCTTAAATGGAAACGTCGATAGTTCGGAGTTTTGAGCCACAGCGTGGAAATGGGTTTAGCAGCAGGGCGGTAAACACAAATCACACAACACAGAGTCAAATACTAACACACATGCGCACACACACACACAGACACACACACACACAGACACACACACACATGCTATCATTTGAAGTGTAGCTGCCTTATTGGCATGAAGATTACAAGAAAGTTATATTTTTAAGTAATTATAACATAACATAAGTAGAACAAAGAAAACAAACTGCTACAGAAAATAGAAAAAGCACAATAGAAAATGCTCTCTCTCTTTTTCTGTCTGTCTGTCTTTCTCTCTCTCTCTCTCTCTCTCTCTCTCTCTCTCTCTCTCTCTCTCTCTCTCTGACATGAGGAGAGACAGAGAAAGAAGAGATACAGGGAGAAACCATGAAAAAGAGAGATATTGGGAGAGAAATACAGGGAGACAGAGTTGGACAAGAAGAAATGGAGAAAGAGAGAGAAACAAAGATACAGGGAGAGAGAGTAAAAGAGATATGAGAAGAGAGATACGGGGAGAGAGAGATGGAGAAAGAAAATGAGATACAGGGAGAGGGAGAGAGTGAAAGATACAGGGAGAGAGAGATGCAGAAGAAAGATGAGAGAGTTATGAAACAACAATGGGGAGAGAGAAATGGAAAAAGTCAAAGAGTCAAAGATATATGAGGGGAGAGATACAGGAAGAGATGGAAAAAGATGTAGGGAGAGAGATGGAGATAAAGAAAGTGAGAGTAAAAGAGATATGAGAAGAGTAATAGAGAGATGGAGAAAGAGATAAGGAGAAAGATAATGTGGAGAGAGACACAGGGAGAGAGATGGAGAAGGAGAACAAAAGTTGAGAGATACAGTGAGAGTAACAAACATGGGGAAAAAAGAGAGAGAGTAAAAGAGAGAGGGAGAAAGAAAGAGACACTGCAAAAAAAGGTACCTTGTCAAGTGAAATGATTTCAGATCTAGTCAATATATCTAATTTCCTATTTTGAGATGGTTTTGCACTTATTAGATTATGTAGCTCATTTCTAGACACCATTTTAATTATAAAATTACCTAAAACAAGTAAATAATGTCTAGTTATAAGGTAAATAATCTTAAATTAAGCTTAAATCAATCTAAACAGGAGAAATTAGATTTATTGACTAAGATAATTTTACTTGACGACACCATTTTTTTGCAGTGTACAGCAGGAGAGGGAGAGGGAGGGACAGAGAGAGAGAGAGAGAGAGAGAGAGAGATTCAGGGGAGAAATGTAGACAGAGTGATAGAGACAGAGGAAGAGATACAGGTGAGTGAGAGAGAGAAAGAGAGAGAGAGAGAGGAATGATGAAACAGAGAGAGAGAGATGAAGTGAAAGTTTTACCTGATTTAACCTGATTTTTTTTTACCATTATTGTCTTATTTTCAGTATTTATTTGTTTATTTATTCTTATTCTTATTTTAATTATTACTATTTTATTATTATTTTAGTCATTTTAATTATTTTTTATGAACTTTCTAAATTTTTAGCTACATTTTAATTGTTTTATTTTTTTTATTTTTATGTATTTTCATTAGTTTTTTTTATTAATACTTACCTGATTTGAGTCTTTTTTTTATTAAATTTATTTATTATTTGATATGTTCTTAACAGTATCAATCCCCTGTTCTGTATCAACTCAGCAACATTGTAAATGAGGGTCACCCTCAATGTTCTCCGAGATGAAATAAAGGTTGATTGATTGAAATGGAGAAAAACGAGGGAGATCCACAGAGAGGGGTAACGAATGAGACACAGAGAGAAAGGAGAGAGTGAGTGAGAGATGGATGGGAAAGGAGAAATAGAAGTAAGAGAGCAGTACAGAGATCTGGAGAGTGAGACAGGAGAAACGGACAGCTGCTGAGAGGAGGAGGAGGTGTGGAGAGAGGAGATCCTGAGCGGTTCCTCCTGCTGTTTTATGAGCTGATGTGAGCAGCTATAATTTCAGCTCAGACAGTCAGCAAAGGGCAGATTATGAATGCAGTATATTAGCTGTAGTGGCTCCAATCTCAGCAGACAGGCTGATAATGCGCTGATTGATTTTTACTGAGCTGTTAACTATTAATGCCGCCAGAGTGGGAGCGTATATCACCTAATATCACCCGCAGAACACACACACAGCTGTACCAGATCCATTTAGTAATTATGAAACGGCCCCCGGTGAGCCGTCCGGCCCGAAGGCCGTGCGAAAGTAACGGCGCTGTAAGGTCTGTCCTTGGCTTTAGGGAAAGTTGGAGGTGTAGATTTATTTGTTTTGCGTCCTTAACCCTGCAAGCCCAAACCGTTTACAACAAAGTGTCTTTAAAGGGCCCATGGCTGGTGTAATTCCTTTATATGTGACCATTTTTCAACTTTGCTTTATCCTTCAGAATTCAACAGCCTGTTTTTCTTACCATGCCTTTAAGACGAATATATCGCTGCTGTCAGAGGAAAACCCCGTATCTCCATTTTTGTCTTTTTTCAGTTTGTCATAATTTGAAAATGCCTGTTGCTCTTTACATTCTATGTAAATTTCATGATGAATGAACCAAAAAAAATGACGCAAAATGACTTGGAAAACATTCTGGTTCCATTGACTTGCATTAAAGGTAAAGTAGGTTTTTTCCTTCTCCTGTAAAGTTACCAGTTTGGAGATACGAGGTTTTGTTCTGACAACAGCGACATGTAGATGAACTATGTTCTAATTGGCTGCCATGAATTGTGCCTGATTCAAAAAAACATTCTGGACAGAAATTTGGAAAATTTTAAGTTCAGACTGAAGTTCAGGCACTCCTTTCGGACGTGGGCGGATGCAGGGATTCATTTGCTTCCTGACAGCCAGGAACAGCACAACGTTTACATGTTTTCCCACACATTTCATTCCTAAGCATCCACAGGAACAACTCCCTGCATCACTTCAGTGGGAATAAGTGAGGCTGTTTTGAGTTTTCAAATGCCGAAAATTTGAAAATGAAATTTTAATTTAACACTGCTTACTTACTGTATCAACTTTTATTTATTTATTTATTTCAAAAAAACAATTTTTACATAATGTGGGCCCTTTAAATTTGGTGAACTGTCCAATCTTCCCATTTTTTTCTACATATGTTTAGATAACTTAGATTTAGATAATAATATATTACTAAATTAATCAAACATATGAAGACATTCCATTCTAAAGCTTAGATCTCAAACAGTTAAGTCGCTTCTCACCCTCAGCCAGTGATCAGAGGTCAATAACGGCTCTGAAAGCCCTCATTCTCAGGTAAGAATGCACCTTTTGAGTGCGCGTTAACACTCTAACTGAGAATGTTTATCAGGGAATAATCAGAATTGTCATCTCTTGAGAGCGAAGAGGAGAAGCGATCAAATTAATTAGCCTGAATGCGTTCAGCGGTTTAATCGAGAGGCCTTGAGTCGGCTCGTCTTTTCACCCGAGCTGTGTGTGCGTGAGTGTGTGTTTCCAACACACAGGTGTTGCTCTCGTCAGGAGAGTCTCTGTCCCAGCTCCTCTTCTCTTTTCTCTTTTATTCCCAGCGCAGCAGCTGAGGCTTCCCACAGAGGGAAAGAGTGTAATTAGTGTGAGTAAACAGTGCTGCAGTTGAGAGAGTGAGAAGAACAATGCTTTAAGGGGATGTTTAACCCCTTAAAGGGACACTCCAGCATTTTCCAACCTCATCTCTATCCGCTCCATCTGTAGTGTGCAGTCGATTGCTATGGATAATGATTTCGACACAGTTCCCTGCACTTAGAAATGGACAGAACATTTTTGCTGAACCTCCATCAGTAAAAGCTTACCTGAAACATTGTAGAACACTAGTAAATTCTTCATTCAGTGGCTTTATCTCTGATTATTCTCACACACATTTTACAGAAGAAGGACAAACAGAAACTAAAAAAGGAGATATGAGGTTTTGTTCCAACAGCAGTAATAGATTGCTGTTATTGGAACAAAACCTTGTACCTCCAAAATGGTAACTTTACAAGAAAAGGAAAAAGCCTACTTTACTTTTAATGTAAGTCAATGAAACCAAACTTTTTTCCAAGTCATTTTAGGCTGTTTCTTTTGTTCCATTCATCATGTCCTTCACATTTTGTGTAAATTTCAACAGGCATGGAGATAAAAGGTTTTCTTCCAACAGCAATGATACACACCACTATGTAGTGTACATGACCTAGTTTATAACACCAGTCTTTAGTATAATATGTATGATGCACTGTTAGAAATAAAGGTTCTCTGCAGGTACATTTCTCATTTATTAAGATACAAACAGTGTAAATGTTCCCTCAAAGCTCCAACAGTGGTTTTAAGGTCTGATTGTGAACCTTAAATAAGTTTTTCCAGGTGAAAAGTTTGTATTTGTACCTTTTCATAACCGAATGTTTTAAACAGAACAGTAAAATAAAAGCCTGGAGACGAGACGGGGTGTGTGGAGTCAGTACAGCTTAGAACATATCATTTCAGTGGATTATGGTTCAGTTATGTTCCCTCACTAAAGGTACTGAGATGGAGCCTTGAGGGTTCCACCCTAGTGACAAGAGGGGCACTGAGACAGGGACAGTTTACGATCTTTTTCAAATTATGTCAAGAACTAAAAAAACAACTGGTTTGCACTTTTTTAAGAGCACAGTCAACGAAACCCTTTACAGAAGCCAGATGAATCAAAATAACTTGTAATAAATTGATACGATACAATTTGAAATAAGCAATCATATAAAATAAAGATAATTTCTCCAAACAGCTTCATTACACTTGTCTGACTTAACTGTACCCTGCCTTTATTTATGCATTTATCTATGCTGTACCATGAACAATCAAGCAGTTATGTTTGCATATGCATACAGGTCATATACAAAGGTTTGGTCACCACTGGTCAAATTATTTCTTGTTGAATTTCTAAGTAAACATAAGTACGCAGTTAATTGCATATCTCTGTTGTTTATTTTTAATGGACCCTGTTCTGTTTAAAACTTGGCTTTTAACTCTAAAAAATGTCAGAAGAGTGTTCTAGAACTCTCTTGGGGTCTAAAGCAGTGCTGTGGCCAGAAAAACATTTTAGTGTAGGCCTGCAAAAAAGTGAGTGGGCCAGTTGCTGATCAGTTGCTGTCGGAAACCTCATTTTTCAGTTTTACACTGTGTAAATTTAAATAAGATAATTCTAGTAAGTAAATTCTTAAGTAATAAGAAGAGAATTAAACAAGCAAGTAATTAACCTTGATAATTACTTAAGGTTTTCCAGTTTGTTACTTGTTACTATATAGACAATAGAATAAAAATATAAACTCTATCCTTCACAAACATTAACAATATAAAGAATTATAAATAAATAAAAGGTAAGATATTTACACTGTGAGGATATTTTACCTGAATTTCACATGAAATGTTGCACATGAGGTACTGGTTTATATTACACATGGGATGGTGAAGTTAACAATATAAACATTATAAAAATCTTTACACTGTAGAGAGATTTGACAATATATTTTACATTTTCATGAAGAATGGGCCAAAAGAAATGACTCAATTACTTCCATTGACTTACATTAAAAGTAAAGTAGGTTTTTTCCTTCTCCTGTAAATTCACCATTTTGGAGATATGAGGTTTTCTTCTGAAGACAGTGATAAATATATACTATGAGAGAGTGCAGTATTTCCTGTACAGCTCAGGTATCACAGTGGTGTGTTGAATAACGAAAGCTGTGAAATTATAATACTATATAAATATTAAAAGGCATCTAAAGCTGAAGAACTCCAGAGTGACTTTGCTGTGACAACAGAAATGGGTAAAGGACACAGACATGGCTTTGGAAATCACTTACAGTCTCGAGTTTCGCTATTAGCATGCAAGTCACTGTGAATCCACACCAGAAGAAGCTCATGAACGCTTATGTTTGCAGTAAACTCTATTAAAACGACAGGTGAAAATGTTTTTGCAATATAGGTAGAAAATATTGAGCTACTTATTTTTAGATTTTGCTCAGGTCCAGCTGCAATACGGTGTTAATTACTGTTTATCATCTCGTGCCCAGAAATTCCATATCGGTGCGTCTCTAGTTTCGACATGACAGTGACGATATCCAGCCGAAGTGTGTATCATATCAATCACAAGCACAGCCGCAAATATTACACTCTGTAATCTTACACACTCTCACTTATCACTTCTTCTTCCTTCTCCATCAGACAAGGTCACACTCTCTCTCTCCCACCCTCTTTCTATTGAAGTGTGTGTGTGTGTGTGTGTGTGTGTGTGTGTGTGTGTGTGTGTGTGAGAGAGTTTGATTCGTTCCTCACCTTGTAAACATTGTCCTCTCCATGAGGACCTTCTAAATAAATTATGACAGATTATCCTGACAAACTGAGTAAATGGAAATTCCACACATGCAAGCATACACTCCAGCTGCCTGCATCAGCCACATACTGTCCTCTTTACACACACACACACACACTTATACACACTTATTTATGGCTCAACAGCTCTTGGTTGGCTGTATCCTGTTACATCCACTTTGCCTCTTAATCATATTCATAAATTCGTAATGATATTCATGCGCTTGTATGATGTATGGTAAATTATAATGTCAGCATGTCCTGTGTGTGTGGCTTGTCGTTGTAGCTCGGGCTCTATTGCATTAATAATCTCTGCGGGAGGGAAAAAGCAATAAGCTGAGAGTAATTAGGTTGATTGACAGTGCTGGGGTATGAAGGGAAAAATGAAGTGAAGTTGGTTTAGCACTGCTAGAAGTTCTACCTGTTAACACAACTATTAGGCCATCTGTGAAGCTCAGAGACTTCAGTAAATATGATGGCAAGTGCAGTAAAAATGAACGGTGTAACAATTTACATATGTTCTGGTCCAATTTGGTTTTTGATATGGGTTAAAAATGTCTTGAAGAAACACAATGTAAATATTCTGTTTGAGCTCAGCCTTAGAAATGTATTTATACTTTATATATGAGTATCAGTGGAACTTTTTCAGTGCCTGCTGTGCCAGCCCTCTAACTAAATAAGCCCCAGGAACTGCAACCCCTAGAACCTGCAAATTCAAGAAAACAAGCCTAGTTGTTGTACCCCAACCACTTTACCCTGATACGATGCCCCCAGATGGCTAGGTTCCATCTCTAATAGAGAAAAGATATTAAATAAGAGATACTAGAGGTGAGTACCTGTTCACAAATTGGTTTTAAACATTCATTGTTTTTAAATTATACCATACTATATTGTAGTATTGACTGTATGGCAGTATGTGCAAAATTTTATATCATAATATTATTAAGATTAATGACCATTTTGGTATATAACATAGTATAGTGTTAAATAATATATATTTAAAAAACATGTTAGGGTTACTTTTACACTTTCAAATAAGACAGTGTTGTTCTAACAATTACACCTTCAGCCATCAATTTAGCAGTATTGACTTTTAAATCAATTATCTAGAACTCCGAGCACCACACTTTATTCTGAGGTAATTGTGAAAAAATAGAATACAAATGGATTAAATTACATATTTTAGTGGATATTCCATGATTGACAACATGTAGTTTGATGCTCTGTAGCAGCCATTTTGTAAAATGCATTTTTCATTAAAATGTCTTATCTTTATTATGTGTAACACCAATGTTTAGACAATTTAGAGTAGGCTAAACTACTTCTACTATTGTAGATTAACAATGCCATATTAATCTGGATGTCCTTTCACTTTTGGTAAGAACCAATTTTAGCAACTAAAGTAAAAATACTAAAATATTGTGGCGTCAATATAAACCTGGAGTTTTACTGAGTTCCAAAAACGATGCATTCTTTTCTAAAATGCTAGGTTTCGGTTAATTTAGTCTTTAGAAACCCCTGTATGCGCTGCTTTTGTTGGACTCTTAATTTGTGGGACAGGGCTGTTTTTTCTTTATGGGGGTTGAGGCTAGGCTGGTCAGTCAGTGTTGAGTATTAGCAGCTAAGCTAAACACAGTTCCACTGTTTTCTGTTGTAACTGCTTTCTTTTTGAGTTAAGTTTTGAGTAAAGCTGCGTTATGGTCGAAGACCCTGACTCGCCCAAGTTTCTTGGAGAAAACCACACATCACTATTTGTTATTGGGTGAAATAATAAAAACAGAAGTGAGTAATGTATAGACGATCATCAGTGTAGCTTTCTAACCCTAACGAGATAAAGACGGGTGTACATAAAGCCCACAGCGGCTTCTCTGAGCACCGTAAAAACAGTAAAAAGCTGAAGTCAGCTTCCTCACCAGCTTCTTGATCAAATTTTCCCGTACCACCTTTAATAGTGCCTGAGGCGTCAGAAAGTAGCTGCTGCACCATTTAAGGTGGAACAGGAAAATTAGAATAAGGAATCTGTACGTCACGTGATCTGCATTTCTGCAACGGTATTCACCAAACGAATACATTTAAAGAAGAATTTCAGCCGGTGTACCAGATAAACCGGTATATCGCCCACTGCTGCTATGTTGTAATTGTGGCCTTCAGGACAAAACTAAAGACAACATGGGAGTGCAGAACTGATAGCATTAGAATTATAGACGATGAATCACACTCAGTGTGATGGTATGTCTCTCTCTAGTTTTAGTCCGAGTGGGTTTGCTGCTTGCTTTTTTTTTTTAAACAAAAAGGAGAAAACATTTATTGACAACAGTAATCGGTGAAGTAGAAATCCAGGTGTTCATTGAAGCCTAGGAAAGGTCCTTTTTGTATCTGTAGTGACAGTTTTGCTGGCCCGGAGGAAAACTGAGAAATGTCGTTGAAGTTCCACTGTATACAATGTTGTTCTGTTGATGACATTGTCCTTTAGATGAAGATGTTCTGATGATGATCTATATGCAGATGAGGTTACTGTTTAGATTGTTAATCTTTAGATGAAGTTGTTCTGTAGATGGAGCTACTTTCTAGATGAAGTTCAGTAGAAGTCATTCTGTAGATGAGTTATTTGTAGATGAAGTTTGAGATTTGGATGTAGCTCCTCTGTAGATGCTGTTCCTTGAGTGTCAAGTTAGAGAATCTTGTTTTGTTAAAGACTTGTTTGAACTAATCATGTCGTACAGATTCATACACTTTATGAAAAGCTTTATAGACACCTGCTCATCCAACATTTCTTCTGAAATCAAGGGTATTAAGAGGGAGTTTCTCCTGCTTTGCTGCAGTAAGTCTGCTTTTGGAAAGGCTTTACACTACATGTTGGAGCATTGCTGTAAGGAATAATCTGATCTCTGTTATTGTCTAATATGATTTCAAATGAATACTCAGATTTTCTTCTATTACTGTTAAGCTTTATCACCTGTCTGTAGTGTTGTTGTTGCTGTTGTTGTTGTTGTTGTTGTTGTTGTTGTTGTTTGATTGCATCGACCACAAGAGCATTAGTGAGGTCATGTACTGATGATGGATAATTAGCTCTGGATCAGAAACGCCACTCTAACTCATCCCAAAGGTATTGTATGGAGCTCTGTCACTTGAGGGAACAAGTTGGGGGACTTTATACCCTCTAGCTGATGCTTGGCTTTGGTTATATATATGTGCAGCTGCTCCAGAGTAGCTGTGATCCAAAGTCTAGGCTGCATTTCTCGGCCACTGCGTCAAGTGAAGGACCCTTCGTATACAGCCTAGAAATGCAGCCTACATTCTGAGTGTTTTTATGGACGCATCAGATGTAACCCTTGGTTACCCACAATTTTCTGCGCATGAACGATCCGTTGGAGCAGAGCTTGTTTTAAAATGTAAGTTGTTCATGTACTTGAATTTGTCTTCGTTACCTTATAAAGTGTAAAATGACTGATTAATTAAAGAATGTGTCCATATATCGTATTTTATTTAGAAGTATTTATGTATGTAGTTTATTGTCGTACTACAAGATCATCTCCTCCATCTCCGTGAAGAAATGAAAAAGCAACAAATTCAACACAGCAGCTCCATTTTCTCTCACCAGCTCCCTCACGAGTGTCGCGCTGCTGTGGTGTCGTCACCACAGCCTCGTTAGGACTGATCCATTGGTGTGACCAATAGGCTACTAAGGAGGAGTCTTCATAGGGCAGCCCTACCAAAGACCTGCACTACCTCGGCTGCAGCCTTGACTTTGGAACGCAGCTAGTGTCCCATTCTATTGGCAGTGCTTTTCCATGGAGGTCTCTCTTTACATTCTTCCTTGAAGCTTCCTAGCAGAACTGTAGAGCTGTATCCCACCTCTGGTGGAGAAGGGAAAGCTTTTTTTTTCTTGCTTAATTGAAATTTTCTGATAGACTTGTGAAGATACAGAATGGGTCATATACAGATTTCAGACTGACACACAGCCCTCAGCAAACCCCAGTATACTGTAGGCCTGCATGCCAAATTTAAACAAATATTGCTCTGATATTGAAAATAAAAATAACAAAGTACTCTCTTCCATAGTTATTTTCTCTCTCTCTCTCTCTCTCTCTCTCTCTCTCTCTCTCAGTTCCTCACTAATGGCATGGGGTAGAATTGCACTGGCATTAAGCTGTTTTGCCAACTGGCAAAGTGTGTTGTGTAGGTCAACGTGACATTAATTAAAACGCAACGCGTGGGCGCTAGCAGCTTCCAGCCAAATAAATAAATAAAAAGACAAGCGGAGAGAGTCTGAAAACAGACTTTACTGACGCTGCGTAACCTCGACTCGACTAATGCAGCAAGAATAACAAAAGGAAAAGTGTAGAGGGAGGGATGATTTGGAGGGTGAAAGGAAGGGAAGATGAAAAAGAGGTGGGAGAGCGAGCGATCGAGAATGAGAGAGAGTGAGGGAGAGGGAGAGAAAAGGTTAGAGTAAGGCAGGTTTGTTATGCTCTCATTGCGCTCAGAGACAGTGATGTATACCCAGGGCATGATGGACCCTGCCTCATTACTGGCCGGGCATTTTGTAAATCAACAGATAATTACAGCATATATCTCACACACACACACACACACACACACACACACACCATCCACAGCACTGCGATCTACTCAATTTGGTTCAGGTCCTCATTAAGGGATGGAGAGAAGAGGCGGAAAATAAATAAATAAAAAAGAAATAAAAAAGGCATTTTTCTTTTTTCATTGCAAGTAAATAATCCTTTGTTCGTGGAAGTGATAAAGGACCAGCGGAGGATAGGTTTTCACTTAGGACTCTTGGGCTGTGTCTCAAATCAAGTGTACTAGCCTTGCAAATTGCCACCGGTACTGTTTACACTGGAGCTGTGTACAAAACTGTGCCCTCTTCACTTTACAGTTGACTGTTCTGAATATATCCTACACTATTCCCTATTCTCTGTGTAGCACATTATATCCCAAATTATGTCATATTAATTATATACTGTGTTATGAACAGTGTAAAGCATAGATCTACATACCTGGATGCCGCATTGTCTGCTGTTCTCTGTCTGAGGCAATACGTCTGAGGGTCCGCCATGTTGGAGAGGTCAAGATCTGCTTGTGAACAAATTCACTTGTATTGAGAGACGAAGAGTCTCAGGATTAAATCAGACACAACTTCCTTATTACTCAACTGATTTTCACCAAATCTGTTTAGTTATAATCCTCAGACACAGATTAATCCAGGCTGCTCGGATCTGCTCTCAGTAGCTTTTATTACTTTAATAACTGATCGTGATAATTAGTCGTCCAGACCAGCAGGAAAGTATTCAGTCTGCACCTGACGTTAAAAACCGAGTTTAGTGTGAGAAACATAATCAGACACATCAGCAAATCCATCAATGTGTGAATCAGTTCTAATCTTAATACACATAAAATAAAATAAACCCCCAAAACACAGTAAGGAGGGCGAAGATGAAGTTGGCTTCCTATTCGCCAGCTTCTTGTTCAGGTTTTCCTGTTCCACCTTAAATGGTGCAGCAGTTACTTTCTGGTGCCTGAAGCTGCACCATTTAAGGTGGAACGGGAAAATTTGAACAAAACGCAAATAAGAAGCTGACTTCAGGTTCATGTAAGAAGGTGCTAACATTAATCTTTATGAATATCTACACGGATTAACGAATGTTATAACTTACCTACAAAGCTTTAACCATCACTGTAAATACATAACTACTACATAAAGTTAAGATCCTGAATAGACTATTAAATGAAATAAGCTTAATATAAAACCAGAGGAAAAACAATCACATCAACAGGTTCTCTGTGCCTCATTAACCACACGGCCATATCTACACAAACACCACACAAACAATACACATCACACAGACATGAGTGTGGATCACTGCGTTCCCTCCGTTATATAATCCTATCCCACTTTCTGAGAGTGATATTCCTGAAACAGTGTAATTGTGGACAGTATCTTTCTTAAACTGCCGCTCTGTAATGGTACTGAATACAGCAATGTTCACTGACTGGCTGGGCCCAACACGGCATCTAGGTATGTATAGCTATGATGTACCCTAACAGACACAGAATACCCATAATTCAGTGTTGCTTACACTGTAAAAAATGATTTTGTGTATTCATCCTAAAAAAAGTACCTCATGTTGTGAAAAGCAATTTTACTGGTTTTATTCAACAAAATACTGTCAGAACAAAACCTTTTGTTCCACTTTTTACAGTGTATGACAGAATGAGACTGTTGCAGAGTGATGAGCAAACCTGTGTTCCTGAATAGTGATCAGGGTCCATTAACTTTGTCTATAATAGTGTTCGATATAGTGAGTGAAATAGTGAGTACAGGAGCATTTCTGCTCCCTACAGTAGTGGTCGGTGTAGTGCTCCAGTGTAGGGAGTAGTGATTAGGGAAGCATTTCAAACCTGGCATGGGAAATCCTTGCATGAATTTTGGATTGTGCACTTCTTCCTTACCATTTTCTGATAAATAACTATCATTCTCTATAAGCCAAACACAGTCGGTAGTCCACCTGATCCTTTCTGACAGTCTTTCTAATTGACTGCTAATATTGATGACTGAGCTTCAGGGATCTTTACTCTGTTTAAAGCGAGTCCCTTTGTTAATCTCACTGTAAACTTGCACTTCAGTGGCTGATGAAGAGCTATATATACTGAACTGGGGAGACCAATTCATGCTCCGCCTACAAATGTGGTCTTTTACTGTTACTGAGCTGTTACTGTGAGGATGGACAAGCTTTTCAGAACACAAGTAAAAAGACACTTTAGTTGACAGTTCATGTATGAATTGGTTCACCTTGAGTCACTACAGTTTTTAAAATTTCTGTAAAACTGGGTTTCTGGTTTTGTGCTATAATATTGAGTTGAACTGTATTTTTGTTCATCTAGTTCGAAATTGCAATAAAGAATTTACCAGTGTTCTTAGTCCCCAACTTTTTCTCGATTACATGACATAAAAAATTTTATTTTATCCATCCTGTGTGAACTTTTACCAGGCCTGGTGACGGTTAACAGAGTTACCATGGTGACAGCCCCCAGTGACGGTAAAAACTCATTTACTATTGGTTTAAAAATGCTTAGTTATTGACTTATTTCATACAAACCATAGGAAGACTCTAGTGTTCAGTGTTTCCACTGTATATAATTTGCAGCGGTGGCCCGTCACTGAAAAACTATTGCTGCCAATTCTTCATTATTTTATGAAAGGTCATGAAGTTGCAACTACAAAACTCTGCAGAGAGTTTTCAGTGCGAAATTCCACATGGAACGGTTGTCAGTTGAGTGGATAATTTAGACATTTTAGCAAGCGGGTTACAGCTGGAAACACTACTGCTCCTACACATGAAAGTAAGTTGGACTTTTAAACATGTTCGATAAGTTGACATCATACACTAATACTACATTAGCATAGATGAGATTGTTCTAGAGGTGCCTTGAGCTGTTGAGCTGCGCTGGTTGAACACTCTCAGTGCTGCAGCCAGATTCAGCCTAAAACAGGAAAACAGCCTAAAAAACATACAAAGTCACGTCTCGGTTCTCGTACAGCAGGCGAAATGACATCAGGTAAGAAAGCATCGGGCTAAGCAACCGTTCTTTATTTCTTGCTACCTAAAATATATTTTTTTGGCTGAATTAAAGAAAATAGCAAACTACGGCTGCAACATTTACTGCTATGTTCCTTAATTCCATAAATATTTAATTTCAACACACATGGTATTAGTTTTATTATTTAAAGTAAATTAAATTAATTTATTAAAAAGCCCAAAATTAAGGTTACGTTTTTAACAGTATGCATAATTTGCATATTTTCTCTTCTAAAGAAGACCAGATCTACACTGCAAAAAATAGCTCATCAGATCTACCTAAAAAAATTACTTTGTGGTAACAAGCATTTAAACTAGTTTCATTCAACTTTAAAAACAAAAGAAAACTAAATTGATTTTGGAAAAAATGTTCATTCAAAGTATTTATTTAGGTTGAATAAAATGTTAGTTTGCTTGTTACCAAATGAAGTAAAATTTTTAGGTAGATCTGATGAGCCACTTTTTACAGTGTAAGCAGAAAATGAATGTTGTTAAAACATTTAGCCATTTAATTTTTTCTTTTATTATTATTTTTTGAATGTCTCAGTTTCAGATTGAGATTTTGAACAAGAAAAAGCTTTGTGTTTGTTTGTGTTAAAAATTAACAGTGTCATAAATGGCATATACTTCTCAGTATAATGTCAGGTAAAAATACAACATTTAATGCCATTCTGAATGTAGGTATGTTGACTAAAACTGAGTTGTGTACAGTTTCAGTTTGAACAGGATTCTCATAAGCGCTCTGTAAAGCTTGTTCAACCTCACAGCAGCAACTGTAGAAGGTTTGAATTCTCTTGTATCTGATTGGAAGGAGCTGTACTGTTTATGCTCTAAACACTGTATGGTTTTGTGTGAGTGTGTGCGCATAATAATCATACCTCTGCTTCTTTTCTCCATCCTTTGCACCCACGCTGTCACGTTCATCAAAGAACGAATGAGATTAAAATAGAAGTTTGCACTCTTTATTTCATTCCATTTTATTATATTTTATTCAGATCCAAGCAGGTGTTATGGTCGTGCACTAAATAAATAAATAAATAAATAAATAAATAAAACAACCGTAGCCTTGATTTCCTCCCCTGCTTGAGTATCATTCTTAGCTGGAATGTCACTCTGAGTTTCTTTCATATCAGCCTTATTTTCCTTTATATGTTCAACACAAAACAGGAGGAGAAGAAAACAGTAGTGTTAGCAGCAGACAGATATGGATGAACTACTTTTAAGATCATCTTTCTATGTATTGGATATGCCTCGCAATATATTAAAGCAGTGGTTCCCAGCCTTGGTCCTGAAAGACCCCCTGCCCTGAAAATTTTAGTGTTTGCCCTGCGCCTAACACACCTGCTCCAACTAATCTGCTAATTAACAAGCCCATCCTGAGAGGAAGTGGGTGTGTATTGGCAGGAAAACACACACAGGACCAGGGCTGGGAACCACTGTATTAAAGGACCCGTATAGTCCATTTGTACCAGTGACATGTCCCAATAAGTCATAATTAATTCTTACATTGCTAATTTCTAATCTCTCTATCTACCTTTTAATTAAACAGGCTGTTTTTTAACTTTGTCTTTCAGACTGATATGTAAATAAGCTTTGTTCTGATTGGTGGTTTCTGTATTCTGTAGTGCTTATAACTTCACTCTGAATGGATGGGGGCTAAACCGCTGTAGGCTGAATAGGAGGATATGTGTAAATGCATTGGATTTTCATGATCTCACAAAAATGATGAAATCAAAACAATGTTTTTGCAGCTTGGTTTCCGTATATGTACTGTATGAACTGGGGAGTGAATATGTTTTGAAACTGTAACAGCGTTTACACAACATTAAAAAAAAAAACAAAAGTGAGAAATAAGTCAGGTTTCCTGTTATATTAAAAACACATTGGTGAATCTATAATGTGACGTGGTTGGATTATTTTTGACCAAAATAAAAGAGTTTTGTTGGGTTACATGAGTACTTTGATATATCAAAACATCCACTGAATCTCAGCTGTAACTGTGACGTACATTCAGGTACATGGAACTTAACTAAAGCCAGCAATGTCAGCAATGTGGGATGATGAGCAGCAGTAAAAATGTTCATTGCAAATCTGTAACAGCAGTACTTTGAGGGAGGGCAATAGTATTGTGTGATATACTGGTTAGAATTCTTCCTAAGGTATTAATTTCACAAATAAGCCAGATAACATAACTTTATGTACAGTCAGGGTTAGGCATCTTTCAGTAATCACTCATCTGCTGTGTAACAGTTACAGACTTGATGTTAGTCCAGATTGTTGTTGTACAGAGAGCGAACATTAGAGAGACATATGGAAGGAAATGCCAGTCTTTTAGGGTAACAGTAGCCTTTAGCCTAAGTTTAGCCTTTAGCTTAGTAGCCCACTAGGCCTGTCTACAGGGTGCCTCTGTCAGTCAGCTGCTTTTCACCATCTCGTGATCTGGGGCCTGTTGCTCCCACCAAGCTGAGATTCTGCGACCCAACCGCTGCTACTGAATGGCTGTACACTGTAAATGGCTGTTATATTTACTGAACTCCAACGGAGTCTGATGGTCATAAATATAAGTGCTAGTGTACGATGAGGCAAATTCAGACATGCAACAACTTTTCACACCGTTTTGCAGAGCCTGGGACAGAGAAATGAGGTGTAAACCATTTGTTTATCTAGATATTTCTGGGTTCTTTTTTTTAACTATTTATAAATTTATAGTTTAATTTATAGCTCAGTTTGCTCACTATAGAAATATTTTACCTTTGCTTCACTTGTTAAATATGGTTCTAATTTCCAGTTATACAATAGTACATTCTAGTTGCATACAATAAATAAAAATGGGTTTTCTTAAGCATCTAAAATGGTTATTTTATATACACACCAAATGGCCACTTCATCACCTCATACACCTCTTTGTATCTACGCTCAGGTCCACTTACTATATAGGTGCACTTTGTAGTTCTGCAATTACAGGACATAGTCCAACATGACCATTTTCATGTGTGAAAAAGTCCTATATATATATATATATTTATATATATATATATATATATATATATATATATATATATATATATATATATATATATATATATATATATATATATATATATATATATATATATAATAATTAGTAGTAAAAGTATAAAAACAATAATGGTCATTATTCTTCTCTTTAATTTTTCAAATATTACTGTGCTTATAATAGAGCTGTGCATAATTCTGAGCCACCAAATGCAACGTCCTATCATTTTTACACTTTGTTGTAGATTATTAAGGACGTTTTATTACACGCCCAGTTTAGGAGGTGTAATTTCAATGATGTGGCTCGTTTATAGTCTAATTCTAATAAGTGTAAAATTTAGTTCTGAAAAAGCCATCACTGCTGTTTCTGTCCACAGTAATAATATTTAAAAAAATAATAATAATAAAGAGAAGAATTATTACCATTATTGTTCTTAGAATTCTACTACTAATACTACTACTACTACTGATAATAGTGGTGGTATTTATTATTATTATTATTATTATTATTATTATTATTATTATAGCATATATATTAATACATGGAAATCCAGGTCAAGGCACTTCAAATAGCACAAACTTAACCCTCTATTGCACTGTTGCCTCAGGGCAACAAAATAATGAAAGGGTTAACAATGAAGAAAAGAGATTAAATGAACCAAAAAGCTTGTGTTTGCTCACACTCTCTCATGGTGAGCGTTGGTGTGGTATTGGTTTTGGCATACTGCTGCTTGTGGATGATATACTTTTCTGCACCAGATAATTTCCCTCATAAAAGCAGATATTTTACATTTTTCATCCGTCCAAGAATATGATCCACATCTGTCAGTGTGAAGATATATATTTTTTTAATTCAGTATCATATAATTAATTTTATGTTGTGAGAATTTGCTGAAATGTTACCTTGAAGTAAATGCAGCCATGTCAGAGAACATAGCAGTTACTGTTTAAATTTGCATTTAAAATGATTTTTAAATGTAAACTTTTTTTTTGTAGATAGCTCTAAATATGAATTATTCCCTACTTTTTTCCAAATATTTACATAAAAAATAGTTTCTTTTTTAAGGCTTTGTAAAGTTTCTTTCCATTGTTGCAAAATGCACCTCAACAGGACCACCGAATGTATTGTTTTTGAAAAATTGTTTGTGGTTTCAACAGACTGATGCTGATATTTTACTGCAGGAACATCAGGAATCTCATTGGGAATATTAATGAGTTTAAGATATGATGCACAATTTTAAAATAAAGGTCTTTCAGCAGTTTGTAATGGATGAAGGTGCTCAAACCTGCACTGAGAAGTTGTAACCCCGATTTGTTTTGGATTTTAAGGGAACCCTAACGCGCGCCCGAACCGAACTGAACCCCGACTATCTGGACCTGCGCTCACGAACTGACCTCAACCCCGAATACTGGACGCCCTGCACTCCTCTAGTGAGTAAATACAGAATTTCATCAGTGTGTGCAGTGTTGGATAGTAATGAACTACATCTACTACTGTAATCTGGATTACATAATCTGATTTAGACTATCAAATACAAGCAATCAGAGTAGGAAACCGAAGTGTAATCAGGAGCCAGTTATGTGTTTAAGGAGAAACAGTAATGAATGTGTCAGAAATATGATCAGACACTTTATCATGTGTTTTAGATTCAGAAGCCGTTTATGTTGGCATAAACTTGACACACCTTTCATTGGGTTACATTAGCTAGGTTGCTAATACCTAATGATTGAAGATAACTTTACTTTGCTATTGCCTTTGCCAACATCCTAGTCTAGTCTAGTTGTTGTCGTTGCTCTTTAAGGATTACTATACTGTTGCTTATTGAGTTTATCCATGAGTTGCAGGATAGCTATGTCACTATGACAAACAATAGTTAGGTGTGGTTTTATGGGAGAAAGATAGCAGGACTGTATCTTTAGATTGTTCAAACTTTAAACAAACAACAATTTAGCAATTTAAAAGTAATCAGATTATATTACACTTTTTTAACCAGTCTGTATAAATTACAGTCTGTAATTTATAATCAGATTACATTTCTTAAATAATCTACCCAACACTGTCGATGTGTCACCACCACTTTTTCCACAAAGCAGAGAAAACACACCCCATCCTCGATCACATCTGTGCTTTCCTATGTTTCACATTTATCCCTTTCTTTTTTAAAGGAAGTCTTTTAATGTCGTAAGAGAACAAACTCATGCCACATTACCTCCCAACATCATTAAAAAGCTGAGTTAAATTTGCGAGTTTAAGCTCCACTTCCACGCTGGCATTAGTCATGCTTAACTGCGGTGTGATGTCTCATTACCTGCACAAACTCGAAGGACTGTGGCGTTTTCTGCTCGCTGGGAGTTTGGGGCATTTTTCCCACTGCTGTGCATGAGCTCAGACTTCCCGACTGTTTGGAAGACTTCATTACTGCGGGGAAAGAGTTTGTGGAGTTGGAAATTGTGGATTTAAACTGTCATAATGGCTCTTTCATTTAACTTTACAAAGGAATCAGGCGCAGTCCGGCCTTCAGAAACACGTAAAAGGGGAACTGTGCCAGAGCAATTATACCAGACATTTATTTATTTATTTATTTATTTGTTTATTTATTTTTTTTGCAGGTGATTTTGTAGGAGTATCTGCTCACATTTTATTTTTATGGTCTCTTATCTTCAGATGCTCACATTATTAGCAAACTGGTGAAATTCAGTCGATTGTCAAACGCATTGGGGTTTAGAGTTTGGCTTAAGTCCTAGAAGTTTAGAGTTATAGAGTTTATAGAGTAAGTTTATAGACTTACTGTCATTTTTTTATTCTATTTTACAGAATCACAAGAGTAGTTACCTAAATTATGCGGTGAAAATAGCATTTACAGGTCTGAGTCTGCACTTCTGACTTTCAGTTCTCGCAATGTCAGAAATTGACAAATATGGCAAACATGTAAAGAATATCTTCACACAAAATGTAGACAAAACAACACATTTTCATTCAATTTAAATTATGATAGTCTCCACTTGTTTCAATAAACTGAGTGAGAAATCGTGTATAGAATTGCAGCATGCTTTTATTAGCTCTGGCGCTAACTGCGACAAGGATTAATGGATATGTAGTTGAATCAGTTAAAAACAAGCTGAGCGTCTACAGTGGACCATCAAAATAAAATGTTCTAGAGTGTTTTTGGTTACGTTTATTACTGTACCGCACTGTTTGGCTGTAAATGGATGGTTAGGTCTGGATATGAGGTGAAAAATCCAATTTGGAGCCAGTTGATCGGGTTCATTTGAGGACTCCTGGAAGCGTTTGCTGCCTTCATGGATCATCATGTATTCTGAAGTGAGAATTTGGAGAGAGAGAATTAAATGCAGTATGCAGAGCAAACATGTGAATCACTTACCTCACACTGTGCTCTACTGTATTGGACAGAGTGCTAACGACGCGCTTCATGTATGTATGTATGTGTCTGTATGTTGTCCACAGGCTTTGTAATGTGTGGGTGTGACAGTTATTCTGTGCTACTGCTAAGTCTATAGCCTGTGAAAATAGTTATGTGTTGCCTTGATTTTGCACTGGAGAAGGTATTTTATGTTTTGACGTACTGAAGTAAGTAACTCGCTGCCTTAAAATGTAGATTTTATTCAACTTCAAAAAAGTTAAATGGCCTGTATCAACAGAAACCATTTTGCGATCACTGATTTTGTGATGTCATGAAAACCAGTTCATATACATAACTCTGCCTAATTAGCCTACATTAGTTTAGCCCCACCCTTTCACATTGAAGATATAGGAAGTGTTTCATCCTGAATGAGACCCAGAACAGGGCGGCCAAACAGAGGTCATTTACATATATTAATCTTTGAGGCACAGTGACACAAACAGCTACTAAGGGAGAAAGAGAGGTTGGAAAATGGCCATGTAAAAATGAAAGGGCCAAATTTGAATACATGACTGTTCTTGGTACATAAAATAAACATCAGAAGAAAATGCAAGAAAAATGTTTATGTTGGCCCCTAAACAGAATGTAGCACCCTAATTACTGTTCTGTTTACTTACTGTTTGACGTTCTATGAGTTCAAAGTTTTAAGGCAGCCAGGTTATTTACTTTACTAGCCTGAGATGGTTTAATGAGTTAGTCTCTGGGAAAAATGTAGTAAAAGTCTGGCAGCAAGTAGAAAATGAAACTTCTGCAAATGCAGTTTGCACTGAAAATGTGTAAAATTTATAGTCATCTTCATTCTGTGAGCTCACCAGCTTACCGTGACACATTTGCTGTTGTTTTAGAGGGTGAACTTTTTGGTAATCCAGATACAGAGATACACAGATATCCGAATACAGCCACAGACCACTAGATGCAAATATTAGATACACATACAAATTTGAGCCCTAAAGAAAGATATTTTGAACACTCAATAGACACAGATACAGATATAGATGGTGGTGTTGTGTTACAGTCCTAATGGAACTAACCCACAGCAGCAGAGAGAGAAACTCATCCTATTACTGGTCGAAAGGTTTTAAGACTCTTGTCATGTTGGTTATGTCACCCCCCCCCCAAGCCCACCCCAAGCTATAACTGCCCCCCCTTCAGTAATTGTAGTGGTGGTTGGGGGGCTTATCTTGGCTGAAAGTGCGGGAACATTCTCCAGCTCTGACCTACATTCACTCTCGGTCACTGCTCCCTGTAGTCCGGCGGATTGATGGGAATGTGTGTGTGTGTGTGTGTGTGTGTGTGTGTGTGTGTGTGTGTGTGTGTGTGTGTCTAAAATGACCAGAGTACCACCAAATGTCATGATGCATCACGGAGCCGGTGTAGCCACTCACCCAGATTAAGGAGGGCAGCGATGCGCACGCAAAAATTTACATCCGATGCACACACACCCAAGGACATGAAAGAGCTGGTCACACACAAATAACTGCATATGCACGTTGACCTTAAGCCTGCATACACACATGCGCATACACACATCTGTCTTGTCTATTTCTTGTGAGGACTTCTGTTGTTTTTTGTTGATTTTTGTACCACTGTAGCCAAGTAGCTCGACACCTACATCTAAACATAACCCTAACTTACAAATCTTAGTTTGCAAGCTCTGAATTTACTTTGAGCTGAATTTATGGTGAAAACAGCAAAAAGACCCTCACTTGCACACAATGTAATGTTGTCCTATCATTGTGGGGACATTTGGTTTTCACAGTGGTAGTAAGACAAGTACACACACACACACACACACACACACACACACACGAGCACACCTCCTAAGTGCGTACACAAGTAAGAACCAACCACACGGACACATACATGTTGACCCTAAACGTACATGCATGTGCGTGCGTGCACACATCATACACACACTCACACACACACACACACACACACACACACCCACCCTTCGGCCCTCCTTTCTGTCTAGGAACTGTGTCAGCTGTGACTTCCCAGCAAAATGCTTCCTTACATTAACAGCTTGACATTGATTTTTATAACCATGTTGCCATTTGTCTATGAAGATTTTCAGGCATCCAGTTTATGGAAATTAGAGCAATAATCCACTGAATCCCTGAATGTGTTACAGTGAATTTAGACCCAGAATATACAGACTTGCAGTATAATCTAGAATGGACTCACTTTTGGAGTAAGGAGTTCTCTTAAATGGATTTGTGGACTAATCTAGAATGCTCTTGTGGAATACGCTCTCAACTGAAATTGCTGAAAAATCTTGACTGGATTTGCAGAAAAGCTTGATTGGATTTTCTAGATTGGATTTGTGGTATAATCTTGGTTGGATTTTCTGAAAGATCTTGAAAGGACTTGTAGGATAATATTGTACTGGAATAATCTAGATTGCATTTATTGGATATTCTTGACTGAAATCGCATAGACTAGATTTGCAGTATAATTTTGTCTGAATTTGCAACAATCTTGATTAGACTTGCGGAATAATCTTGACTGCATTTATAGTATACTCTTAAATGGACTTGCAGAGTATCTCAACTGGACTTACAGGATAATCTTGATTGGATTTGTGGAATAATCTTGACTTGAATGGCAGAATAATCTTTACTGGACTGCTAATAATCATAACGGGGTTTGACTGGATTTCCAGTATGGTCTTGAATGTATTTGAGGAATAATTTGGGGGGGAAACAAAAGATAGAACCTTCACTGCAGGATTCTTGAGTGGACCTTGCCGAGTGATCTTGATTGGACTTGTGGCATAATCATATTTGGACTTGCAGAATAATCTTGACTGAATTTATGGAATATTGAAATATTGACTGAAATTGCAGTGTTATCTAGAATGGATTTGCAGTGTAATCTTGTAGAATCATTTTGACTGCATTTATAGTATACTCTTGAGTGTGTGTGTGTGTGTGTGTGTGTGTGTGTGTGTGTATATATGTGTGTGTATATATATATATATATATATATATATATATATATATATATATATATATTCTGCAAATCCGAAAATTCTTGACTGGATTTACAAGATAATCTTAACTGGATTTAATATAATCGGGGGTCTGTAGTACAGTCTTGGCTGGATTTGCAGTATGGTCTTGAATGTATTTGAGGAATATGGGAAAAAAAAAAAACGTACAGAATCTTGATTGCACTTGGAAAGTCATCTCAAGTGGACTTTGAGTAATCTTGATTGGACTTGTGGCATAATTGCCTTTGGACTTGCAGAATAATCTTGATTGGACTTGCAGAATAGTCTTGTCTAATTAAACCACAGGTCCAAGGGCTTTGATTTTTCTCTGCTAGCCATGTTGCCATTTCTTTGCTCCATTTCTCTGCCATAAACTGTGCCTGTGTGTGGGTTGTTTATAAGAAATGTTGCGCCGCTGCCTTTTAATGAACAGTACTTAGCGTGGCGATATGTTAGCTGTAATAAAATGTGCTTTACTTTTTCTTCCGCTTCCTTTTTTAGATGAACTAGTGATCATTCTCAAATATACCCAAGACACCTGACACACACCATTAGAATAAAGCTGCTGGGGAATTAAGTTATGAGAGCATCGCTCTCTGTAAGCAGAGGTGATCCGTCTCCGATACACCCAGGACACAACACACACACACATCTACTAATATGGTGCACCGTCCTCCTGAGCATTAGGGCTAATATTTGTCATTGGCGTCCGCTCTAATAAGCGCTAAACCAGTTGAGTCTCTGAGTGTCTCCTTGGTTTGCCTTTGGGTTTTGTGGGCTTTGATTGAAAAGGTGTGAGCTTTGCTTTCAGCCCCCCCTCAGGACCCCAGACGGCGCAGAGATAGATAAACACCACACACACATGCTTCACAGAGCGTCAGGCGAGAAGCCTTCACACTTCACGCTGTCGTGGGAAATGATTCCAGCGCTCATTACTGGCTCTGTCCAACACGAACGCTACGTGACGGCGTTTTCATCTTAAAGGGGTTGTCAGCTTACTGCCTTAATCTGTTTTTGCGGTGAGCTGCAGGGCCCTGCATAGATTCACAGTCGACTATCCAATAAGGACCATTGTTGGTCATTTCAGTCGAGGGATTCGTGCAAGTTTGTGCTTCTTTGTTGTTGATTTAGGTAGAACTCTGTTTGAAGCGACATACATCAAGTTTTTTGTCATTAATCAGAATTAGGTCATGTTTTTAGTCTCCCATTGTTATCCCTTGCCACAGCCCCATCCTCCTCAAATCAAAGTTAAAGTGACCTTGCTGTAGAATTGACGGTTGGACTGGTATCACAAGTGGACGTTTGTCCAGATCAGCCCAGCTGTCCAATCACAGACCGTGTCTTGTTATTGTGACACTGGAATAAATTACATAAACTGTCTATCTGGCTTGTTCGCAGGCTGCTTTAGATAAATCGTTGAACTATTTAACAAATAATTATGTAAGTTCGTTTTCTTGCTAGTTTGTAAGCCAGCTGTGTTACAGATAAGGTACCTTAGCTGTGTAATGAATAACTCATATCTAGCTTCTTGGCAGGCTGGTAACAGACAAGGTAGTTTAGCTGTACAAGGAACAATTAGGTAATATATAATAATATAATGAACAGTTATGTAAATCAACTACCTCACTAGCTTAACAGAAGGTACCATAGCTGTATAACAAATAATGACATAAATCAGCTGCCTTGCTAGAATGTTAACAGGCTGCTGTATAGGTGAGGTTGTTTAGCTGTGTAGGGAGCAGTTATGTAGCTGACACCCCAGACAGCGAGCGTATATCGGTCCACTGGCTTGACAAGGTCGGCACCCCGCTGGCTATTTGCCACTGCTGGTCCACCCTCGGACCACCTGCATTATTGTCCTGCATACAAACTCTAACTAGTTTTTAATCTCTTCAAACAGATTTTAAATTCACAGAGCTTTTCATTTTAGATAAATAAACTAACTTTAGATATCTAAACTAATTTTAGATAAAAACTAAATATTACAGACAACTAAGAGAAAAAGAAAATAGGCCTGATGTGAAATGATTTTGTAGAAATGTTGCTGACACTATTAACATTATTTTACTGATTAAAATGATTTACTAAACTAATTTACAACGTATAACTAAAGAAAGCTGGTAAAGTAAATTGGACTATGAGTAGAAAATGAGCGATAAGTGGAATTTTGTCTATTACTCTGCTTAATCACCAGTGGGCAGCCCAGAAAACGCTGAGCAAAACGCCAACAGACCACCAGCTTTATCGTCAGCGGGGCGACAGTGGTCCACTATCCTCTTGCTATCAGGGACAAACTAGGCCGGTCACAATTATTACCTAATCACCTAATTGCAATCATTTGAGATGATCACAGTTATTTGAGATGATTGCAGTTAAGATTAGATTTCACAATAATGTGTTAAGTGTGAATTGAACGTGGTTGGTTGAGGCAAATAAAGGCAAATAAAATGAAGCAGAAAATGCATTCGCTGAGACGCCATCGGACTTTTGTAAGTAAATAAAGTTCTAATTTGGTGCTCTAACATGTTTAGAGGGCAGTGCTGAGTAATGTTTGCTTACTTGTTAGCTGTGTAGCTAATTCTAATGTTTTTAGCAAGTATGCTGGCAGAATAAGTTATTTTGCTTATATTTTCACTCTCAAGAAAAAAATATCACACAGTGCATTGTAAACATAGATATGTATCATCAGCTAGAATTCAATTGATCGTGACAGCCCTGACACTAACTAGCTAAGTACTCAAGATAATGATGATATTAGCTGGTCACTCATCCGTGTTCCTAAACCTTCGACAGAGCCTTTAACGTTATCGATGTGGCTGCCAGCTGGAGAATTTTCTGTTTGTGCACCATGCTAATAAGTAATGCTAACCACCATGTGCTTAGCATATTTGCATTCTGCTACATTCCCTCCTTCTGATGATGCCCAAATTCTGTAACACAGCTTCACTGTTTTGCATGTTGTGGGCTCTTGCTAAAGCAATTTAATGTTCTGTTGCATAACATTTTAACCCCACCCTGCTTCCCATTTTGCTGCCCTCTGACTGTATGTTTAACTAGATTTTGGCAGTGGAGGAAGGGGTTATACTTGGGTTGCGTGATTGGACAGTGTGTTCATCCACCCCCCCCCCTTTCCCTGGCGAGAATTCCTGCGGTCAGGAAATGCTAGCAAGGGCAGATGGTCAAACTCCACAGGCAGAGAATAGTTGGACTGTTATTATGGAGCTGTTCTCAGACCACACACGGCTGTGTGTATCATCATGCTTTTCTCCACACACTGCCGAACAATCATTCTCTACTGGTCTTGCCTCAAGACACGCGAGTGTCCTTGATCAACATGCCGTCACCCGATAGCAGTTTTGTTTCTGAATGGTGCTTAAGCTCAATAGGCTTCATATCTTCATATCTTCATATCTACATTGTTTCTACATCTCCTCGTTTCTACGCTCATTGTCCATTTTATCAGCTCCACTTACTATATAGGTGCACTTTGTAGTTCTACAGTTACAGACTGTAGTCCATCTGTTTCTCTGATACTTTGTTAGCCCCCTTTTACCCTGTTCTTCAGTGGTCAGGACCCCCATGGTCCCTCACAGAGCAGGTACTATTTGGGTGGTGGATCATTCTCAGCAGTAACGCTGATGTGGTGGTGGTGTGTTAGTGTGTGACACCTCAGTGTCACTGCTGGACTGAGAATAGTCCACCAACCAAAAATATCCAGCCAACAGCGTCCTGTGGGCAGCGTCCTGTGACCACTGAAGAAGGACTAGAGGATGACCAACACAAACTGTGCTGCAGCAGATGAGCTATCGTCTCTGACTTTACATCTACAAGGTGGACCGACAAGGTAATAGAGTGGACAGTGAGTGTTTAAAAAAAACAGTGTTTAAAAACTCCAGCAGCACTGCTGTGTCTGATCAACTCATACCAGCACAACACACACCACCACCATGTCAGTGTTACTGCAGTGCTGAGAATGATCCACCACCCAAATAATACCTGCTCTGTGAGGGTCCATGGGGGTCCTGACCACTGAAGAACAGGGTAAAAGGGGGCTAACAAAGTATCAGAGAAACAGATGGACTACAGTCTGTAACTGTAGAACTACAAAGTGCACCTATATAGTAAGTGGAGCTGATAAAATGGACAGTGAGCGTAGAAATAAAGAGGTGGTCAGAATGTTATGCCTGATTGGTGTACATTAGTTTACTAATCTGCTAATTCTTCGCCACAGAAACACAGAGTGGTTTCTGGCCTTATTCTGTCCACAGTGTAAGGAAAAAACACATTTAATATCTAGCTAGTCAGGTTTTTATCTTCAGGCCATGCTGAGAAAAGCTTCCCAACTTCTGTGTTATTTTATAAGGATAACTGAATTTGACCTGTAGGCCCACCCTCCTGTTCTGCTTAGAACCTGCACAGCTGTAAGCAGGAAATGCCAGATTCCTTTCCAAAATAAAAGTTCTGTAAACTTTAAATTTAGACTTCATTAATTGTACGTGCCTGTCATGCATGCCGGCTCATTCTCGGCCAATTACAGGAGAAACATGCCTGTTTTCCGAACTGCTTTTTCATTTATTTATTTATGTGCATTATTGATTTATTAACCCACCGTCTGGACATAGTGGTTCGTTCGAGACTGACCGCGCTTAATTTATTCATTGCAGGCAGATGGAAATCAGTTAATCTCCATTGCCTTTACGAACCGGAGTGATGACTGCGCTTCCAGCATGCCCTGATTAGCGAGAGTGAGGCTCCATTGAGAGGTTTTCCTATTAGCGGCTGAAAACCATGGCAGCTGCTAGACTCCCACTAGGATCTGCTGCATCCCATGGAGAGTCCAGACTTATTTCCACAAATAAAGCATTCGGCTCCATAGCGCTCGAGTTGAGCAGAATGCCCAAAATTATATGTTCTTGGTCTGCTCCTTCAGGGTTTAAGTCTTTGTCCTGCACTGCGGAAAATGACTTTAACAAGTAAGACTTGCAGTCGCCATTTTATGGAAGAGACCAGAAGCACCAACTGTGAGTTACTGGTTAACAGAATTGGGTCTCTATCTCTCGCATTAGCAAAACTAACGTATGCAATTAAACTGAAGTTGTATGTTTGAAAAATTGGAGTGAAATGCTTTCCTTAATGGAAGAAACCAGATGGAATATTGATTTCTCTACTAGCAGAGCTGCTTAGTGGCTGATGCTGTAACTGATTTTGCAAAGATGCATGTGTGGGAACTTGTGTTTGTGCAGTTGTAAGTCATGAATATCTTTTCAATCAAATTAGTGAATACGGTAAGTTTAAGGTGCACCCTTTGCTGACTAGTGCTTTGAAATCTTCATTAAAAAGCACTGTCAATTGAAAAGGGATGCTCTGGGGAAGCCACACATGAGCCTAAGATCACCATGCTCAATGCCAAGCATTGGTTAGATGGGTGTGAAGCCCTCTGAGCATCGGGCTGTAGAGCAGTCGGACTGCATTCTTTGTAGGGGAGTACCAGTTCATCACCTTTGGGATGAGTTGGAGTGGCGTTTGTCATCTCAATCATCCAACATCAGTACCTGACCTCAATAATGCTCTTGTAACTGAATGTAAGCAATGTTCCAACATCCTAGTGTAAAACCTTCCAAGAGTAGACTGTGACGGCAGCAAATGGGCACAGACTGCCTATTAATATCCTTGATTTCAGAAGAAACTTTGATGAGCAGATGTCTACAAACCTTTGGACAAATAGGACATAATGTCTAAAAAAAGACACAGGACTCTTGAACGAGTGATGCTTTTGCCTTCAGACGCTCTTCATTTTAGAGTGCCATGTAAAACTGTCTGCTTGCCTTCTCCTTTGACAGAATTACGGTCTGTTTTGTGTCCAGACAGCAGATCGTATCCCAAAGAGTCTTGGGGAAGTTGTTCGATGTGCTCTCCGTATTTACAGGGTTTCAATGTAATGTTATTGGGCCGGGAAGATGGCGTATGAATTATGCATCGTGCATACATCGTATTGTGAAAGATGGGCTGGAGAAATGGATCTGTTTCTTAAGTAAAGGGTAGAGTTTCTCCTGGGACAGGGTGCTATAAGAATACATTAGGCAGGCAGAGTTTGAGAGGTGTAGGATGTCTATAAAAACTGTGGCCGTGGAGAGGAGCATTAGCATAGAGACAGGAAACACTTGCAGCGTGTGATAGACGGATATAGGATGATTCAATATTAATAAGTATATTTATAAATGGATCTGAATACACTCGCACTCCCTGCTGCTAGGTTTCCATGCTGATGCAGGGTGCGGGGGCCACGAAGACCTTAGTGAAAGTTTGATTGGCGCCTCTGACTGAAATGAGTTTAAGAAAAAAAGAGCTCTTCTCAGTATCCGTTTCATCATTTCATCATCTGAACTTGACCAGAATCCCTCTGACAGTTTTTTGCCGGTTTGAGACAAATTCCAGAAACTCTTCAAAACAAAAAGGCAACATCTAACATTACATCTGTCCTACCAGTGTGACCTTTCATATGCACACAGAATAAGTGAAATGAATAACTCTATTTGGATGGCATGCTATGATTTCAGATTAATTTGAAAGGGAATTTTTTTTATAGTTCTGTTCTGTAAATCTTGCTCAACAATCCTTTTTTGGGGCATGAATAGGTCAGTTGTGGCCCTTTCTGGCCTCACCTATAAAAATTCTCTCTCTACTGGTGTCATACTTTCTGAATAAGGAATAAAACATTCATTTCTCCTTGCGGTTACAGCACACTGAAAGCTCAACCCCAGGTTTCATCACAGCTGAAGGCGTCCAGTCATTATAAGTCCGATTTTGGATCCAAATCTGGTTAGGAGCCGAGTCTGAACATGAAAGAGATTGGCTGTTATCCCTGTTAGCCTTCCTAGCCCTTATCTCAATCTTCTGCATTACATTTACATCTCCTGCATTGTATAAAGGAAGAACAGAGGTGGACCTGGAACTGACCCCTGGGGCACTCCACTAGTGAAGCTGTGGGCAGATAGCATGGCTATCTCCTCAAATTAGTGCCAGTTCCACTCTTCTTCCATTCTCCTTTCTTCACCTCTCTTGCTCTTGCACGTGCACACGCTCGCTCGCTCGCTCGCTCGCTTGCGCTCTCTCTCTCTCTCTCTCTCTCTCTCTCTCTCTCTCTCTCTCTCTGTTTTATTAACGTGGGTAGCTGGTGCCTTGAGATAACTGGACACTCCTCGAGGCATCGGCGGGTGAAGGACACTCCATTATCTGTCCAGGATGGATGGTTGGAGAGGCTGCCCTGAAAGCAGGAGGGTTGCCAGATCCTGCTCTGGCTTTAAAATGCTTTTGTCTCTGCTGAGAGCCTCCGCATTAGTGTAAGATTCTCCATCCGCTAGAGCTGCCCTGAAGCACTACAGAATCTAACTCCTTATCCATCCAACTCCCTCTCACTGCCAAAAACACAGCAAAGCACTACACACACACACACACACACACACACACACACACACACACACACACACACACACACACAGCATAGACACTCAGCTACCTCTGCAGTCCAGCCAGGTCCATTGGTATGTGCTTGTATCTAATAAGGGAAGCATAAAAATAATGTTATTCATGGCCCTAAAAGCAAGAAGACGTGTATTATGTCAAGTGGATTACAGAATATAGCGCTTACAGAAGATGGAACACTTCATACATAAAAATGAAGCACTTTGAACTGAAGGTTTATTATACAGGTGCTATATATATGTTTGAAATTTGTTTCTAAGACAAAAAAAACAGTGAAATCGATGCCTGTGTATTATGTTTCTGAGCTAGTGTGACATGGCTAAATATGGAGCTTCTTCAAGCCTATTGAAAAAGCATTTTAAGGTGGCTCCTCATGAAGCCACTTGAGAGAATGGCAAGATTACAAAGCTGCATCAAGACAAAGGAGGGCTACTTTGAATAATCTAAAATAGAAGACACTTCGATTTGGTTAATACTTTTCTGGTCACCGTATAATTCAATATACCTTACTGTACGGCTGGGCAGTGTGACAGTATTTATCGTGATAAATTATGTCACAGTCTGTCACAATATGCTTTTTTTGAGCACAGCATCGACATCATGAGGGCTTCGCAATGCTTCCAAACTGCGTGTTTCATTATAGAGAGAGACTAATTAATCTTTAATTGGATTTAGTTCAGTACAGTATGTGAAATGTCACACAAATCATGGTAACACTTTATTTGGAGTGGTCTTTTGTAGATGATTAAATACTCTTAACAGACTATCAGTGACATATCAGCAGTAGTGAAACATCTGGATACACTGAAGTAAATATCTAGATGATGTTCTGTTGATACATTACTTGTATTAAGTAGATAGTTTGTTGATATACTACATGAAGTAAACTTATATGGTACTTCCACTAAGCAAAACCTAACCTTACCCAACCATACCCAAAACATAACCTTAACCCTGGTCCTAATCCTAACTCTGATCTGAACCTCAACCCTAAACCTAATCCTAACCCTGGTCCTAATCCTAATCCTAACATTAACCTCACCCAAAACCTAATCCTAGCCCCCACCCTGGCCCTAATACTAACCTTAACCTCACCCAAAACCTAACCCTAATCCTCACCCTGGTCTAATCCTAACCCTAACCCTCACCCTGGCCTAATCCTAATCCTAACCTTAACCTCACCCAAAACCTAATCCTAACCCTCACACTGGCCCTAATCCTGACCTGAATCTCAACCCCAAACCTAATCCTAACCCTCACCCTGGTCCTGGTCCTAATCCTAACCTTCACTCTGGCCCTAATCCTAACCTTTACCCAATCCTAATCCAGTGAAGCTCCAGGTCCAGGATGGTGTCAGTGTGTCTGTATCAGCTTGTTGAGGATGTTGATGGTCTGTATTAAACCTGTTAATATTCAGTTCCTCTCAGGTTAACAGATCTGATTTGGACTTCAAAGAGAGTGAAAAACAGCTGAATTCAGCAGATTATAAACACATTTTATTTATACAGTTAATTAAAAGTCTCTTGATAATGTACTGAATGTATTCACTGCTGCTACATCGATATGTTGTTGATGTTACTGACAGCCAGTTGAGTGTTTATTTAATCTAAAAAGACGACTCAAAATAGTGTCACTGAAATCATTGTATTCATAATATTGATAGTATTTTTTAATATGGCGTTTTTTTCCACCTTATCAGATGTCAAAAAATATATATGCATATATCGTGACACTGTGTATGGTAAAAAAATTTCCAAATTATCATGATGTTTCATTTTTGCTGTATCGTCCACCTCTACGATACTCCATTGTTTTGATGTCTTAACTGTTTTTCTAAAATGTGGAACTTGGATGAGTAGGCATGTCCACGATTTTGACTGCTACTGTTGCCTATATGAGCCACACCTGACCTGAACTGATTGCCTGTCCTTCCCATCAAACGAGGTAACTCTCGCGCTCCCCCTGCCTTCGCGTTATTTGATTGCCACACTCCGTTTCTCTTGGTGAGCCTCCAGAAGCCGCTCGTTGTCAGCTTTTCGGATGCGGCGCTTGTTCTGTTTTTGCTGAGATGAGGAGACTGATGTGTTCGAAAGTCGAGAAACTGGTGCTGCCGGAGCCGAGAGCAGACACTAATAAAAGAGCAGCCTGAAGACTCCTAAAGTTTTAGTGCCTCAACACATATGGCACTTCATATTCAGTGCTGCCATTTTTGGGCTAAAATTAGCAGGGCCATTGTCTCGCTGAGATTTGGAGCTGAATATGAAATCTGTCAGGCACTCGTTTGGAGCTTGTAGTATTTGTACACACACACACACACACACACACACACACACACACACACACACACACACACACACACCAAACACAAACACAAAGAGGAAAACGTATTTTACAGAAAATTACACTAGTATTAACAACTGAATGGGTCATTCTATAGAAACGTCCACTTTCCTATCTGTCCACAGGAGTCACTGGTGTTACTGATCCTCATTGGTGTTACACATAATAAAGGAACACCAGAGACATTTTTAATGACAATTACAAAATAACTGCTACAGAGCATCAAACCACAAGTTGTCAATCATGGAATATCCACCAAAATATGGAATTTAATCCATTTGTATTCTGTTTTTTCACAGTTACCTCAGAATAAAGTCGGTCACACCAGTGACTTCAGCTAAAAGCTTCATATGAAATCATGAGCTAAATGAGAAAATCTCTGATAACTGAAAGACTCAGTGGACTCACCATGAGCTTTTCTTCATAGATCCTCAGAAAACAGGTAAAAGGAAGTCAAGTGATGTCATCAGTGTGACTTTTATTTCAAAATAAGAGATTTTTTGTTATGCAGTAACACCAGTGACACGACTCCTGGGGACAACAACATTCATTAAATATTTTGTAATGTTTGTCATTTGTTTTCTGTGTCATTTAAATCATGTATTCCATCATCATGTATGGATTATTGCAGTTAAAATAGACATGACGGTGAGGACAGGCTCTTCTGCAGGGCTTGGAATTCTATATAATTGATTTAAAAACCAATATTGCTAAATTGACGGCTCACGAAGGTGTAATTGTTAAAATAACATTTTATTTTAAAATATCAATAAATTGTAACCCTAACATGTTTATGTGTAATATACATGTAAACTCTAGGGACACAACGTTTCTGTTGAATCACCCAAATAAAATATCCACTTTCTTTAGTATTTAGTGTCTCCACCCTTTGCCTTCATTCCAGCTTCCATTCTTTTGGAGACTTGCTTTCCAATTTTTAAAGAAATCTGCAGAGATATTTTTCCATACCCTCGAAGTTCAGTCTTAGAAGTTGGTTGCATGTCCAACTCCTCATGATCCAAGTAATGCCAACCACACAGTGATGCTGAAGTCTGTGTACATACACACTTTTTGTACCACCTCCTGGTAACAGTCTACCTTATGCAGGTTGCTTATTATTATTATTTTATTTATTTATTTTTTGGATATTGTCAATTGTCGATTTCCGCAGTAAACATTCTATACTTCTTCCAGCCAGGACATCAGGCCTCATTCACCAGGATCTGCCTAGGTTTTCTCTTAATTTTATTCTTGAGAAACGTTCTAAGAAGAAGTCTACATCAGATTCTTAAAGCGCAGAGCTGTTCTCACCTTTGTGCTCTTGTGAGTGTGTAGATTCAGTTCTTACCTAAGAACAAATCCCACATAAGAGAACACTGGTGAGTCAGAGTCTTCATCAAAACTGCATAAGTGGATTTTAAGTGCATTGCTTGTTAAAGTAAATGTGTTTATTATATTATCATTTGTTTTTTCTTTATTTTTGAGTGTTTAACACAGAAATCCAGGTAAATTCAGACATTTTCTTGCAGGTATAAATTGCTTGTTTCCTAATAGTTTAAGCTGCAGTAAGTTTAAGGCACAGTAACATCCAGTCTAATCCAGGTAACGTTTCTGGGCAGAGTGTGGAGAAAAAAATAAAAGAAAACTAAAAGGTTCAGGTCTCTGCATTTTTAAGGAAAGTGTATTCTGTCCATGTGGAGCCTTCTGCAGTGTAAAGTTGAGGAGGTCAGACAATAATCAGCTAATTAATCCTAATATGGAAAAGTATGAGCATGTCTGTTCTTTCCCAGTTGCTGCAAACACCTGGAAAATAAGCTTTAGGCAAGTTTAATGCAAATGGTGCATTTCAAAATACTGTGGCAGATGTAATTAATGTACTGCATATTCAGCCTCTAATTACGTTCTCCTGTCTGAAAGCCTGCTCGTTACATAGTAGACCAGACACGCCATTGTGAACTACAGCTTATTTTTAATGCAGACCCCACAGAAACAGCCTAGAATTTGACTTTGTGTCAGCTCCTGGCGAGACGTGTGGGTGGACGATATGGCAACAAATTATATCACGATACTTCAGGACATTTTAACAATACACGATATTTCGCTTTTTTTGAGATTTCATAAGTAGGACCAGACAAAACAGAACCTGTGGTGCTGCATAAACTGACAAAAAAAGGTCCCACTTTATTTTGTCTCTAATAACTGTGTAGTTACACATGAATAACATGCAACACTGTAACTACTGGCGATGTAGCCACTGTTACAGGTGGATTACAGAAGTACAGCCTATGTAGTTACAGGTGTATAAACTTCAGTTTTGCCTCATGTAATTACACCGGTGTATCTTTTTGATACACAACAGATCAGAGGTCGTTTCCAGCAGTTAAAGGAAGTATGTTTTATATAACATTACATTTATGTTTTACATAATTACTGTGGAATAACTGTGTTGTAACAAGGTAACCTAATCACATCACATTGATTAATACCATTCTGTAATTACACTACCTTTATAACAACTACAAGGGAACTTTCCTGTAGTGCAGTGTTAAAGTTACACTTTATAATAAGTAACTGTAATAATGGAGTGGTAATATAGACATTGCTTTGGGGTAATGCAACACAATTAATTAATTAATTAATTAGTAAATTTTAAGATAAGTGGACACCTGTCTGTTCTGTCACATTACAGAATGGTTTAAAGCTGAAACTGGTTACAGTGTCACAGCACTAGCAACATAAATGCTAGCTAAATGTTAGGAAAGCTGGCAGATACAGTGTAAATAATATCTCAATGTAAGTTATTACATACTTCATTTTACTGCTGAACAAAACTGCTGTTCCAGTCTGATTACAAAGGTAATTACATTTATGTTATTACACTTGTGTAATTACATGAGACAAAACTGAAGTTGATACACATGTTTAATTATATAAAGTGTACGACTGTAATCCATCTGTAATGGTGACTAAATAATTAGTATTTACATTGTTGCATATGTTGTTCATGTGTAACTACACAGTTATTAGACACTTAATATAAAGTGGGACCCAAAAATATCCAATAATATTAATAATAATAATAAACATACATCTGCAATCATTTTTATTCATGTTTTTATATTATGTTTTGGAAACTGTGCTGCAATTAATCCCGTTATAGGCTCAATTATGCTCACTTATTAATGAAACGTGCAGTTGTGCAGTGTCTCTCAAGCACTGATGATGTCCACGATATGCTCAGAAAACCGTATTGTATCATAATTTATCACAATAACTATAAAATATCGTCATATTGCCGACCCCTAACTTGATTAGCCATTTGTCTAGTGTATTTCTGTATTTATTTATATGTCAAAATAACATGAACTTACCGTCGGTTGAAAGAAAGAAGTAAATCTATCCAGACTCGTCTGGATGAACTCTGGCTGGAACTTTGATTGATCAGCTTATCAGAGAGCATCCGTATTAATACGAGTCGGATTCAGGATCAATGACTCCTTTGGCTTTAGAGACTGCGCTTTAATGATCGGTCTGTCTACCAATCAATGCTAATGATCATTGATCAATAGGGGAGTTAATTGTGCCTTATCACTTCACGTTTTATTGTGCACTTTCATGCTCTGGGACGCATTGCCATTTTGAAAAGAAAAACCTGGAAGGTGTTGATGGAGGATTAAAGGGTTTATAGAAGTCTTTAAAGCATAAGAACGTGGCTGCAGGCCCGATTCAGCTGCACCTGTCAATACTTCTTAACCTCGCTACTTTCTCTCCATCTGCCCTGTATACTGCACAATGGCCTGCAAAGAAGTGGCTTAAGGGAGGAAGTCTTTTAAAATAGCATCCTTCACTCTCTCTTTCCTTCTCCATCTCCATCACTTTCTTTTGACATACACTCTCAGTATAAGGACAGTCCATAGGAGTGCCTTTCAGTGCAGTCCAAGTACTCAAATAACAGCTTTCCAGAGTCCTTCACAGCATCAACAAAAAACAAATCATCAAACCAGTCATAATTTTCAGTATAATCGCTGTCGTGGGAACAAAACCTCATATCTCTAAAATGGTAACTTTACAGGAGAAGGAAAAAAACATACTTTACTTTTTAATGTAAGTCAAAGGAACCAGATGTTTTTCCAAGTAATTTTGGGCTGTTTATTTTGGTCCATTCGCCATAAAATTTACATACAGTGTAAAGAGCAACAGGCATCTTCAAATTATGACAAACTGAAAAACAAAAAAAGTGTTTTTTTTTTATATATATATATATATGAGTGTGTGTGTGTGTGTGTGTGTGTGTGTGTGTGTGTGTGTATATGTATATGTGTGTATGTATGTATGTATGTATGTATGAGTACTAAGCTAAATATATACAAAAAACATAAACATTTGGTAAAGTTTCAGTAGTGTTATGATTCTATTTTGTCACTATCAAAACAATGTTATTTGTTTTAATAAAGTAAACAAAGTGCATGTATGTGTGTGGTTATATTTGTGTATGTATCTGTCTAATATATATATGTATGTATAGATATAGATCTATATTTTTGTGTGTTTAAGTGTGTGTATATATATACATACATCCATCCATCCATCATCCACCCTGGTTGCCCGGCCGGGAATCGAACCCAGGCCATTCTTGCGGTGAGGCGACAGCGCTACCCACTGCGCCACCGTGCCACCATATATATCTTTTTTGGTATCATTAGCCTAATTATATGTAGCTTTTCCAGTGTTTTCACTTAAGACGGAAAAGATAAATAAATAAACTCTGACCAGGCTTTTTCTTTGCACTTACTGCTGTGGTGAGTTGGTCAGCGCCCTGGTTATCCACATAAGTGGGGTAATGGAAAAAAAAACAGCTGGTCCTCCTTTCTTTTTTTTCCGTAAGCCGACTGGCTTCGTGAGCCTCTCCTGTTGCTGCCCTCGCTTTAAATCAGTTTGATTTGTGCAGTATTAGAAACGGATTTGAGGGCTGGACCCTCTTCATTACGCTAAGAGGAGCTTTAAGAGGAAATAAAAACAGACTGTGTCGACTCTGCAGGCGGAGGACACCTTACACTTACACTTTAATCCCATATTTCCCGTATGGGGGATATATAACAGCAGCAGATAAAACAGGATATCTTTATTAATATCACTCGCTGCACAGATGCCTCACAGTCAACAGCTTTGTGGAATATTACTGCATATTTCTGAGGCGCTTTGAGAAAAAAAAGCGATGTGAGTGAGGGATTTTGACTCTCTGCCATCAGCGCTGATAAAGTGGTGTAATAGCTCTTTTATGTCTCGGGTCATTAGCATAGATAAGCTGCAGGTGGATGAAATTATTTTAGCTGATTTTTGGACCTGTTTCCTCCGAAAGGAGCCCAAAAACTGAACTCGGCACAAAATGAGTCCAAAACAAACTGCAGCAACGGTCAACAAAGATTCATTTTCTATGCTGTCATAAGAAAACTTTGTATTTCTGGAATACTTTCTGTGGTCGTCTGCAAAAGTTTGGGTGCCTTTGGTCAAATGAGTGAAAATAAATCACACATCCTTTACAGGGAACACACCTCTGCAGATTTCATTTATAAATACTGTTTATTTGCTGTATCCAACATATTGGGGTAAATAACCTGACCTGTGCAGAAGTTATGGAGACATTATTTTCCTCTATATGGTAAACTTAGTGAATAAAGAGAATTGTGCACTTCAGTTTGCAGAAAATGTCATTTATAGGTTTCCTATAGAGCAGAGGTGTCTAAAGTCTGGCCCACAGACGGATGTTTTATAAGTAGGCTGCCAGCCAGTACGGCTCAGAGTTAACTTACACCGGATGATGGCAGGACTACCATAAAATTCCACTGCGGTGACTAAGTTAGCTAAAGTATAAGAGCCTTTCTGCTCTGACTAAACCTGCAAACTGATTTACTGAATGATATTTAGTCAAAACTACAGCCATAAAGTGCAAGCGAAACATTGAGAACCGGCGATTTTGCGAGATGGAAATTTGAATACTTTTTTCCAATGAGAGCCAAAGAAAATGCTTGTTCCTTATATACCAAAAGACTGTAATAAATTCATTATCAATACACATTTAATCAGTAGATTAAATATATCAATAGACATAAAACAACTGCAGCTACCTGAGTCTCACAGCATCAGCTTATCACGTTCAAGTTCAAGAGGCTTTATTGTCATTTCAGCTCTATACAAGTACACTGTGAAGCTGAACAACATTCCTCCAGGCCAACACAGGAGCACAAGTGCAAAACAATGTAATATACCCAGTGCAGACACTACAGTACAATAATAAAATACAAAAGACTTACAATAAATACAAAACAGAGCACAGGCTGTACACGGTACTGAGAGTAAGTGGAGCTGTGCAAAGGAGGATGGAACATACAATGACATATTAGCATATATGAGCACAGCAGTCACTGAGGTAGCAGCCAGAGCAGCAATGAAATACAGTATTTGGTAATTTTAGCCACTAACAATGTTAAAGTGTGCAAAAATGCAAGAAAAAAAATCATAGCAAATTCTTTAGTTCAGTAAATATTAACCTTTTAAGGCAGAACAAAAACTACTCATTTTTAGTTTGTGTCATATATATTTTTGAACAAGTAAATACTTGAATAGGAATATATTTTATACATTGCATATGCTTTATTGTTATTTATTTTACTGTAATTTTTTATTGGCAAGCACTTATAATAAATAATGAAATTGTTTGAGCGGTCCAACTATAAAAGAAACTGTCATAGGAAACACAGTAGCATAGAGAGCTCCGGTTCTATGCGCTGATATTTTGAAGACTTAATTATTTTGAATCATTTGTGAATCATATTTCAGCCCTTAGATGTTTTGACACGGTGTGATCTGTCTCATCTGGTCTCTCCCACTGTAGAGGATGTGTTACACTTGTTTTCACTTATAATAATCAAGAAAACGCATCATTTTTACCAGGGGTTTTAAGTCTTTTGCCTATGTTTTTATTTGCATTACTGTAAGTTAACGTAATGTTTTTATTCCATGTAGTTTTGGACCATTTTTACTTTTCCTTTCATCTTGACATATTTATATTTGTATATTATATATCACTGCTGTCGGAAGAAAATCTTGTATCTCCGTTTTTGTCAATTTTTATTTATTTATTTATTTTTTTTTTTGCAGTTTTTGACATACTTTAAAAATGCCTGTTGTCTTTTACATTGTGTGTAAATTTCATGATGAATGGACCGAAAAAAACGACCCAAAATGACTTGGAAAAGTCTAGTTCCATTGACTTACATTAAATGTGAAGTAGGTTTTTTTCTTTTTCCTGTAAAGTTACCATTTTAGAGAACTTTTGTTTCGACAACGGCAAAAAAAAAAAAAATATATATATATATATGCACATAGCTGGCATCATCAAATTGTGTAAAGATTCTTATATTAACAAGCAAAATATACATGCATATGATTAGCTGAGCTGAGGCAAACATATTCTGACATTCTGCCAGTGTAGTGTGCTGATACTGCAGACGGGGGGTGCTCTTCTGAAGTTGCAGAACTCCGTGTTCGGTTTGGAGCGTGAGATGAGAAAGATGCAGTTTTTCTATGAAATTTATAATAATTACATTAGGCTAACTAGAGTGCGATGACCATAGCAACAAAGCGAGCAGCGTTAAGGTGCATTTGAAGCTGCACAGGTGTAAATAGTTTTGAATTGTATCACTGGCTTTTCTAGCATACAGATATGCAGTGAAAGTGTATAATGAATATTTATCAGCCAGTCAGACAGTTTAATGGCAGCTAACTAACGAACGGCCCAAATTTAGTTTTCATGATACCCCTGATCTCACAGGAAGCCTCTGGGGCGCAGTAACACTGGAGACTCTGTGGAGATCAGTGGTTGGGCTTAAGGTGGATAATTTCTGTGTCTCAGGCTCAGCATGGACAAGGGCATGGATCTGTTGTCATGGCACCCTTTTGGCTGAAGTGTGTGTGTGTGTGTGTGTGTGTGTGTGTGTGGTGACTCTGTATGGAAGGTGTGAATGGGAAGATGAGGAGATGATGCCACTTATTAGCTTGGTTATTAATTTGAGTGGACGCTGCTGTCAGAAACTGTTTAGAAACCACAATTTTTGTTTGTTTCATTTTAATGGAGCTCATTAGCATGAACTGCTATGTATTCAGTATTCCTAAAGCAATTATATAATGACAGGAAAGGCAACATCAAATATTAACAATAACAGAAAAAAAACTGCACAGAACAGCAGTGTGACCACATTCTCCTCTGGTCAGCCAATAACTCTGCCACTTGTACAGGGAGATTCACTCGAAAGAGGCCCTGAATATTCTGTGATAAGTCTCTCTAGGACGAAGCAATCTGAACGAACCAGCGTGTAATGAGCTCCTCGGTTTATGGAGCTTCGAACAAGTCGGGATGCCCCTGCGTCGGAGCGATGAGGCGCCGGACAGCCATCGCAATGTTTAACCTCACTGGTGCTTGCCAACACATTCAGGAACATGGAGCGCCGCATTGAAATGTGTCTGGCAGAAAACAGAGATCACTAACAGGATCGCATGTAATGCAATCGATTACACAGACATCAAGGTATGTAGTGTATTTTTAAGGTTCAGATTTCTTCATCCTCACGGGAGTTACAGCAGGATATTCCGGGCCTCTTTCGAGTGAATCTCCCTGTAGTTGATGTGAACTATGCTTGGTGGATTTATAGCCATGGCCTTCTCCTATTGGTGGACTTTCAGCTATTCAGTTCTCCTATAGGTGGAGTTCTGACCATGCTGTTCTTTTATTGATCAATTTTTAGCCACGGCGTTCTTTTATTGGTGGGATTTTAGCCGTGCCATACTAGCTGCTTTCAAGTGCAAGTGAGGTGAGTTTTGTGCGAGGAGGAACTCATTAACCTATCATGCATGTTCAAGTGTTTTTTGTGGAAGATGAAAAGATGCTGAGGCTGTGATGTGGTATTGATCAGCTCGCTGGTATCGGTTTTGGTCTACTTTACTGGTGTTCTGAACCCAAACACTATTAAAAAGGATGGATAAAGGTTCGTCAAGGGCTCCTATTTACAACTATGAGTTCTACATGGAACTATTTCACACTTAATTAGTTCTTGGTAAAATGGTTCTTCAGATATCTGAGGGTTCCTTAAACATTATGCAGTAACAGCAGAGCTGGTTCTCTGGTAATGGGCATCTGTGTGTACGTCTCTCGTGCTCTCCATGTTACGAATAGCAAGCCTCTTGACCTTTGTGTGACATCATATCCGGAGCTAAGAGCGCGCGGCTGAGAGCACGGTACTGTGGTTCTGCAGCTAGACCCTTCTCAATTTTTTTTACCTTACTGTTTACTTATTAGTGGGTTTTGTTCTTATTGATCCTGGTCCTGAAGAAGAGTTTACCTCCAGTCCTGATTCACCACACCTGATCCAGGTAACAAAGGCCTTCAGGGGCCTCAGCGCAGTCTCCAGGGTGGTAGATCTCCAGGACCAGGATTGGGCACCCCTGACATCTGCTGCACTTATCACTGGTGTTCAGTGTTTGCTTAATAAACAAGGCTGCAGCTATTCGTCATCGTGATCTACATCTGTATTCATTTAACTAGATCAAGTTCTTCATAAAGGCGCTTTTCTTCAGGTCATGAATCTTTGTGAGCATCTGCTAAACGAATAAACATAAATGGATAAATGTAAATGAATAAAGATAAACGAATAAATGCAAATGAGTAAACATAACAAATGTAAATGAATGCATGTTAAATGAAGAATCGTAAACGGAGAGTAACGTTTGATTCTCTCGTCAGCCGCTTGGACTTTTCTGTTCTTCACTCTCGCTCTCTGGCATGTCGTCTCAGCATCAAGGAAAACTCTCACCGGCTCTCAGCCATTTGTGAGCTAATTAGCATTGTTAATTGGAACCCTACTTGGCGCTGGGTAACAGCATGATTGACCAATAACACTTGGTGTGGGGGAGGGGGGGGTTGGGGGGTGAGTCAGAGTATACTCAGACTGGTCAAAATATGGGGGAAGAGAGATCCCATGCACAGGTCTCATGCTGTGATCTGTCACCCCGTGTGCTCGGTGGCTCAATGTGTCCTCACTTTGCTATGCTAATTCAGCGCAGATGGAGTGTTTGCGTGGATGGAGTGTTTGCGTGGATGGAGTGTTTGCGTGGATTGGCTTTTGACGTTATTACACACACACACTCTCTCAAGTTGTGAGTGAGGCACAAACAGCGCACTAAGGCACAGCAGATGAGGGAGAAGATACTGCCGCATCTCTCTCTACTGCATCTTTGTCCCAAAGCAGCTTTAATACAGGACACAATGTCAGAAAATGTCAGACCATGACTCCAAAACAAGAATTCCCCAAGAGCATGAGGGAGAAACACTGACAGGAACCACAACTCCAAAGGAGAACCTCTGTAAGAGCATGAGGAAGAACTGCTGAGAGCCTGTTTCCACCTCACATTAACGTTTCGTGTCCGAATCTGTTGTATCTGGATAAACTTCGGCCAGATTACATTTACGCTTTTCTCTAAAATGTGTCTTCAGTGTGACCAGATGAGCTCCGATTCTACTTTTCCTGCATAGAAACTGTGAAACAGTGACCCAAAAACTGTTAGAGAGGCTCAGTGGACATTTTTAAATGACAACTTAAGACATTCCTTTTTAATCAAGCTTATAATTGACAATGCTTTTTTGCATTTATTTATCTATTATTTTAATTTATGATTATTTTAACCATTGTTGTATTTTAATTGTAACTTTTTTTTGTTTTAAAAATTGATACCTTGTTTAAATGGCTTTGTTCTTTTATTCATATGACTCTCACTGTTTTATACATTTTGTGCCCCTTTTCTGTTATTGTTTTTATTTGCTAGATTCTTTTTGTTCAATTTTTGATGATCATTTTACTTCTCTGTTGTTTATCTTTCTCTGTGTTTTTATTTTTCTCTCTTGCTTTTACTCTAAAGCACTTGGAGCTGCATTTAATGTAATAATGAAAGGTTCTGTATAAATAAAGACATTATTATTATTATTATTATTATTATTATTATTATTATTATTATAGAAAGCACTTCAGCACAGATGTTGTTTCCATTTTATTTTTGTTTTCACTTTTTTCCCTATTATGACGCGAGTTGAAGAGCTCAGCATGGGTGCTTTAAATGGCCTGGAGTACGTGAGGGCACTTGTTTTGGGGCGAAGTTCAGCCTCATGTTTCCTTCATCTTTAGTTTCCTTGTTTAACCAGCAGATAATGAACACGCATTCTGTTTACATTTGTGTTAAATCGGTCACGTCTCTGACCACCAACCAAATGATCTGATTGTAATCCGATCACAGTGCATCCCAGGACTGGTTACACCTGGGTTTGCGTGCGATCGAGTGAAATCCAAACATGATCTAATCACCAAAAGTGCATGTTAATGCAAGTTGTAAAAGGCCCTGAGAGGAACCAAGACTCACAACGAGAACCTTCTTAAGAGCATGAGGAAGAACCTCGGACAGGAACATCTGTGGTCATTTAACTAGATCAAGTTCCTCATAAAGGCTCTTTTCTTCAGGTCATGAATCTTTGTGAGCATCTGCTAAATGAACAGACATGAATGAATATGAATGAATAAGTGCAAATGAATAAATGAATAATCATAAACGGAGAGTTATGTTTGATTCTCTCGTCAGCTGCTTGGGCTTTTTCTGTTCTTCACTCTCGCTCTCTGGCATGTCAAAAACTCTCACCAGCTCTCACCTGGAGAACCAAGTCAAAAGGAGAACCTCCCTACGAGCCTGAGGAAGAACCACTGAGAGGAACTAAGACTCAAAAGGAGAACCTTATTAAGAAGATAAGGAAAAACCTCTGACAGGAGCCAAGATGAAAGGAGAACCTCCCTCAGAACATGAGGAGGAGCCATTGAGAGGAGCCAGAATTCAGGAGGGAACGATCCCAAAAGGTTTGCTGCCTTAATTAAAGGATTAAGCCACTTAGATTGACTTAAATATTGATTTTATAGAAACTCTCACTGTAAGTTTAGAACACCAAAACGATCACCCATCATTTGTTCTGTAGAAAAAAAGTGAAAATAGTGTGAAGGCTGTTAACAATATGAGAGAAAATCATAAAGAATTTGCATCGATATTTTTTCATAATCAGCTTCATCTGCTTTGTCGCTGTTCCAACTCTCATTGTACAGTTTAAAGCAGAGTTGAGCCGTAATCCAGCCTGACGGCTCTGCTGCATATGGAACTGGAGGAGAGGAGAGATTAGCCCAGGTGCAAGAAGAGCTTTAATTAATACATAAATGAGAGAAGAAAGAGAGAATAGAGTGAGAGAGTGTAGGGGTCTCTAGTGGTCAGCCTCCGACGCCTCATGCTCTTTGAAGGCCTCATTAGCAGGATGTGTGTGTGTGTGTGTGTGTCGGTCCCTAAGGGCCTCCTGCATTCGGGCTGCTGTGTTTCGGCCTCGCGTGCCACAGAAATAAAACTTTTGAAGTTGGTTTTCCACTGGAAGGATTATCCATCAGAGATTTGATTTATTTCCAATTCCTCTTTTTTTTCCCACAATCCTCAAGGCTGTGTGCTCCTGTGTGGGAGGCGAAGGCAATCGCCCTTTTGCCTTTGTTTATCCTAATGCGATTCCAGGTTAAAACAATGACAGTGGTTGTGTGTTTTTAACCCATACAAGTCTAGAACTGTTATTTTTGTTTTGCTATGCTGTGTAAATATAATCATGTAATTGGACAATTATTGCAATGTTAGCTACATAATTAGTTGCATAATTAAATACGTGTACAGTTGATTTACAGTCTATATCAATAGGTTTGAGTCTGAACATTTTTCCGTTTGTGTTGATGTCAAAAAATTGCAGCAACGAAAATGTGGCAAAATTTAGGATATTTTCTTTCCCCAGCAAGACTGAACAGCAATAACCTTTCATCAACTTTATATCATAGCGAGCCATCTCCTAATTACTATAACGCCAATTTGGTATGGATTGGAAGTTCAGAATCTATCAGAATTCCTCCTCTTGTTTCAAAGAGTTAAACATGTAAAAATGTGTTAAATTGTAAGAGCCCAAGGAAAGTTTAGTATTTAAGACTTTGACGTGGTATGTAAACATCGCTAAAGTTTCAGAAAGGTGCCATTCACTCCTGAGCCCACATAGTCCATATATGCAAACTAAGCTGCAGAACAGTGTTTTAAACTAATTGTTTTTGATACATCATGAAATCCAACATATTTATGTGAATCTGCCAGTTCAGCCTACAGCAGTTTAGCTCCGCCCGTTCACACAGAAGCTATATGGAGTGTTTAGACTGCTTTTTGAATGAGCCGCAATACAGAACAGCCAATAATACCAGATCATGCACACACATCAGTCACAACGGCACAGTAACAAAAACATCGTGTTCAATTCTAAGGGATAAAGATAGTTTGGAAAATGTCCATGTAAAAGTGAATTGTGACTGTTTTTAGTACATAAAACCATGCGAAGGTCAAGTGGGCCTGAGGGGAAAAATAAAATATGAAGGGAAAAGTTAGAATATGAGTTCTTTAAAGCCCATAAATGTCACTTTCCTTGTCTAAAGTTAAATTTCTTGCTGAAAAATGCTGTGAGACTCTTCTATAGATTTTCTAAATGGCTTCAGTGTGCTGGAGCTCGCCAACTAAACAAGATGTAATATATTTTCACTTTGCTCTTTGCTGCATTGGCACTTTCACACCCTTTCTTCACTCGCACATTGGTTTCATGTCCCTCTACACACACACACACACACACACACACACACACACACATTCATACTGTGTGTTTCTGATCCACTCTTGTTACACTCCAGCTTGGCGAGGCTATTGCGTTTATAAGTGGGTCTGTTTCAGGCTTTTTTAAACACTCACTTACTTGCATGTTTATTTTTAAATGTGTTTTTCTCCCATGTGTATATTTTTTCTGATTTTGTTTTTTTTTCTACTTTGGGGTGGGGGGAGTTATGACGTGTTCTAACAGGGACTGGCACATGTGGCATAATTAGCAAGTGAGTGCGCAGCGCAGGGGAGTGAGGGTGTGATCTGGGGGAATGAAGCATGTACATACATAATTACACACTATATACACACTCACACATCTCCATAATCTCCAAACAGAGCGGATGGCCCTCAGAACTGCTCCTGTATTCCTCTGCCGCAGCAGGTCATAACAGTGTGTCTGCTTACAGGGGTCAGAGACCTTGCAGGCTGGCCGGTCTTTTGGGTCATGACCCTACACTGACCAGCAAAGTGTCAGAAAACTACTAATGCTGATGTACGACGGTGCTAAAATTTAAGGAAGTCATTTAGAAAGCTTAGCTTCATTGCAGTTTAAGGCAAGGCAGATGGATTTATTGGCCCAGTCCCATTTCCTATTTCTACCCCTACCCCTTGTTTTCGAGTGTCTCTTTGCCCCTTGGAGCTGAGTTACAGGGTAGTGGTTGAAATCTTCCCTCTGAAATGGGACCCTCAAATAAAAAGAGCATCACTTCATTAACAGCTACTAGCACTGCTCTGTAGGCGACCCTGCCAGTCTGCAGTGACAGCAGAGGAGGGTAAAGTTCAGCTCCTCACTGCTGGGCTTTAGTTACATTTAGGGCATCATATGATCTTCAAAGAGGGGGGCAATTATTTATTACCCACCCCTAATTCTTCAGTGATATGAAGCTGAAGTCAGCTGTTCACTAGTTTTTGTTCAGATTTTCCTGTTCCACCTTAAATGGTGCAGCAGTTACATTGTGGCGCTTCAGGTGTCAGAACTGCTGGACTATTTAAGGTGGAACGGGAAAGTTACCAAGCTAGTTCCCGAGACAGCAGCGCACACTTAGTAAATTTTTTTGCTTTTTATGAATAAAAAGACCAAAATACATCAGAATGACATTGAACTAAGTTTGGATACTGTATGATTACTTCAGATTAAGTGACCCTTATTAGTCCCACAATGGGGAAACTATACCTCTGCATTTTAACCCATCCGTGCAGTGAAACACCACATACACACTAGTGAACACACACACACACTAGGGGGCAGTGAGCACGCTTGCCTGGAGCGGTGGGCAGCCCTATCCGCCGTGCCCAGGGAGCAGTTGGTGGTTAGGTGTTTTGCTCAAGGGCACCTCAGTCACATACTGTCGACTCAGGGGATCGAACCGGCGACCTTCCGGTCACAGGGCTGGTTCCCTAACCTCCAGCCTACGACTGATCCTTGTTTAAAATGACAATTTGTGACACAATTAAAATCTACATATTGTTGAATTAATATAACGTCAGAATTAAAAGTTTAACTGCATAGAAACGAGGTAGTTACATGTTAGTTATGTGTTGAGGTTATACCAAGGATGCTGTCAATAACAGAGGTGCAGTCTGGGAAATGCTATCCGAATGGCACCATATAGAAAGACATCTACTGGACAGTTACGGACGTTCACATTTTGCAGCAGCACTTAGGAAAGTAAGTGTGCTTTTGAATTTCGCTCCTCAGAAGCACTAAAGAGGGTGTTTAATTGTGGAGGTTCATGTCAAACTGAAGTTAATTTTAAACACTGTGAAAATATTTTTACCCAGCGTTTCTGTGAAAGAGGAGCTGCTGTACAGTGAGATATTTCCATCAGAATAAGATCATGCAGAAAGCCCTGTTTTTGTTTTGTGTGGGTTTTTTTTTTTTTGGTCTTCTCCAAATAACGGTGGCAGGTTTTTGTTGATGTATGCAAATGGGGATTTTTTTTTTTCCCCTTTGGGAAATCCCTCTTTGAAGTCATTTGTGAGAGGCTGTTCTGAAATAGAGGCTTTTTTTGTGTGTCTTTTTTTCATAATAGAGTTCCTCCTCAACCTTGAGCCTTTAGCAGGAATCTCTCTGGCCTGATTCTTTCCAGATTAGATGAAGGTTTAATCCGCCATGCATATGCACGCGACTCCGACCAATCATAGGCTTAAGCTTGTTTTTTGAGGCTGGAAATGAAATCGTCTGTCCATCAGCGAGTTACACTAATCAAAGCTAGCTCGCTAATCATGTCCAGCTAATCACTAGCTCAGCCTGTAATTGAAAAAGGAAAAGAAAAAACAAAAAAACATCCGGTTTTCAGGAGAAGAGTCATACGTGTGGACAAACACACAACACATGCACAGTGTTATTAGCACAGATATAGAGCTTCTTGTGAAGGATTCTGCATTGAAGAAGCATGTTTTCCTCCTCAGCTGGTGGTCTTTGATTGCCAGTTTCACCTTTTAGATCAAGAATCCACCTCAAATCTTTTTGACGTGGGTTTTTTTAACCTTTTCATCCTTGAATTTTCAACTGGAACCCAAAAAAAGTGAAAAGTGACCTATTTTTAGTCATTTATTTACCCCCTCAACTCACCACCACCACCACAGTCATTCTCCGTGAAGCAATCTGGGCTTCCAGAGTTGCTCTTTGTCAGTGATTTTCAAAGCTCTGAACTTGATCAGCCCGAGGCTGAAAAGGCCTTTCATTCAGCGCGATTGTTCGGTGCTAATTGCTTGCCGAAAATACATGCGATTGCCTTTCTTTTGTGCGTTTGCATGCTTGGTGTTATATTAACCACGGCTTTGGGTTTTGACAGCCACGATGTAGATTAGACAATGTCTTGTCGGCTGGTTTGTTTAAGAATATATTCCATTATTTCAGTCAACAGTATCCAGTTTCCTAATTTCATTCACAATGGAAAAAATAATTAGCCGAAGCTTCGGGTTCGCTAATATTACAGCTTATGCTAGCACGATACGAAACATAGCTTTTTTTTTCTTTCCTTATAAAGATTAAGCCATTTCATAATGAAAGAGTCCATTAGAGCTCACTATCATTATCTGTGTGCATGTGTGTCTCAGGCTCAGACGAGTTTGTAACCACTAAAAGACGAACACGGCGCTATCAAACTGTGCCAATTTAGCTGACGATCCGCGACAGTAATTAGATAAAGATTCTCGGCAAAGGCGCAAAGACCCCCCCCCTCCCCCAAACCCCCTCACAAAGCGCGGCCCGGTCCTTAAGAGAAGGAAAAGTGCGTAATGTGACGAATCGATGGAAAGGCCTCTGAACTTGGGTAAATACTTTCAAGGCACATCATTATTTTCAGGCTAATGTGCTAATATATGTTTTTTTTATCAGGCAGGGGTTAAAACAAGGACAAAAACGAGCGCGGTGCAAAGAAGCGATTTAGTTCCACTGAAGGAGAACGTAATGTAGAAAATTACATCCTTCGCCCTCCTGTGATCTGCAGGTTTTTTCAGCAGAGGATGCAAATCTGACCTCCTTTTGTAATTGTTATTCAGAGAAGAACTATTATTATTATACAGCTTGGATGTAATTCTACTCAAATGGATTCAGGGCACATCTACGAGTTAGTTATTACAATAATATTCAAACAAATGGTTTTATTATCCAGAGTGCTGCTTGAATTATTTTGATCCGTGTCTTGGATGGTTGTGTTTTTTTTTGTTGTTTTGTTTTTTCTCTTTTGTTTTTGTGTTCTGCACTCAAAGAACAAGGGGGAAAAAAAAAAAAACAGAAGAGCGAACGAGTCCCTATTTCTCTGATTCTGCCTAATGTATTTAAGCCCCTAATCTGGGTATGATTTCATTTTTCCAGATTAAATATTCTTCCGTGAGTTGGGATTCCTTCGACCTTGTTGGTCCTGGGAGGAAAATAACCCTTAACATGATTCAATTCCACAATTGAAAAATCCCTCTGCATCAGAGTCGCGGGTTAGAAAATATCCGTCGCCGAGCGGCTTTCGTAATTACTTCGGTAAGCGTCTTTGGTTATTTTCTTTGTACTGTCATGATCCATGGAGGCCCCATCTGATTTCAATCAGGTAAAAGGGAGGATCATAGAGCGAGCCTTTCGGCTAATGACCTCAAGCTTTCAGACGAATGATGGTGAGACATGTTTAAAAGCTCCAAGTGGGGATAAAATCAAAGACTCGCCAGGCTTATGTGGGCCGCTGCATTGTTAGGAGGTTCAGGCATATTAATATTTCATCTGTTAGCGTCTCATTTGCAGTACTTAAGTTGATGTCTTCAGATTCCGCACGCTGGCTGTGCCCTTGTTTCCGTCAACACGTTTGAATTCGGTAGAAGAGGAACGGACGACCGGGGGGAGAAAAAAAATAAATAAAACAAAATCCTCTTTTAGGCCTGAGCATAAGGGATCGCTTTTGGATGCTTTTAAGCAGCAGCCTCGGAGGCAGCTATTATTTTAAAGAGAAGAACATTTTAGCCTCTCAGAGCTCTGAGCTCTGTATCGATCCTTGAAATGATGGCACCCTCCAGAAATGATGAAATGGATATTGAGAAAAAAATGCGAGAGCGTCGATATCGTTCATGTCAGAGATACCACTCAGTCAATCCCCACAAGAGGCAGAACTCTGGAAGCTGATTAAGATTGAAAAGTGAGCTTTGTTTTCAACCAACACCGTGTCCATCTTTATTATTAGGAGCGCGCTAGCCCAGGCACGCCCTTTGGCCTTTTAGCAGAATGAGTGATTGCTATCAGAAGATCCTTAGCAAGACAGACAGTAAATCATCCTGACCTTCCCTGGGCTTGCCCTTGACATTCAGAGGGGTTTTTCTGACCACTTTGCAGCATGTTTGGGATCAGCAAGGTTAGGAGTTTTTAAAGGATTAAAAAAACTGCTCAGTGTTTATCTAAAACAAGTTAAGAGGACTTTCCTTATTGAACATGCTGCATTTCCTCTTAGAACCAGGGTCGGCAACTGGACGACTGCAGTCCTGTTGTGGACCCAGCAGAGTGTTTCAGTGGACCGAACCGATATTGAAAATTCAATAACAAAGCCAATCAACATATGGAAAAAAGACTATCCCATTTCAGTGACATGTAAACAACTGATCAGAGCTGATCGGGAAACAGACAAGAGGGCAGATATCGGGTTAGAACACAGTGTTTAAAAACAGAGAACTGAGTGTTTTACTCCCTGTTCCAGGTTCAGAAACAAATGTGTCTCACGTCTCATCTGTTCAGAGTTTGTGACGCTGGTGCAAATTGACCTAACCACAAAATCCAGTTCTAACAGTAAATAAAATGAAGCAAAGCTTAACGTGAAAGATCCACCAGTGTTTGTGTGGAGTGACTGTCCATTCCCTGACAATGAAAGAGCATAAAATGCCCATAAACAACAGCCTTTATTATTATTTATTTAAATATAATTTTATTTGTAATTTATTTCCGTTGTCTTATCTGATGAATAAGACTAATTTAGTCTTTAGTTAATATTTGTTCACAAAATGTTTGTTTAAGACTTTCTACCTTCCAAAAAGAATTTATTTATTTACTTACTTACTTAAAAAGAATAGCCTGTGCCATACATATTTAAAATGATCCTTAGGTTATAGAAATTTGTATAAAATAAAACAATTTATTCAAACATATTTGATGTGTCATATTATTAGTTGCTTGGACTGTTCATTAGTAGTTCAGCATTTAATGTTTACCATTGTCGCCTTTCACTTATGTTGGTTTGTTAATTCGGATGTTAATAAGCAGGAAATTTGCCTTCATAAGTTTCAGCTGAAAACCCCTTTCAGAGAACACATTACGAAGAGCAGCACTGTGAACCAATGGAATATCCTGGAACACACTTTCTTGACTATTGTACATGTCGGTGTTTAATAAACTAATTAATACAAATATGTACTGCAAACGTTAAATATTCTAATTATTAAAGCAGTACACAATTATACAATAAGAAGATGGTGGTGGTTGTTTGCTAATTGACTTGGAAATCTCTGCTAGTTTTCATTCTTTCAGCCTGTAGTTATTGCATTAGCTACTTAGCTAAGTTAAAATTAGCATCTATTGATTCAATTAAGCAATAGAGCCCGAGAGGGAGTGTGTTATCGTGAAATAACATCACGGCTGTGATTTGGCCGCCATAGATCATCACAGCCGTGATGTTATTGGCGATAACACACTCCTCGAGTGTTCTACTGCTTTAATACAACAGTTAAATAAATAAAGTAATAAATTAATAAACTGGGCCGTGAACGCGGCGTTTAATATGTTTTAATGTTCGCAGTTCCTTCTGCCAAATTATAGTTCCTTAACAAGCAGCTTGTTGATACGTCAGAGTAACGAGCTCCGCCCACTCGCTGCACAGCCGGCAGTTCGTTCTCCAGCTCCTTACACTAAATTCCCAAACTGTCATCACCACTGAGCAGCTTTTCAGTCGGCAGCTGTGACAGAAGAACAGCTAAACAACCTGGAATCAGCCAGAAATGAACCCAACACCATTCGCCAAACGTGTAGTCTGATCTTCGGAGTCTGACCAAATCAGACTGAGCCATAAAACTGCCGCAATATCAAGTTCAGCTCAGTTTTGAATTACAATATTATTGTTGTTTTGTTCCAGCCAGTCAAATGTGATCTTAAAAGTATCCGTTTTCTGTTTGTGGCAAAGTAAGGAGTTAAACGTTCAAATGTCTTGAGCGTCTCCTACAGCTGTCAAAGTCGTTGCTTAGCAACAGCGTCTAAGCGGAGTGATTATCATCATTTCAGCTTCTCATAGCTCTGCTTGTTTTCCTGTGTATATGTCAGGATCAGCAGCCAAAAAAATTGAATTTGCATTGCTGGACATTTAATAGACATTTGAGGCTCTGTGGCAAACGGACACTAAAGGTTAGCGCTGTGGCTAATGGACATTGGAGGTTAGCGCTCCTAGCGCTCTTGCTAAATGTTTTCTATTAAAGGAAGCTGGTGTTCTCGGCCGAGGTCGCGTATCGGGTAATGAGATTTATGAGTAAACAGGTGCAGCCCACCCGCTGCAGGTGAGGGGTGTGTGTGTGGGTGTGTGTGTGTGTGTGGGTGTGTGTTGCTTCAGGATGTCAGGTGACCCCCTGACCCTGCAGTAATGAGGGCCTGATGGGAAGAGGAGAGAGTGAGACAGGTCTGTTAGCATCATCCATCTACTCCAACCTGAGACACACGAACAGAGTGAGTTTCTCATTGTTTATTATTTATATACGGTAAAAATGCATCAGTGAATAATGATGCGTTCATTTAACTGCACTGATTATAGAATGTTAGCGTCGGTTATAATTCGGTAGAATAATATTCCAACTATTCCACTATTTATTTTTAGGAAGGTGCAAAAAATAGCATGGTGCAAAATGTGCTAAATAAATTAATAATAGTTCACAAAGTGCTGCTAATACAATAATACAGCATAATAGCAGCTCCAGTGGATTTCATGAGTTATTAAATCATTTCCTAAATATTTTGGATTAAACTATATCTATCTATCTGTCTGTCTGTCTGTCTATCTCCTACATTTTTCTAGCTTCTTTTTAATTTTATGAACCAAACACATCATTCATTTTTACATGACCATTTTCCAACCTCCCTTTATCAATTAAACAAGCTGTATTTGTTGGTGTACCTTTGACTGATTTATATAAATAAGCTTTGCTCTGATTGGCTGTCCTGTGCCTCGTTCAAAAAGCGCTGAGGTCTGAAATGATCCTTATAACTGTAGTGCGAGTGGGCGGGGCTTCACTGCTGTAGACTCATCATATTAGTGGAGATATGTAGATGTGTTGATTTTTGTGACGTTACAGAAATACTGGCTGTTTTTTGCAGGTTAGTTCCCATGTATGGACAGTATGGACTGAATAATCTGCTTTAAAACTGTAAAAGTGTTAACGTAGCACATTACGCTAAAAAGACCTGGCCCTTTTAAAGAAAGAAGTGGCTCCAGCTTCTCCTGCACATCCTCTGAGTGTATGATCGGACTCCATCAGTATTCCTCCGTTTGGATTGTAACCACCTTGAAGACAATTAATTGAACAATAAATAGCTTTTGTCGACGATTACTTACCGTATTATTCATCCATTTCGGTTCAGATCAACCATGTAATTGTGTGAATACTTTCATCCACAAACAGGATTGCTGCGGATAATGCGGCGGCGTCCTTGCCCAGCCTTTTACACACACACACACACACACACACACACACACACACACACACACACACACATACATACATATGTACACTGTGTGGATTTAGTTTCCCTCTGTAGAACCTGTGTAACTTCATCCCATGTTTGTTATGATTGTGAAATGTTGCACTTAACAGGAATTATCTTCGAAATGTTGTAACTGAAGTGAGAAGTGTTATATAAACAAAATGCTTTACACAAGAAAACAAGTAAAACATTGTAAAGATGTGTGTTTCTTATATAGAAGTGAAATTACTAAAAATAACAGAAGACCCAATAAAAAGAAAAGAGCAATATGAGAAAAAATACACTGTCTAAAAGTATCCAGACACTAAATTAGTGAATTCAGCCACTTTAAAATGCACCAGTCGCTGTTCTAGGAGATCTATTGCACACACAGCTTGTATAATCTTAATAGAAAAGCATTACCAATAGAATGTAAGACCCTTGGGTAGCCGCATATGAGCCTCAGGTCACCATGGTCACCATGTCCAATGCCAGGCATCAGTTAAAGGCTTATAAAGACTAGAGTGAAGTCTCCCCAGAAGAGTAGAGGCTGTTACTGCAGCAAAAAAGGGACAAACTCCCTATTAATACCTTTGATTTCAGAAGGGGTGATTGATGAGGAGATGTCTGCAAACATATGCTGTGTGTGAAAATAAGGATAAAGAAAGGAGAAAAATGAAAAATAGGTAGCCTATATAACTAAAGAAAAAGAGCTTTGTATAAAAGATGAAAGAGAAAAGGTGATTTATAAGAAAAGGAACTTGTTCTGCTGCTCAGTTCTCCTGGATTCTCTGAGTCAGTGTTTTTATGTTTATTGTATAGTTATTTGGCTGAGGTGAAGGTAATGGTTCCTGCTGTTCCGACTCACACACCAGCTAAACAACAGAGCGCCGCGAGAGAGGTAACTGGTTCTACAAAGCACTTATACAGTATAGTGGGTTGTGTTTTACTACCAGTGCCCTCATGGCATTTGTGGGCTGGAGGTTAGGGAACCAGCCTTGTGACCGGAAGGTCGCTGGTTCAATCCCCTGAGCCGACAGTACGTGACTGAAGTGCCCTTGAACAAGACACCTAACCTCCAACTGCTCCCCGGGTGCTGTGGATAGGGCTGCCCACTGCTCTGGGCAAGTGTGCTCCCTGCCCCCTAGTGTATGTGGTGTTTCACTGCATGTATGGGTCAAATGCGGAGGGGAAATTTCCCTGTTGTGGGACTGATAAGGGTCACTTAATATCTCTGGTATTTTCCTGGTAGAAATAGTGCAGATTATTTAGAAAACTATAGTTCAGCATTTAATAGTTTATTTTGTTATATGAAATTATTTCTCTCTGCTTTTGATGTTTGCTGACATGCTAACATAGTTGACGATCATTTAAGTAGCGTGGGAAGTGACCAATTAGCATTAGATGTTATGCATAACATATGCATATGTCACTCTATGTGCAGACATAGACCCCGAGAGACTCTACTAGTGCCCTCTTGGTTAATGTGTATACAAATCAGGGTTGGGAATCTAACGGAATTAAAGTAGTTGGAAAACATATTGAGAATACAGAAAGTATCAAATGTATTCAGTGAGAGTTACATTTTGTGAAGGTAGTATTCAGATTACAGTTAAAAACCTTTAGAACATATACAAAATTTATACTATCTTAATATATAATATATAATATCTTCAAAAGAAACACTTGCAATGCTTGTTTATCTATTTTGAAATCAGTGCAAGGTTTTTAGACATACGCTAAAAAAGAACTCAACACTGACCTCTTTACAAACTTTGAAGTTTCTGCTAAAGCCTGAGTAGACCGATAAATCAATGTGATCAGTTATTAATCTCAGTGTTACTGAGCTCTGCTAAAGCCTGAGTAGACTGATAAATCAATGTGATCAGTTATTAATCTGTGTTACTGAGCTCTGCTGAAGCCTGAGTAGACTGATAAATCAATGTGATCAGTTATTAATCTGTGTTACTGAGCTCTGATAAAGCCTGAGTAGACTGATAAATCAATGTGATCAGTTATTAATCTGTGTTACTGAGCTCTGCTAAAGCCTGAGTAGACTGATAAATCAATGTGATCAGTTATTAATCTGTGTTACTGAGCTCTGATAAAGCCTGAGTAGACTGATAAATCAATGTGATCGGTTATTAATCTGTGTTACTGAGCTCTGCTAAAGCCTGAGTAGACTGATAAATCAGTGATAAATCAATGTGCAAATTGATCGATTAGTTCATGAGATGGCAGTGGGATTTTGGGAGCAATGATAATGACTAATGCAGGTGATGAGATCCAAAATAGTCCTGAGAATTTTTCATGGCTTCATACTTAATACTTAAGATTTTGACAGTTCCTGTACTTAAGTACTGTTTCTCTTTACTTTCCCACTAATGATTATTATTTCTGAGTGGTAAAATGGTAATTTGACCATTTGAGTTTTCAGCTTTGTTAGGTCATGTTTTTTGTTTTTATTCAAGGAGAAACATGTTTTGTTTTACTTCAGAATTAAATGGTTAAATGTTTCTGAAATATGTTTCTGAAAACAATCATACATTGTCACGCATACTTGCGTGCAGCCCTGTCATTAGTCTGATCCAGGTCACAGTTCATTCTGATGAATGAGGCTGACTTTACCAGTAATAATAATAAAAAAAAAAATCAAAGCTCCCAAAACACATATTGACTCCTTCATCTTTTGAACCTTGAAGAAAATGGATTCAGATATGGAGCAAGAGAAAGAAAATTAGAGTGGTTACTGCACGCAACCACTTTTTTATTTATTTATTTGTTTTTTTCTTGAGTAGCTGAGAGATTTCTTCTCTTTCATGCTTGCTAAGTCTTATTACATACCACCCGGGGGGTGAAAAATCAATTTGTGAAGCTTAAACAGAAATGCCAATTTCATTTTCGACCAGTGGAAAAATGTGTTGTACAGCAACAAATAAATAAAAAAATAAGTAAATAAATAAATAAGTGGCAGTAAGAGGGGAAAAAAATACTATAACCACCACAGGACATGTGGAAAGTTAATCAATCTGGGTGTATTTTCTGTCCATGTTATATATTTTCCTCTCAGTGTGTTTAGAATATGTGGTTTCTGATTTTCTCCAACATGCATAACAGGACAATTTATCTCAAATATCACTAATATCATTCATAAAGCACAAGCAGAACGACTTTGTGCATAAATAATTTTGTACAACATGACTTTGTGCGTTCAGGTAAAACTTCTCCTCCTGACCACAAATAAACTGCAATTTCAAAGTGTCATTTGAGGGGAAACTGATACGAGTAACTAACAGTGATACAAAAAGCAAAATAAACTTTGCAGTTCACACATAAAACCAAAGGAATGTTCCGTTTTCTTTTTATACTATATCTGATTATTCAGAGCACCCTCCTATAGCCAGCAGCTACTCATAAACTGAGGACATAAACATATGACGAATTATATTTCAAGTCATAAACAATGGGTATCATATTAGTTTAGGGTTGCAAATGAATACCAAACTACTGTTAATGTCAAATGGTTAGCAAAGTTGTTTGACCATTGCTATCAGTTTGCTTGCTTTCCAATAAACACCATCTTCTTTTTGAGTATCGTTTAAGTTGAACATTTTTGAATCGTATGCCTGAAAACGCAATTCATACTTGATTCCGCCTTTCTAAAAATGCCTTCTAAAAAATGAAGAGTGCACCTAAAAATGGTGGTGTTTGGGACCAATTTTCAAAAGGACTGTTGCAAAGAAAACATCCACAAGAGATGAGACAGATGAGTATTTAGACCATGTTCTCCGAGAGAACGGGATCGCTGCGGAATGAGGAAATCACACACATAAAATTATAGAGAAGGATGTGATGGACAGCTACTGAGATACACTGAGCTGAAGCTAGTCTGGTAATGAGTTGTAAATATAACTGTAGGATTTTAGAATATGGAGCTCTCCGTAGCTCATCATTGCATATTCCAGTCATTTGGTCAGTGTTTTGGGATGTGGTCATATCATGAACATACTGTTCTACCTGGCTCTATCGTCAGTACTACATTCCACAGTCCATGCAAGGAACACCCTTCAATATAAGCACATTAATAGGGAATTCAGTTGATGTGTTCGCTCATTGGCTTCAAATGACGATCAGCCAATCAGTTTGAAGAACTGCAACTCTGTTTTATAATTGATGAGTCGTGTCTCTGATTTTAGGCTTGCTGGTCAGCCACTGCTCAAATGAATTTGCTGAATTATACCCAAATGAGAGGCTTCTAAAAATGCGTTAGTCTTTTGCGCGGAGTTGTTGAAGGCTTACTACTCGACTTTGTTAGGGAGTGTCACAGCTTTCATATGTGATGGTCAACTCTAATTCTCGGGCATTGATTGTGATAATTATACCTTTACAAAAACTTGAAGGTTTGTGGCTTGGGTGTACAGTTCTAGTAAAAAAAACTTGAATTAATGTAGAATTTTTACATTTTCTACATTATGTGAAGTTCTTCATATTCTCACATCTCATTAAAAAATAGTTAATCTGCTGAAAGGTTCTTTAGGGAACCAAAAGTGGTTCCTCTATGGCATCACTCCAGAGAACCCTTTATTTTTAACAGTGCAAGGAAGCGTGCACCACTTCCAATTTACAAACAGTTGGCGTTCATTAACATACACACGTTGTACTAACAAATCTGGTGTTTATGCAGTGTGTGCACCCAGCAGAGAGTTCCAGGAAGAACCATTTTACTCACAATTTGCTCATTTATTTACCAAGGTTTCATGAGTGAGGCTCAGTAATGGATGTATGAATGGATGAATAAAGGAAGAGTTCAGTCAAAAAAGCTGGTAATGCTGCTCACAGTGACTCAGTGTGAACAATCACCATGTAATATTAAACATCATGCGAATTGATGCCACCTGCACAAAGTCTGAAACCACTTAAAAGGGAATTAGTGAAGCCATTCACAATGGTTTAATGTGAAATGTGTCCTTCGAGAGAAACTCACCAAATCAGAATTGTTCACAGGGGTGGTGATAGGAACCAGACGTCTGAAGCATTTAAAGCTAGGTTATGAATATGTCGCCTAATACATTCCCTATATTGCCTGAGTTATGTTTTATTGAGACATTGTTTTATGATAAGTTTAAGACGATTTTGGCCTAAAACATATGTTTAAAAACCATTCCTGGTGGATGGGTACATGCAAAGCAAATTGGTGGCCAAAGAAAACTTATATTTAAGATTTAATTATATTTTTCCATTGTAAACATTACAGATATAAATTAGAAGACATGTTGAGCTGCACTGGGCATTTTATATAGTAAATAAAATGACTGTATCTGTGTTGCTCCTGTCAACACTGTAAAGCAAGGGAGTCCTTCTGTTTTACAGTGTATTATAAGTGGCCCACCAGCCAGTACGCTGCAGTTCTTCCTTTCACCTGATGGTGGCAGTTGATCAGACCTTCAGCTTCATTTACTTAACAATTAGTCAAGACTACAGGCATAAAGCTCAAACTAAACACTGACAACTGGCAATTTTGACAAGATGGAAAACTTCTTATCAGAGCAAATTCGGTAGTTCAGTAAATATTAACCCTTTAAGGTTGAACAAAAACATGGCTACGCTGTATTTATTTGACATGTAAAGAACATTAGCTAACAAAACCAAAAATGTTTAGAATTTTGTTTAGTTTGTCTCATAAAATATATTTTTCAACAAGTAAACCCTTGAATAGGAACATGATTAATACATTAGACATGTTGTTACTCTTAAACGATTTAATTATTTATTATAAGCACTTATCAATCCAAACTCCTCTGAATAAACAATCCAACAGTAAAAGAAGCCTTGTGCATCTTTAACACAGTGATAGGAAACACGGTAGCTCAGATTCTATGCGCTGATATTTTGAAATCTTTATTTAGCATCATTTGTGTGATTAATATGTCGGCCCTCAGGTATTTTAACACCAATCTTGCCCTCTTTGGAAAAACATTTGGAAATCCCTGCTGTAAAGAAAACAGTTGGTAAGGTTCTCTACAATGAACCGTTCATATCAAACCTCTCTGACTGACTTTGTCTTCATCGCAATGACTGAATTTTGCAGAAATTAACAATTGGTAGAATTCTCTCTGAAAGAATGGAGATGGAGGACCATTTGATTAATCCACTAAGCCTTTTTCTAGTTCTAAAAGTAGTTTTAATCACTGATTATCTAAACGGTGTTAGATTATTTCTGAGTGAGTAGGAGAGTTTTCCATGTTGTCATGAAACATTTGACTGCATATCTAATATGGTACCTTACTATGTTTCACTGATCATTAATGCACCTAATTAGTCTCTCTACAGTCTTAGTCTCTCTACAGTCTTCCTCCATGGACAATGAGTATAACTAAACTTAGATAGTCTCTTAGATAGAGATACAACCAAAATCCTGGATGATCCTGGATGAGTGTCAAACTTACTTCAGCAGACTGAAGTAAGTGAGAGAAATCTTGATGAATCAGCAAGACGTAACAGAGCGCTATGAAAACTAGAGGCTACAGTCTCTCTAAAGTCTTAGTCTCTCTACAGTCTTAGTCTATCTACAGTCTTCCTCCATGGACAGTGAGTATATCTAAACTTAGTCTCTCTAAAGTCTTAGTCTGTCTACAGTCTTCCTCCATGGACAGTGAGTATAACTAAACTTAGTCTCTCTAAAGTCTTAGTCTCCCTACAGTCTTCCTCCATGGACAATGAGTATAACTAAACTTAGATAGTCTCTCTAAAGTCTTAGTCTCTCTACAGTCTTCCTCCATGGACAGTGAGTATAACTAAACTTAGTCTCTCTAAAGTCTTAGTCTCTCTACAGTCTTCCTCCATGGACAGTGAGTATAACTAAACTTAGTCTCTCTAAAGTCTTAGTCTCTCTACAGTCTTCCTCCATGGACAGTGAGTATATCTCAACTTAGTCTCTCTAAAGTCTTAGTCTCTCTACAGTCTTCCTCCATGGACAGTGAGTATAACTAAACTTAGTCTCTCTAAAGTCTTAGTCTCTCTACAGTCTTAGTCTGTCTACAGTCTTCCTCCATGGACAGAGAGTATAACTGAAGAAAGAAGTTTAAATGGTAGTAAAAAAATCCACAGCTAAAACCCGTCTAAGCTCTTACAATAACTCATCTTTTAAGATCTTTATGTAAAAGATAAAGGTGCGTTCAGTCAGTCGACTGGCGCTGTGAATGTTTGTGAGGTGAGGCTGCTGTGATCTCCTACACACTGGTATTATGTTGATTTGTTGTTGTTGAGGTTTTCTGTAATTGGAAATCCTCAGTGAAGCAGTAGGGGTTCATAGTGTCCTTATGCAAGAGTTTTTCTGCAGCATTGTGCTTTGGTATTTTTGTATTTTATTTATTTATTTAGTTAAATATTTTACTTGTGTGCATCACTAAAAATGAGATGCAGCCTGTCGCTGCTCTGTCTAAACACTGCATGCTCAAAACACACTCCTGACATCTCCAGCTGTTCTGACAGGTGTCAAAAACACTTCACCTCATCACTCTGTTTTGTGAGCATGTGTTTGTTTGACCAATATTTGACCAGATTTTCCTGTGATTTTATGCACATTAATTCTCTTGCAGTGACCCATTTAAAGCCCACCTTTTTTCATTTTATATTGTACTTTGTATGGCATTCACTATTGTAGTTCCCTCATTCTAACACTGCTTTTAAATGGCAAGAAGATCCATTGAAGGCTCTCTTGATAAAACCAGAGTTATCCTCTGCTTCAGTCATGGTGAATCTATTTATCACTGAAGGACTTTGAGTAAAATGTTTGCAAAACACAGCACTAAAGTAAGAAATAGAAGCTATATCAAAGACATTAGCATCGGAGGACAACTTTTACATAGACCTGCCACCTCACAATCAATTCCTAGATACTTGATCAGTAGCTTGTCTCATAAGTGGTGGAAAGTATATGGACACCTGACTATCACGCCTTTATGAGCCCATTCCAAAACTATGGGCATTAATATCGCCCACTTTGGGCACAAGTTCCCACAGACACATTCCAAAATTTTGTGCAAGGCCTTTCCAGAAGATTGGAGGCTGTTATAACCACATTCAATCAAAAGACCATTTGTGAGGTCAGTCACGGATGTTGGACGAGAAGGCCTGGCTTACAGTCAACGTTCAAATTAGTCCCCAGGGTGTTCAGTGGGGTTGAGATCTGGGCTCTGTTCAGGCCAGTGGAGTTCCACCACACCAAACTCATCAAGCCGTGTCTGGACATCACTTTGTGCACAGGGGCTCAGTTGTTCCCCAAACTGTTGCTACAAAATTAGAAGCATGTAATTGTCTGTAATGCCTTTGTGTGCTGTAGCATTAAGGTTACTCTTCACTGGAACTAAGGAGACTAGCCCAAACCTGGGAAACCAGCCCCTGACCATTATCCCTCCTCCACCAAACTTTGCATTCCAGTAGGTAGCGTTCTCCTGGCCTCGCTAAACCCAGATTCGTCTATCAGACTGTCAGGTAGTGAAGTGTGATTCATCACTCCAGAGGACACATTTCCACTGCACCAGTCCAGTGGCAGCATGTCTCACTCCACTCCAGCTGACGCTTGGCTTTGCACATAGTAATCTTTGGCTTGTGTGCAGCTGCTCAGCCTAGAAACCCATTTCATGAAACTCCCGATGCACAGCCTTTGTGCTGATGTTGGATCCAGAGGTAGTTTGGTATTGGCTCCACTCTAAGTTTCCGTGGGATAGGTTTTCGTGGCTGAGCTGTTGTTGCTCCTAGACGCTTCCATTTCTCAATAATAGCACTTACAGTTGTCAGGGGCAGATCTAGCAGGACAGAAATTACACACACTGACCTGTGGCGGAGGTGGCATCCTGTGACAGTGTCATGTTTAAAGTCGCTGAGCTCTTCATTACGACCCTCTACTGCCAGTGTTTGTCTATGGAGACAGCAAGACTATGTGCTCAATTTAATTCGGTAATGGGCGTGGCTGAAATATTTTAACTCAGTAATTAGGAGGGATGTTTATATATTCTTGGTCATGCAGTGTAGATAGATGTCAATTCAGCTGTAGGACCTAATCATGTTGCAGTGCTGCTTAGTACCTTAACATGTTGCCAGCAGAGCACTGCTCTGAAACAATAGCCTTTACACTGAGGGTAATCTCAACCAATGATACACATTCTTTGTGAGCCATTGGCTTGATTGGAATTTGAATGTGAAATTCCAGGATATTAGTGTCCAGGAATGGAATGGATTTTTCCCTAAAGAGAGACAACCAAAATCCTGGATGAGTGTCAAACTTACTTCAGCAGACTGAAGTAAGTGAGAGAAATCTTGATAAATCAACAAGACGTAACAGAGCACTACGAAAACTAGAGGCTACAGTTGTTAAGTTGAAACAAGCAGCCAGTGTTGGGTCAGTACATCGTTAATGAAAACTGGCCTTTGCGCTCACTCTGTTTTCATGTTCAGTTCATGTGAATTCTGTGTTCGCTCAATGAAAATGTGTTGTTCACCCATGTAGCCATAATAAAATGCTCTGCTTTTTTTAATAAAAAAAATATTTTTTTAGGGTCAAATTTTGGCGAATAAATAAAGTGATTAATTATGGGTGACTACACAAGTTAACACAATCATAATAAAATGTTATTTTTTATTTTTTTTTACATCCCTAGAAAAGATAGCTTGCTGTCATGTAATTTGTAGAAATATCAAATTGTTTTTTCATATATAACAGGTTTATAATGTGTAAAACTTTTATATTCTGTTATATTTAAATCAATAAAAATCTGGACAGCCAGACATTGGTAAACAAGAAAAGTGTGGTAGCTTTCTTTGCCAGTGGTCTTCGATAAAAGCGGTAGATCTTTCCAGTTCACTCTGGGTGAAGTCCAGTACATGGCATTTTAATACACACTGGTCAGATCTCGTTTGTGTTTTCTGTACACTCGGCTGCCTCCCTCGCTGCAGAGACATGCTGCTATAGACATGTCAACACTTTACTTTTTCCCTGTTATCTTCAGTGTGTGTATAGATGAGACTCTGACAGACTATCACACCCCGCTGAGCTGGAGAGGTGTTATGGAGAATGTGGACGAACATCATCAGCCCTGAGAGCCATAACTGGACATTGTTCAGCCTGGAGCGTGCAGGAAAGTCCAGCCAATCTAACCCAACTCAGAGAGATACAGAGAGCCATTGCGTTCCTCTGTACAGAATGCACCGCACAGGCTTTAGCCTTAAACCAGTTAGGACTGGTCACTTACTGTGGACACAATTGACAAAACATAGTGGATGATCGAAAGATGGCACATAACTGTTTTCTTCATTTTTAGATAATATCACTGTTTAGCCTTGATAGCATTCACTGAGTTGACCATTTTCGGTCCGCGTCCCAAATGACATCTGGTCAGCAGTGGTCCTAAGGTGGTCCTTCTCATTGATGAATGGGGTAGAAAAGGGCTGAAGAACAGTGCAGCTGCAGATGGGCTACATACAGACTGTAATTATGTGGTATGTGTTTCTGATAAAATGGTCAATGAATTTAGGTACAAGGTGGGATTTTTAATACATTGGCAACTCAAGTGTACACCAGCTGACCTGTGACCGTGCTGGATAGCAGTTTACCATCTAACCCCTCCTACACAGCATTGGCCTTTTCATACTGGTATTTAGCTTTCAGGCTAAGAAAGCAAGAGAGAGGTGAGAGTCTGCATATGTAATATGGATATATATGTAGAGTATGATAAAGAAAATATTATGGGCAGGGCTGAGGAACTGAGGTCCGGAGCCCAGCAGAGTTTGGTGATTTCCCTGCTTTAGCACATCAGCCAAACCTGGTATGAGATTAATCAGCTGATGAGTTGAATCAGGTGGGCTTGAGTAGGAAAATCACTACACTGTACCGAAATTCGGCCCTCCGGGACTGGAGTTCTCTCCCCCTGACTTCAATCATGCTGCAGTAGCTGTTGATGATCTACAGCGTTAACTTGGCTAGAAAGCAACACTAGATGCACAGTGTTTTTACAAGCACGAACACACTGTGAGGATAACTAGTTTTAAATGCCGTGGTTAAGGGTCTGACACATTTTCCTAACTGCAAGCAAGCGTTCAAATATAGTGTGTCTACACTCAGTGTAGTGTGTAAGACGTCTACACTGAAAACGGAGGGTGCGCTTAAAATCAGTAGTCTAAGTAACATTAAATAAATAAGTTAAAATAGCATAAAATAGCATACCATCATGGTGTTAGGCAGCTTGGTTGTATCTGCTTAGTCTCCTTGGCTAACTAGCCAAGTATCCTTATCAGTCAGTGACACAAAACAAATGGTGTTCATGTCTAAGTTGATGGAAGAGCGATGTGACACACGTCAAAAATGAAAACGTCTGTCAAAAATGGTGCGTCGCTCTGCAACGCACTGTGCTCTGCTGATCACAGCTGGTGTAGCATAGCTGGTCAAATGAGCCACATTCGAAGCCGTTGTAAAATCCAAAATATACGCACAGCTGTGACCGCCTCACAACAACTGAGCTCTGTATCACTGCGCCACGGCACGGAGAACCCTTCTACTGTTAATGAGTTAATCTTAGACTATAATGTTGACCGCATGGAGCACTGATGAAGTAAGAACCCGTTTTTGTTTAAACTGAGGGGCTGAGAACTTCTTTTCTTAACTAGAACCAGGCTGGTCAGCCAGCCAACTGGCTAAAGATAGCAAACATGCTAAACAACTCCATCATTAATATCATAGGCTTGAATTAAAGTACTCATGATATGATTCACTGTAAAACAGCAACATAAAAGTCTATGAATGTCTTACATGCTTCAAATGTCCGCGTTTCAGTCAAAAGTCGCATCAAATCCAGGCTGAATCCGAAACAGCTCCGTACTCCCTAGTTAAATAGTTCGCTGTGTAACTTTAAGTTTAGGAATTCTAGCTTCTGCTGTCAGATAGTGCACTGCCTGTCGAGTCTGAATGTGGATGAATCCAAAATGATCATTGTTAGTGATATTTTGCCCTGTTGGGCTGCAGGAGTCAGTATTTAAATTCCTACGTAGTGCACTATGTAGGGAGCAGGGAGCCATTTGAGATTCAGCCCCAGTGAGAGAAAAGTGGCGCCATTAGACTGGCTGAAGACTCGCGGTGGTGATTTGGTGACAAAAAGTACTTATAAACTGAAAGTATGTGCATTTAACAGTCCTGTGTTTTTAAAAATCATGAAATGGGTGACCGAACGTTCTCCTTATTCACTGGTCAGTGGTTGCTTAGCAACGATACCGTATACTATAGGAACTACATTTCTTGGCAGAATACTTGTTTGTCAGTTGTTATTATTAATAATAAATAAATATCCAAAATATTGTGCATTTTAATATATTTTATGTTGGCATCATGTTGGTATCTACAGTAAATCACACTGAGCAATAAAGCAATAAGTCACTTGAGGCAGTGCATTACTGCGAAGTAAGGTAGTTTTAGGCGATCCGCTTCAAGTCGTGCAGAAAAACACCCTTCCCCGTGATAAAATCACAGTAAACCATGGCCTCTCGTGGCTGTCGCCTCACAGCAAGAAGGGCCTGGGTTAAATTCCTGGCCGGGTGACCAGGGTCGTTTCTGTGTGGAGTTTGCCTGTTCTCCCCGTGTCTGCGTGGGTTTCCTCCGGGTACTCCGGTTTCCTCCCACAGTCCAAAAACATGCAGTCAGGCTGATTGGACATGCTTAATTGCCCCTAGGTGTGAGTGTGACTGTGTATGTATGTCTGTCTGACCTGTGATGGACTGGCAACCTGTCCAGGGTGTATCCTGCCTTCCGCCCAATGACAGCTGGGATAGGCTCCAGCACCCCACCGCGACCCAGAAGGATAAGCAGTTTAGATGATGGATGGATGTGTAAGTGAACTCTATTCCCAGTTTTGAGAGCAACAGCGGCTGCATGTTTATCTCCTCTGCGATTGTGACCATAATGTAATGAACACATTTGTGTTGGCTTTTCGGCCCATGTTGAAATATAAAATAGGTTCTGTACCGAATCCTGATGTACAAGTTTCTGTGCACCGAAATGAAAAATGTGCTTTTACCGAAGTGTTAGCAAATACACCGAGGACATGACTGTAAACTCTAAAGCAGCTCTAAAGGGGCTGACAGCTCAATGTGATTTACTGTAGATACTGGATTCTGAGTGACAGTGGATTTCTACACACATAACCCTTACACACACACACACACACACACACACACACACACACACACACACACACACACACACACACACACGTGTGCACGCCACCCAAAACGCACGCTCCAGGCATTAAGGAATACTAAACAACCTGAACACTTTCCTGTGTTTGATCCACTGCTTATCTCTCTGAGGGTGGGCTAGAGACGGCCCCAGAGGAATTAGATTAGAGAGGCGGGGGGAGAGAGGGGGAGAAGGAGAGAGAGAGGAGAAACATATCAATCTCTCTATCCTTCTAGAACAGTCTAACAGCGGGTTAGATTGACATATAAAAAGACAGAACAAACGACAAAAGGCACCAATAAAAAAATGAAAGGTGAAGGAAGGACAGATTACAAGCGGCTGAGAGAGAGAAAGGTGAAATTATTGATGGGGAACTTCAATGCCTATTAGCCGTCACTGTCAGTCCAAATCTAAAGACCAAAGGGGAGAATAACACCGTCAGACTTTCACAGCTGGGGGGCAGAGACTCCACGTTATCTTTAGAGCATCGCTGCTTCTCTGGTCTTTGATTGAGAAAGATGCAGTTTTCCCTGTGAAAGTAGAGAGAGTGAGCTAACTAGCAAGATCCGGTTTAGCAATGTGGATCATTTCCTTCCCTTATAGGAAAAAAGTGAATCTACAATCTGTTATTTCAAATATAGAGATCATATTTAGACTAATATCTCCTACAGGAGTGTTTATTGAGGGTGATTTTGGGCGGTGCTAGTAGCAGTGTTTATACTGTTTTTGAACTAATATCTCCTAGTGTATAGGAGTGTTTATTGACACTGTTTATGGACTAATATCTCTTATTTTAGTGTACTGGAGTTTATAGATCAATATCTAGTGTTCTAGTGTATATAAGTGTTTATTAAAGTTGTTTTGACCAATATCTCCTAATGTACAGGAGTGTTTATTGAGGTTGTTTATGTACTAATATCTCCTAGTGTAAAGATGTGTTTATTGAGGTTGTTTTGACCAGTATCTCCTAGTTTATAGGTATGATTATAGAGTTTTTTGTTGACTGATATCTCCTAGTGTATGGGAGTGTTTTATTGAGGTTGTTTATGGACTAATATCTCCTATTGTATAGGTATGCTTATTGAGCTTGTTTTGACTGATATCTCCTAGTGTATTGGAGTGTTTTTGAGGTTGTTTATGTACTAATATCTCCTAGTGTAAAGATGTGTTTATTGAGGTTGTTTTGACCAGTATCTCCTAGTTTATAGGTATGATTATAGAGTTTTTTGTTGACTGATATCTCCTAGTGTATGGGGGTGTTTTATTGAGGTTGTTTATGGACTAATATCTCCTATTGTATAGGTATGCTTATTGAGCTTGTTTTGACTGATATCTCCTAGTGTATTGGAGTGTTTTTGAGGTTGTATTGACTAATATCTCCTATTCTAGTTCACATGAGTGTTTATTAAGGTTGTTTTTACCAGTATCTCCTAGTGTATTTTAGTGTTTATTGAGGTTGTTTTGACTAATATCTCCCAGTGTATAGGAGTGTTTATTGAGTTTATTGATATTTATGGAACACTGTCTTTTGTAGCGTATAGGAGTATTTACTGATATTTTTACGGAATAGTATGTCCTATTGTAGTCTAGATGAGTGCTTACTGAGGTTGTTTATGAACTAATCTCTCATTAGTATACAGTATATCTAGTATACAGAATTGTTTAATTGGGGTTGTTTATGCACCAACATCTCTTATTCGAATGTTATAGAAGTGTCTACTGTAGCTGTGCTGAATCTGGATATGGAGCTACTGTATAATATTCACCGTTACTGTCAAAAATGAGTGTCATAATCATTTAAATAATAAAGATGAGCAAAAGAGAAAGGTTTTAATGTCGGGCTGTATCCATTTAAATTCATTTTAGAACACTGTACACACTGGTCTCGGACTTGTTTGTGTGTGTGTTTCAGTTTAGCTTTAGCATTAGCTTTGGGCTGGAGGGTGAAGATGCTGTAATGCTGTAAGAGTTTGTGTGGGTGGACGGAGAGTGGACTGGAGTGGGGCTGATAATAAGCGCTCTCTCTCTCTCTCTCTCTCTCTCTCCCTCTCTCTCCCTCTCTTTGCTTATCTCCCTTCTCTTTCTCTCTCTCCTTTCCTCCCTCCTTTCTTATCTCACTCGTCTCTTTCTCTCTTTCTTGTTCCTTTCTCTCTCTTGCCTCTCTCTCTCCTTTTTTCTTATCTTCTCTCTCTCTCTCTTTTTCACATACGTGTTTGATGTGAGGCCTTGTATTTTGTGCTGAATGCGTGTGACCCACTTATCGAACCCCTCTCTTCCAGACTCGTTCCCTTTCACCCCTCTGTGATATTGCCTCATAGAGGCATCTGCTCAGCTGCGTGACGGGAATAAATGGGCATAAACAGGAATAAATGGATATAAGTGCGTTCTAAATGGATATAAGTGTGTGTTTTATTTTGTATCCTCCACTCTGGGGTGTGTGTGTGTGATTGCAGTGCATTCGGAGGTGTTGCCAGTTTCTCAATGTTTAAAGTGGCTCGTTTTGTCATGAATAATGAAGGACGCTTTTAAAGGCGTCTGTAGGTGCTTATGTCGCTCCGCTCAGACGCTCGGTTCTCTAATTAGAAGCGTGGACGAATGCCACAGCACATATGTGCCGTGTGTGTGTGTGAGTGTGTGTTGGCACGTCTCGAGGTGCACCCTTTTCAAGTATGTTTTTTAAAAAAAGAGCAAATAAATAAATAAATAAACAAATAAATAAAAAAAGCAAAGCAGCGCTCTTCTCATGCTTGCTCAGCTTCCGCAGCGACTGCTTCCCTGGCAACTAGATGCAGCACATCGCCGTGACAACGGCATCTTAGAGGGCCTTTCTTAAAAAGACATTCAAGGGGGTGGGTTTGATGAATTCTGTTTGAAGACAGTTTGATATTTTGAGTTACTTTGAATGGATTAATCTCAAAATGTCAGCGCAGAGAGGGGCCCTGGGTGGAGTCACGCAAGGGTCAAAGGTCAAACCCGGAATACACCCCCTGCTGGAGATCTGAGAACGGTGGCCTAACTGGAAGTTCTACCCCGAGCAATTAAACACGTGGTGGAGAGCTGATCTGAGATCAGAAATAAGACCCCCAGCCTGAGGCCTGTGTGTTTGTGTGTTTAGTGTCGTAAACTAGATTAATAACATGACAGGAGTCATACAGCACTGTGCAAAAGTCAGAGACCACCTTTAATTTATTTAATTTCCATTCAAAACAGACATTAAATACTATGTTCTACTTGCATAAAGGAGATGAATTAGTGAAAAAACAGGAGTTTCAAAAGAAATTATTAGAATTCAGTAGAGACTTATAAAAAAATATTAAATAATATTTAAAGATATTGAGAAAATGGGGCTGTGCAAGACCTGGCAGACCACCAAGACTGTCACCATCAGATACCAGCAGCACTTAAAGCTTTCATCTCTGAGAGAGAGGAGAAAATCAAGCTGCTTCAGATCTGAAAACATCCACAGGTGTTTCTGTCCATCCTTCCACTGTGAGAAGACGACTCAGCGCTGTGGGTCTGAAAGGATGTGTAGCTGTCAAGAAGAACCTCACTGAGAACAGTAAAAAAGAAGGATCTGGACTGTCCCAGAATGTGTCTGGGATTCCATGGATTGTGAGAAGCAGAAAACACAACCAACTTCTAAGACCAAACATTAAAGGCATGGAAAAATATCAATACAAATACTATAATGACAGTAGTGTGACAGTGAGCAGCTGCAATTAGTGTAACATAAACTGAGCTCCACTGTTTTGTTAATATTGTTATCTTCACATTTATTCACTTATTTATTTTAATTGAAGGCTTAATTCTCACTATTATAACGTTCTTTAACTCACTTTATGTAAACAGAAACTAATCGGTCTGTGTCGTGTCTTTGTATGGCCTTGTGTGTGAGCGTGGGTGGTTGTTGTTGGCTGCTGTCAGTTTATGGCTACCGTAAGTAACGTGGGCTGCAAATCCAGGGAAAGAACACACCTAACACTAGAATGGAAAGAAACCATCAAGAAAAGAAAAACATAGTTGAAAATGATGACCGCTGCATAAATTCAGATTCATTACAAGTGAAAATTGTTTCTAATTCAATGTTTGAAATAGTGTTCTTTACTGAGTGTCGGTCAGATGTACATAACCATAAAAAATTAAGATGCTAACTAAAAAGGACAACACAGTATCGACAAATGGCATCATGTATTTAAAAGGGAATTAAAGCAGCTCATGAGTGGAGATTCAGGACTTAAAGGGCCACCGGTATTTCAAGAAAGTTTGAGGGTCTTCTGTTGGGACCCTTTAGTTAGGGAACGTATTTGTGCCGTATTTTGTTGCAGTTATGTATTTTAAGTGACTCTGTAGACCTCGTCGCCATGTTCCTGACACATGCTTTTTGTTTTATTTTTCTATTTTAGAACATGAGGTATGAAAAGGTACGCTGGGAAAGTGCTTGGATTCTGTATTTGTGTGTTTGTGTGTGTGTGTGTGAGAGAGTGTGCTGTATGTGTATGTATGAGCGTGTGTTTACTTGTGTGTATGAGTTTTGAGTGTCTCTGAGTGCGAATGTGTGTATATGAGTGTGTATGTAGGTCTTAGTATGTTTCTGAATATATGTTTTAGTGTGTGCAGATGTGTGTATTTATAGGGTTTGTATGTTTGTGTATGTGAGAGAGAGTGTGTGCTATGTGTAAATATGAGCATGTATTTGTGTGTGTGTGTACGTGTGTGTACGTGTGTGTATGTGTGTGTATGTGTGTGTGTGTGTGTGTGTGTTTGGTTTTGAGAGTGTCTCTGAGTGTGGATGTATGTAGATGAGCGTAGTTGTGTGTGTGCATGTTTGTGTATGAGTGTGTATGTAGGTCTTAGTATGTTTCTGAATGTATGTTTTATTGTGTGTGTGTGTGTGTGTGTGTGTTTGTGTGTGTGTCTTTGTTTGGTTTGTTTATGACGTTTTTGGCCATAGCTGTGCTCAGTGAAGCGTGCCGAATGTTAGCGTTACAGTTCGCTAATGCTTTTGGCTGCTGTTGTGTTTTTCACATTCATATTTCATTTACTGCGTTCTAAACGCTGCGCTATTATTATTATTATTTGTTCCAAAACCCATTGTTTATAGGGCTGGCTTCGCACAGTGGGATTATCTAAAAGCTTTTGTGTGTTTGTAAGCAGAGCGGCACTAAATTATTCACATTTCTTATGTGACATCTGTCGGAAACGTTAGCGTTAGCATTCCTCTTCCGCTTCCTTTCGTCTGTCCCTGATGAGCCCTGGCAGTTTATGATGAATCGACCAAGTTTGAGTTTATTGAATTAAGGAGAAGAGAATAAAAATGCCTCTCGACAGCCTCGCAGTCAACATCACGCGGCCTGTAAACTACAGGAGCCTTTGCTAAGACAATAAAAGTGATAGTTTAGCGAGAAAACAAATTTGTGCTGCATCCCACCTCACCCCAAATGTAGTCTGTCACCCATAGGAAAGAAAAAACAGAAAGGGGATCTTCTTATTATCTATGGAGTTTCTCCTAGACAACAACATCAGATGGAAAGACTCGAGTCTCCTGCTGCTCAGATGTTTCTCCTGAGCAAAAGACCTCAGTGATCTCACATGGCTCCACTCTGATCTCAGTCACACATTGGCCCAATCCCATTTCACCCCTCACCCCTACCACTCAGCCCTTACCCCTCCCTTTTCAGCGTTCACACCTGGGGGAATGGTGTCCCGATTCTTGTTGAGATAGAGGGGTAGGGTGAAGTGTTTGGGCTGCATGACCCTCCAAACAGAGGTTTTTCAGAGACTCCAAACAGAGAGTTATGAGAAAAAAAGAAAAACTGGCAAGATGGAGAACAAGAGACCAAAGAAACCCACAAATGTGAGAATTTTCTCTGTTAAAAATTACAGTAACCATTATATTATCTTAGTTTAATGTCTTTTCAGTGTATTATGGTGCTTTTCTTCATAAAAAAACATTAAAAATCACTAGTAGTATGCTGATGTCTCGGGAGCTAGCTAGTTAAACTTCCCGTTCCACCTTAAATAATGCAGCAGTTTTGGTGCCTGAGGTGCCAGAATGTAATTACTGCACCATTTTTAAGGTGGAATGGAAACATTTGAAAAATAAGCTAGAAAATATCTGATTTCAGCTTCATATCACCAAAGAATTAAGGGTGGGCGATGTCGCATCTCCCCCTCTTTGAAGTCATATGATGCCCTAAATGTAACTAAAGCCCAGCAGTGAGGAGCTGAACTTTACCCTCCTCTGCTGTCACTGCAGACTGGCAGGGTCGCCTACAGAGCAGCGCTGGTAGCTGTCAATGAAGTGATGCTCTTTTTATTTGAGGGTCCCATTTCAGAGGGACGATTTCAACCACTACCCTGTAACTCAGTTCCAAGGGGCAAAGAGACACTCAAAAAAAAGAGGGGTAGGGGTAACAATAAGAAATGGGACTGGGTCTTAGTGCTCAGATATACCTGCTGGTTCCCCCAAAGAACTTCAGGAGAATCTCTAAGTCTTCAGAGCCATCAAAAGGCAACATTTAAGCAAATGCGATGTGCAAACCACATCAGTTTGTTAAGTAATCCTGAATAGACTTTATGTGGTTCCTGACACTGTATGAAATTCGGTTAAGCCAAAAACAGCAGTCGTATCCTTGAGGCCTGAATTACGTCTGTACCTCTGTCCGTTTTTATAGATTACTGTGTGTCATACAGTGTCAGGAACCACATAAGCAGTAAAGGGATGAGGTCCCCCATCTTTCACACAACACATAATAAAAGTTACACGCTGCCCTGCTCTGTCCCACAGCGCTGTTTGGAGGCATTAAACTTTCATAACTCGCTCCTCTTTTCCACTGCAGGCCTTTTTATCACAAACACAGCCAGAACATCCAGGTAGTTGAGCTGAACATTTGCCCTCTCCATGCTCTGCCCACAAATGTGTTCTTTCATAGCTACTGTCGTGAGGTTGCTTTACAGAGTGCTGGTGGAAAACCCGTTCAGCCTGACTGAGGTTGGAGTTTAGCGTTGCTATATAACATTGATTTCTCAGATTTACAATGCTGTGCTATGGAGTCGGACTCTGTTGTTGTAGCTAATTGAAACTAGGCAGGTTGGAAATGACAGCAAAAGTTCCACCGTGCTAATGTAAACTCAGTTAAATGACCGATTTCACATATTACAACTAAGGCGGAGTCACAGTTTCTCATTAGGTTGAATGGGGTTTTTTTCCAGTGTTAAATAAAAGTTTGTCCAACTTCACAACAATAGCCATGAGGCCTGCCTGGAGTTTTTAAAAAACAATGAAAATTTTGGCTCCCGAGTGGCGCAACTGTCTAAGCGTTGGCCCTGTCATCAGGAGATCGCGAGTTCGATCCCTGGTGATGCTACAGCCGTCCGTGGGAGCCGGGAGTCAGAGAGAGCACAATTGGCCTCGCTCTCTCTGGGTGGGTGGGATGGCTGCCCTTCTCCCCCCATCACTCAGTGCGATGCTAGTCAGCGCAGGCGTCTGTTAGCTGACGTAACAGATCTGGCGGTTGGCGCTTTCCTCCGAGCGCGTTCGGCTGTCCAGTGACGTTGCGTGAGCGGCAGTTCGAAAAGAAAGCGGTGGCTGGTTTCACAGGTCTTGGAGGAAGCCTGTGTTAGCCTTCACCCTCCTAGCGTTGATAGCGTTGTGTGTGATTGGGGGAGTCCTAACTAGCGGGTGGAATTGGAGACGATTAAATTGGGAAGAAAATCGGGGTAAAAATGACAGTGAAAATTTCTATTTGTGAGCAGTGGTGGACAGTAACTAAGTTACTGTACTTAAGTAGTTTTTTCATGTATCTGTACTTTACTGAAGTTTTTCCATTTTGGTTGAATTTTTACTTTCACTCCACTACATTTCAGTCAAATATCTCACTTTTTACTCCACTACATTATGAGAAATCTGTCGTTCCTTTTGGTTTATGTGTGTATAAAAACGTAACATGTCAAAACGAAAGAAGCGCAAAGCAAGAACACCAATCAGGGCACAGCGGTCACTTTCTTTTGAGCTTGTTTTGACCTGTTGGTCATACTGACCCAGTGCAGCACACGGTTCAACGTCAGTGCAGCAGCGTAAAATTTTGGGAGAGTCTATTCAACATAAATGATGAACTAACTTTGTGTAAACAGACCACAATATAGAAATATGTACTCATATGCAGTTGAGACTGACGGGTCTTTTTTCTGAATTTATACAAACACATTTCATTTTATAGTAAATTAGTTTAGGCTAGTTTATGTTTATGAACAGAGACCTACAGATGCAGTTTAGTAAAGGAAACTCATTTGTGAATCTGAGTTTAAAGTTTTTATTAAATTTAAACTTGTAACTAAGTTCAAATAAATCTTAAACTGAAACTTTGCTTGTTTGTAAAAAGTGATTTCAGAGCCACTCAGTTCTACCTGATGGACCTGTTTGCCTTCAGTGTTTTGTGCTTATGATAATTTTAATAGACATCAGCGTCACTAATTAATGACGTTCTATTAAAAGACTGGTTTACCAAGAGAGACACTGGAGTATTTTCACCTAAACTGAGTTAATGAAGCGAGTCTTGTTATAAAATGATAATAGGACATTAAAGTCATAATTAATCTTTTAGTACTTTCACTTTTGATACTTAAGTACATTTGAAGGCAAATACTTTTGTACTTTTACTCAAGTGGAGGTCTAAAGGGAGGAACTTCTACTTTTACTGGAGTAATATTTTACCTTGGGTATCTCTACTTTAACTCAATTACATGATTTCTTTACTTTGTCCAGCACTGTTTGTGAGTACAAACAACAAACAGTATTGCCTGTTACATTAGCTTTGGCAGACAACTTGTGATGTATTTGAATTAAACATGAAAATGAAATCATTGTAGAAGTCTAACTCAAAATACATTAGTAATAAGTGCTACTGTAAGGACGTACGGTGAATACTGAATATGAAAAGCTGATGGACACTGAGTGGCCACTTCATTTAGTACACCTCGTTGTATCAGCACTCTGTCCATTTTATCAGCACCACTTACTGTAAAGGTGCACTTTGTAGTTCAACAATCACAGACTGTAGTCCATCTGTTTCTCTGCATACTCTGTTACCGTGTTCTTCAGTGGTCAGGACCCCCAGAGGACCCCCACAGAGCAGGTATTACTTGAGTAGTGGGTCATTCCCAGCACTGCAGTGACACTGACGTGGTTGTTGTGTGTTAGTGTGTGTTGTGCTTAGTGTCACTGCTGGACTGAGAATAGTCCACCAACCAAAAATATATGGCCAACAGTGTCCTGTGACCACTGATGAAGGACTAGAGCAGGTATGTCAAACTGGGGACCTTTCAGGCCAGAGTGCTGCGGAGATTAGCGTTTACCCTCATCTAACACACTGAACACAGTTCATGAAGGCCTAATTAGCCAATGAGCTGAATCAGGTGTGTTTAATGATGAAGACTCAGAGGATGACCAGCACAAACTGTGCAGCAGCAGATGAGCTATCATCTCTGACTTTATATCTACAAAGTAGGAGTGTCTAATAGAGTGGACAGTGAGTGGACACAGTGTTTAAAAACTCCAGCAGCACTGCTGTGTCTGATCCACTCGCACCAGCACAACACACACTAACACATCACCACCACGTCAGTGTTACTGCAGTGCTGAGAATGATCCACCACCCAAATAGTACCTGCTCTGTGAGGGTCCATGGGGGTCCTGACCACTGAAGAACAGGGTAACAAAGTATGCAGAGAAACAGGTGGACGACAGGTGTACTTAATGAAGTGACCCGTCTCCTTTGCTGTAAAAGGACATTTAGATTACGTTTCGCAGACTTTTGTCCATGTGCTCATTGGGTGACTCACGTTTTGATCATAAATTTGTTTGGCTTTGAAAAAAAAAAGTATTTTTAGGTAATTTGGTCAATGTTAGAAATATGGAACATATATATTTATTACAAAAAAAATAAATATTTTAAATGTGAAGTTTGTTGAAAAGATGTAAATTGGTAATTCACTAACATTTAACCTCATACCACTCTGTTTAAAATCAAATCTCTACTTTTCATCCATTGTGCCATTTTTTTCTTTAATTAGATTAGAGAAATAAATATTTTGATCACAAAATGCCTTTTTAGAACAAAATATTAGGCACAGTATGAACATTTGTTTTTTTCATAAAGCCATTTTTTGGCCAATATGGACATATTATATATCAAACGAACAGGCTGACCCTCAGGATTCCGATTATATGAGCCATTATACTCTGAAATCTACGACTGTCGAATGAAAATAAAAGGAAAATGTTATTGCAAACAAGATATATCTGCCTGGCAACACAGGAGCCCTGGTGCGTAATGACTGCTGTCACTCACCGGTACGTCTCACACACAAACACTTCATACCAGCTCCTACCTTAGTCTCTCCGCTTTCAAATGACACCAAACTTGTTTTCATTCAATCCATTCATTAGTAATCCTCATTTTTGTGCAAACAGTACGTGGGAAACAATCGCTCAAAATAAAATATAACAATTTAAAAAAGTAATTAAAATGTGATCTGCTTGGAACTCCTTTTCGTAACATACTGCCGAAAAGGGGAGAGGTTTCCAACGACACTCCCCCCAAGTCTATGACTGGCCGGACATTCGTTCAATCAATTAGCTTGAATAACTTCAATCAGTTGGAGGAATCAGCTCCAGATTTTGCACAGTGAAAGCAGAGCCCAGGTTTAAAAGCAGAGTGTTGAGGGACATGAACTCTGTAATTTGTAGTTGCTAAAATATAATTTATAAAATTAAATTTAGGAAAGCGCCTAATGTTTTTTTTGTTCATCATATTTTGATCATTACAGATTAATTTCAATATATTTAAATGTTTTCAACTACAATTTTGAAAGCTTTTCAGTAACATTTACAGCATGAAATTCTCTCTAGTTTATATACTGCTTGAGTAAGAAGCCTCGATATTTGGGTGTGTAATTTCAGACGGAAAAAGGAAAAAAGGGCCTGCTTTGATTGAAATCACAGATGAGAGATAAGAATAAAGTTGGCATTTTGAGCAAAATGCTTCTTATTCTACATTAACTCAGTACATTTAGGCTTTTTGTGTTAAAATGTCATGACACTGCTAAAATGTTTTTATATAATTTATGCTAAAAAAGTTTCTTATATCTGAAAAAATTCGCCAGCATGTCTGTAGTTTCAGAACCACCAACCTATGGAGGAACACATTTGTGTGCAGAGCACTGATGTATGGTTAATGCTTTTTTCAGCTTCTGCTACACAAAACGACAAAAAAAGTCCAACTGTTTTTTTTGGCCTTGCAGTTACACACAGTGTTGTGTTGCTTAGCAGGTAGCAAAGGCTCATGGGAGATTTACAAACTTTAATTATGTTTCTCTATCTGACCGTGCGAGAGAGAAACACAATTAAACAGTTCACTTACTTACTTATCTCTCTCTCTCTCTCTCTCTCTCTCTCTCTCTCTCTCTCTCTCTCTCTCTCTCTCTCTCTCAGTTCAGTTTGCTTTCGGTTTAATGGGCTTTATCAGGCTGAACTGCTTCACCTGCAATATTGCCAAAGCAATTACAATCTGACAGATAGGAATAGAACAAGTAATAACAATGAAACATGCAGAACAACAAAATATGAATATATGTAGTAACATGAATTCACTCATTTTCGTTTGCCGTCCTTTGATGTGCTGTGTCTCCCCAAGTTGTATATCCTGTGTAAATTCACGCATATAAAGAAAAATGTATATACAGTGTTGATATTCACCAAAACAAACAAACAAACAAACAACAGAGAAACAAACATAAAAGCCAATTAGGAAAATATAAAACAGGCTAATAACCTCAGACCATCGATGACCCTGACTGAGCTGGTTAATCTCTCTCACTCTCATTCTCTCGCTCTCCCTTCCTCCCTCTGTTTCCCCTCCTCCCTCCTTCCCTTCCTCTTTTCCCTCCTTCCCACTCTCTCTTTCCCATTCTCTCTCTCTCTCTTTTTCTCACATTTCTTTCTTCTCTTTCCTTTTCTTGCTTTCTTTAACCTTCTTTTTTTCAACTTTCTCTGTTTATTCTTTCTCTCTCCTCTCTCTCTCTCTCTCTCTCTCTCTCTCTCTCTCTCTCTCTCTCTATGCCTTCTTTCTCTTTTTCTTTCTTTTTTCTCTCCCCTTCTCCCTCCGACCCTCTCATTCCCTCGCCTCCTCCCTCCCGCTATCTCTCCCCTGCCTCCTTCCTCTTTTCCCTCCCTCTCACTCTCTTTCTCCCCATTCTTTCTCTCTTTCATTTTCTCTATTTTTTCGTTTCTTTCTTCTCTTTTTTCTTTCCTTGCTCTTTCGTTCGCTCTTCTCTTTCTTTAACTTTCTCTCTATTTGTTCTTTCTCTCTCCTATTTCTGTTTCTCTTCTGTCTTTTTCTGTCTCCTCTCTCGATGCCTTCTCTTTCCTTTTTTTTCTCCCCTTCTCCTTTTCCTTTCTCTTCACTTTCTCTCTGTCTCCCACTTTTTTCACACTCTTTCTCTGCCTTCTCTCTTTCTTTTCTTTCTCTCTTTTTTATTCCTCCTCTCTCTCTCTCTCTCTCTCTCTCTCTCTCTCTCTCTCTCTCTCTCTCTTTCTTTTTTTTTTTATCTCTTTCTCTCTTTCTTTCTTTCTTTCTTTCTCTAAAATTAAATGTGGGTATGCAGGTTTGAACTTTGGATGATGCTGTGTTTTTCCTGCTTGTGTCTGGATTCTGGTTTCTGCTGTAGTAAATTTCCCAGCCTGGCTGAAACTGGCCGTATTGATCGTTTTCCACAAAACGCCGCTGAAAGATTTGTTTCGTTTGGCCGCGTTGGAGCCGGAGCATTAATCATGAGCGTGAGCAGATACGAGCTGCTAATGATGGGGATATGAACTCTGGACTTGTCAACACTGCGGACATTAACATAGCCGGACGAGCCGAACACAGCTTTGGTTCATTTTTCTCTCTGGACTGACCGCAATTTTTTGGGGCCTTGCTCTGCAAAGCCTCGGCCATCCGTCTCCGAGACTTCAGCAAAGGTCAGGGGATCGATAACGATTTGATGGAAGCCATTGTGTGGCTGTATATTCATGACCGAATAAACCCACCATCCGCGAGGATATTTAAAGATGGCTCTGCCGGGAGATTGATCATCAAAAGGGTGTTTGAAAAAAAAACTCTTCACAATTGTTCTATTCATACTCCACCCACAAAGGCCTTCTTTCATAGCTGCTGTTGAGAGGTTGGACAAGCTTTTACAGAATCCTGAAAAATGTTGTCTAATGAGAAACTTTAGCACAGAGCAGTTTTAGTCAACCTAACTGAATTCAGTTTACTATTATATTGACTATTTTAAGATAATTTTACGTGAAAAGATACCATTTTGTCCAGTGCCCAGTATTTTGGGTGAGTTTGTGTGATGTCTCTGATCCAGAACTAAGCAGCCAACATCAGTATCTGACCTCACTAATGTTCTTGTGGCTGAATGCAATCAAATCTTTACAGCAATGTTCCAGCATCTAGTGTGATTCCTTTTTAGAAAAGTAGAGGAGAGTAGAGAAATTCCCTGTTACATCCCTTGATTTCAGAAGAAAAGCTAGAGTTGTCTGCCTTTGGTTTGTAGTTAACATTAGCATGATGGCAAATTCTTTATCATATATAAACTACAACATAGTCCAGCTTGGAAGTTTAACATTGTAAACTAAAAACTCAGTATAGCTTTAGCACAGAGCAGTTTTATTCAACCTAACTAAATTCAGTTTTCTGTGAATTCAAATTATATTTACACTTTATGTCCAAAGATGTCCTTAGTGAATTCTACATTAAGGTTCATTTCATGTTCAGTTGTGAACACACAGCTTGTATTTTTTTTCTCCATAGAAAAATATTCCCAATAGAACAGGACTCTCTGGAGCAGACGTACATGAGCCTAAGGTCACCATGTCCAAAGCCAAGCATCAGCTAGAGGGTATAAAGCCCCCCAGCATTGGGCTGTGGAGCAGAGAAGTTGGTCTCTTGTCAAGTGAAATTATCTTAAATCCAGTTGATAAATCTAATATTTACCATTTTGAGATGATTGTGCACTTATTATAAGATTATCTGTCTTATTTCTAGACATTTTTCACTTGTTTTAGGTAATTTTATGAAGTAAAATGATCTCACTATACTGGCAGATAATTTTGCTGGTTTCACACACATTTCTAAAAACAAGCAAAATTATCTGCCAATATAGTGAGAATTTTACTATTTGCTTAAAACAAGTAAAACATATCTAGAAATAAGGTAATTAATCTTAAATTAAACTTCAACAGGTGAAATGTTAGATTTATTAACTATTTTTAAGATAATTTTACATGAAAAGATGCCATTTTTTCTATCGTCCAGTATTTTGGGTGCGTTTGTGTGGTGTTTCTGATCCAGAACTAATCAGCCAACCTCAGTATCTGACCTCACTAATGCTCTTGTGGCTGAATGCAGTCAAATCCTCACAGCAGTGTTCCAGCATCTAGTTTTCTCATCTGGTTGAACAGGTTGTTTCCAGTGGTCTGTAAAGGTTGTCCAACTTTGCAACAGTAGCTACACAAGAACTCATTTGTGGGTGATGCATGAATAGAATGATTGGCAGGTCCATTTTATATACTGAGCATGTCTTCTCTGAGCATTACATACATTAATCAAGCACAAGAGGTGAAACTGAGGTCATGCTTTTATTTATTTATTTTGTATCTGTTTTATAAGTCTAACCAAAGATGAAGCTGCATATTGGCCTTGGCTTAATAGGCATGTTTACGTGCAGCCTAATAATCCATTAATTATCCGACTAATCGCTCAATCAAAATAGAATACATCCATGTAAACACCTTAATCGGAATAGTCTGATTGAAGCCATTCTGGGTACAGTTTCTATCCAACTGATCGAGGTGGGTAATCCTGTAAATAATCCGTTAAATAGAAGAATAATATCCGTGTAAACGCCTGTATCTGATTACATTCCCTATCGGAAAGTTTAAGTCCGTTCTGATCATGTTCGCCGCATCATAGTGAAAGTTTGTACCGTTCAACATGGCGGAGCAGAAACTGGTCTGCAGAGGAGACGAAGTTTATGCTCTGATCTTTAAAAGACGGCGGTGGGACGGACGTCCAGCTTATGTGTCTCAGAACACGACGTCTTCCTCTCGGCCTTCTTTAATAAGGACATGTGAAGGACGTTTTCCTGAGTCTGACATCATTTTAAAGCAGTTAAAAACACAAGCGCTGCTCACTGCTGCTCATCTCACTCTGACTGGACTCACATAATGCTGGTTGTCATGGTAACGTCTACACTAAGCGGGTCTCTATGCATTTGTGTCATTTTGGTTCTGATTACTTGTAGTGTGAAATGTAAACAGAGATTTTCATCAGCTTGTTGAGTAGAATGAGAATATAAACACCTCAGTCTTCATTTATTCATGTATTTAATCAGACTGGCAAAAAATCTTTGCATGTAAACACAGCCAGTGTCCCACAAACATTAACAGTGTTGGGTTTTTATGTATCAGTGTACATCTGCACTATTCCTGTCAAATAAATAAACCAGAAGTATAAGCACAAGCGTGAAGTGGATAAGTGCAGGTGTGAATGGAGGTATATTGTGTTCTGATCAATCAAACTACCTTCGGACGACCACAGATCATCTGTAATCAAGGCCAAATCATCTCAGTGCATCCGCGACCACATCCCATAATCAACATTAATTAACAAACACAGAGACTGATGGTAAAGAGACTTTATTAAATGTGCTTGAAGACCATCTTCCAGTCAGGTTGTGGTTAACCTTCACGAGACTAACTCAGTGATTTCTCTCAAACTGCCCCTAAAACAAATACACCCACTGACATTTGCCCTTCAGTGATAAATACTTCTACAACTCCCCTTAACCACAATCCCTTTAACCTCAAATGACCCGGTTACTTACATATCAATACAACGGTCACACACTCATCATCCTGAGCCAACTCAAATATTATTCTAGTTTTCTCTTCTACTTTTTCATTGTTTTGTTTTTCTTTCTGTCTTTCTTTCTACTCTTTATGTTAATTGCTTTGGCAATAACTTGCAACATTCCTGCCAATAAAGCTGCTGACTGAACCTGACCTGAGCTGAACCTGAGCGTTACAGTCAGCTGTTTGTTTGTAAACAGCAGCAGTAGGAATATTTGATGCTGACTGTGCGTGAACATGCCATCATAGAGAGGATCAATAAACTACAGAGAGAGGGAGATGGAGAGATGGAGGGGGATGAGTGGAGGATAGTTCAGTCTGTCTGGCCCTTTATGGCTGGATGTAACTCTTTGTTGCATGTAAATAAATAAATAAATAAATAAATAAACCTGTGACGCTGAGTAGTGTGTCATCAGTTGTGGGGTTAACAAGGAGGGAAAGAGGGGGAAAAAGATGTAAAAAGAGGACAAAAAGAAGAGGAAGCATGGAAGAGAAAACAGGAAAAAGAGGAAGGAACAAGCAATAAAAACTAGGTAAAAAATAAAGGAAGGACAGATGAGAAGGTAAAGCAGGGAAATAAGGAATGTAAATTTAAATAAGGGGCAAATAAAAGGGGAGAAGAGTGAAAAAAGGAAGAAAATTAAAAGAATAAAAAGGAAGTGGAAAATGAAGCAGAACAGAATGAAGGAGCGCAAAATAAGAGGAGAGAAGTAAAAAATTGAGGAGGAAAAAAGTAAAGGAGGTGTAAAAAAGAGGTGCAAAATGTAGGAGAGAAAAAGGAGAATATAAAGAGGACAAAAAAAGAAGGTAAGAAAAAGAGTAAAAAAGGAGGACAGAAAAAGAAGAGGGGAAAACAAAGAGGAAGGAAACAAGAGGAGGAAAAAGAAAGGGAAATAAAGAGGAAGAAAATAAAAGGAGGACAAAGGAGTAAAAAGGGAGATACAGGGACACAAAAGAAGACTAAAACAGAGGAGATGAAAAGGAGGTAAAAAAAGAGGGAGATAATAAAAAAGTAAAAAAGAGGAGAGAAAAGAGAAAAATGAATAAGAATAGAAACAGAAAATAAAGTGCCGGACAAAAAGTTGAGGACAAAGAAGAGAGAAAAGGAGGAAACGAGGACAGAGCGTCACTGACGTGAAGCGTTGCTTTTATGAAGCATCAAAAAATGTATTTGACTGCTAATGGCGCCCCCTTTTGGAGAATCTTTAGCCTGATGAATGTGAGTTAGTGAGTGGGTTAGAAGTTCCATGAGGTGCTTCTCATCTAAAAAGGAGGAGAGGAAGGAGTGATGAGGCGTCACTCATTAGATTGGAAGGCTGGATGTGTGTGTATGTGTAAGTGCAGCTACAGTGTCTTTGCTTTGTGCTGGGTAATCAGTGTTATATTTAGCTGCTGCTGATGACTCTCTTTACCTGGTAGTGTTATTCCAGTGTGATGTTGCTGTGAATTGCATCACCTGTTAATGGCCTTAAAATATCACTTGTTGACCCAAACAATGAGCAGAGGTCTGGACGCAGTGTGTTTACAGTGTGTTTACACCAGTTTACCTCATTTAGTCCGTCTGTGGAGCTGCTCTGGGATGGATTTATCAAAACCATAGAGCTGTTTTATTGCACTGGGTTGTGTATCAGACTGGTGCGTTGTTTTTTTTTTCAACTCTGCAGAGAGCGTTTAAACCTATCACACCAAAAAACATGGACCATTTGCTAAGCTAAGTTGAGAAATACAGCTATAAACATGCTCCTCATTGAGTTCGTCCAGAAACTGTGGATTATATTATTACGTTTAACCAACACTTAAATTAATGGCAGTTAATTATGCCACTCATTTCTAGTGGGGAACCCTCAGGGCTTCATAGAAGGCCTAATGGTTCCTGGGGCAAAACAAAGCTACATACCTGTAATTGTTAGATGATTTGTATTTTGTATAATCATGTTTGTTGTGTTTCCACTCTGTAAGTGCTGCAGTATTACTCTTACCTCTAGTTAAGGTTTGGTTGGATAAAAAGGGGGTAAATTCTCGAAACACTCAATAGAAATTTTTCCAATCAGGATTTTTTTTTAGTGGTATCTGGGTAGATACAGCCAGGCATGCTCTCCCATTGGTCAGGACTTCAGGAGCTGAACTGAAGGCCTGACATGTCGATTAACCAAAAGCATAATTTGGAATCAATTATGTTTTGATTTTCAATGGGTTTTCAGAGATTTTCAAATATCACCCTAGGCTCTTTGGAGGATACATCACTGACTGTGACATCAATTTTTAGAAATGGAAATCTGTGGTAACAATTCTATTCCATGAATCTTTACTGATGGAATAAAAAATATATAATAAATATTTAAACTAATAAATAAACCATAAAATAGTCTTTTACATGCTCCAGATGTCCACATTGAAACCAAATAAGCGGTTAGCTTAGCACTAATACTTTTTATAATTATAATAATCTTCCTTTTTTTTTTTCAGGCTCGACCTGAATGCCTAGGTCTAATAGTCACAGTCACATACCGACTATTACCTCAACATAAATTCAGTTGCAGCTAATGTTGACATATTTACAGCGTCTACATGTGAGTGTAACTGTGATTTTAAAGCTTTGAGGTTTGGAAATTGACTGAAATTGTATCCGATCCAGACCTACAGCTACTACCAAGCAATTATTTAACCATGTTAGATGTACAAATCTGGAAGACGTGTCTGGCTCTGAGTCTATCATAGATTCTCAAATCTTGGCATCTAAAGAGCAACATGAAATTTCTTCTCAGTAAGCAGAACTGAGGCTAAAGCTGCAACAACCCACATTGTCTTCTCCAGGGTATAATAAGTGTGTGTGGATTTCTGATGCACAGATCAGTGCAGCCCATAAAAGTTCTTCTAGATTTCAGGAACCAGGCAACAAACTCGAACAGGGACCACTGCCAGTTTTTCCTGAGAACACAGAGATGTTGGGCTAAGTAGTGAGCTCAAAATGGACCATCGCTTTCCATAATCAAACGTTTGTTTAAAGATAAAAAAGCACAGTTTGTCCCGCTGCCGTTTTGCAGAATAAATGTGGATTTTGTGTTTTATTAGAGTTATGAATGCCTGAAGCTTCTCCTCCTTCCCATGTAACTGAAGCTCCACCTTCCTATTCATCAACCGATCTGATTAATTGTGGCGAGGTTTTTGCTCCAGTTCTCTTCTCACACTCAGCCATATGGTGAAAACTCACAAATTACGGCCCGGTCCTATTTCTCATTTTTACCCCTACCCCTTGTTTTCGAGTGTCTCCTTGCCACTTGGAGCTGAGTTACAGGGTAGTGGTTGAAATCTTCCCTCTGAAATGGGACCCTCAAATAAAAAGAGCATCACTTCATTAACAGCTACCAGCGCTGCTCTGTAGGCGACCCTGCCAGTCTGCAGTGACAGCAGAGGAGGGTAAAGTTCAGCTCCTCACTGCTGGGCTTTAGTTACATTTAGGGATCATATGATCGTCAAAGAGGGGGGCAATTATTTATTATCACCCACCCCTAATTCTTCAGTTATATGAAGCTGAAGTCAGATATTCTCCAGCTTCTTGTTCCTGTTTTTCCCATTCCACCTTAAATGGAGCAGCAGTTACATTGTGACACCTCAGGCGTCAGAACTGCTGGACTATTTAGGTGGAATGGGAAATTTAGCTATCTAGCTACCGAAACGTTAGCACATTATTAGCGAATTTTTATGCTTGTTATGAAGAAAAGGACCATAATACACTGAAATGACATTAAACTATGATAATACAGTGGTTATTGTGATTTTTAACGAAGAAAATTCTCATCTGTGGGTTTCTTTGGTCTCTTGTTCAGATATCTTGCAATTTTTTCTTGATTTCTCATAACTCTCTGTTTGGAGTGTCTCTGAAAAACCTCCATTTGGAGGGTCATGTAGCCCAAACACTTCGCCATACCTCTCTATCTCAACACCAATTGCGACACCCTACCCCTAGACGTGAAGAGGTGAAATGGGACTGGGCAGCCTTTGTGAGCTCCACTTTGGAAATACAAACGTGTCCTTATCTGTCTTGCGAATAAACTGAGTCGAATTGTTCATCTAAATAACCATATAAACGCTCCACTGCACTGTCTGTAAACAGATCAGAGATTTGGAGACAACGGGTCAGTTTGTCCCTGTGAAATCTCTGGCCTTGTTTTCAGAGGCAGAACGGTAATCATAAGGTTTTCTTTCAGCTGTTGATGCTGTATTTTTCGGAACACTCCGGGATTATCCTCTGTAACCTGTTTTAATCGGAATGAATTAGAACCTGTTCTTCCCCTTCACGGATTTTCTAATATTCCTCTGTTGATACCCATATTGTTTAATCAGGATTAGGCTGCTGGATCAGTGGGGCGGCTAATCGCCTCTTATTCAGTTATTGTGGCTTAAGTCTCTTTATTTTGGGTCTTGCTCAGAGGCTCCCACCCAGTCCAATCCTACTTTCTCATCTTTTCTGCTTTAAATTTTTGATTATCAGACTGATGTATGATAAATATAAATAAATGCTTTGACCTCTGAAACTTCATATGAGCTTGTCAGTAAATCTTAGCTGAACTGAGTTGAACTGAATGAGATTTGGTCTCGTTAGTCTGGATTGGTTTGGTTTGATTTAGTATAGTATAGTTTAATGCATTGTAGTTTGGGTTGACTTGGGTTTGGATCAGACTGTTTGGGCTGGTCTGGTTTGTTGGCCTAATTTGGTCAAATTGGTCGGTCTTGTTTTAGTGTGGTGTGTTTTGGTCTGGTCTTATCAGGTTTGGTTTGGTTTGCTTTGGTCTACTTTGTTTGGTTTGGTTTAGTCTGATTTTGTTTGGTATAGTTTTGGTGTATTTTCATCTGATCTGGTCTGATTTTCCTCTCTAGTCTTTTTTGCTGGGTCTGGCCTAGTTTGGTTTGGTTTAGTCCGCAGACTATGGTCTGGTTTGCTGGCCTAATTTGTTTTGGTCTAGTCTAATTTGGTTTATTATCATGTAATTTGGTGTGGTCTTATCAGGTTTGGTTTGGTTTGCTTTGGTCTACTTTGTTTGCTTTTTTTTTTGGTTGGATTGGTCTGATCTGGTCAGGTTTGGTTTTGCTCTGGTTTAGTCTGAGTTGTTTGGTATAGTTGTGGTGTAATTTGGTCTAATCTGGTCTGGTCTTCCTGTCTAGTTTTTGTTTTTGTTGCTTTTTTTGTTGGGTCTGGTCTAGTTTGGTTTGGTTTAGTCTGCAGAATATGGTCTGATCTGGTTTGTTTTGTCTAGTTTAATTTGGTCTGGTCTGACCTATTCTGTTTTATTTTAGTGTCTTTTGATTGGGTTTGGTTCCGATGCCTTAAATGATTGTGAGAAAACCGCTATTGGTAAAATACAGTCCGTGAAGGTTGGAGAAGAAGTTAATACACACTGGACATGACCTCAGTGAGTAACCAGCACTGACCATCCGCCTCCAAACCCAATACTGACTCTTACAGTGCTGTGTTCATTCACATGGGTGCGGATTTCATCAATACTCTCTCTCTCTTGCTCTCTCTCTCTCTCTCTTGCTCTCTCTCACTCTCTCTTTCTGTCTCTCTCACTCTCTCTTTCTGTCTCTCTCACTCTCTCTCGATCTCTGCTCTTTTTTTTTCCTGCCTATGAATTTGAACAATGCCTCTAGAAGTAAAATGAACCACTTACACAAGCTCATTAATATTTTGGCCCACCAGTGTTACTACAGCAGAAACATGGAATTAGCGTAGGTGTGTGAATCTCTCTCTCTCGCTCTTTGTCTCTTGTTACTCTCTCTCTCATATTTCTCTCTTTCTCACCTTTCTCTCTCTCTCTCTCTCTCTCTCTCTCTCTCTCTCTCTCTCTCTCTCTCTCTCTCACACACACACTCTCCCCCATCTTTATTCTCTCTTCCTGTCTCTCTCTCTCATCCTCTTTCTGCCTCTCTTTTCTCTTTATTCTTTCTTTCTTCCTTCTTACTTGACAATGCAACCTGACTCATTAGCAGGGACTAAAGTGCGGAAAGTGTGTCACCCCTTTTTTGTACTTCCCTCTGTGTGTGAATGTGTGTGTGTGAATGTGTGTGTGTGTGTGTGTGTGTGTGTGTGTGTGTGTGTGTGTTTTAGTGTGTGTGTGTGTTTTAGTGTGTGTGTGAGAGAAAAACCCCTGAACGTGTTCTTCCTCCTCTCACTTTTCTCTCAGTTGTCTCAGTGTAACTCTCTCTCTCGCCCCGCTCTTTCTCTGGCATTGTGTGTAAACATGCATATGCATGTGTGTGTGTACGTGGAGGGCCTGTCAAACACAGCTAAGCCGCTTTGGTTCGAGTGTAAGACTGATGATTTGTAAACGGCTCTGCAATCCTAACGAAGGTTTTAATTACCGCAGGCCGAGTGTGAGCTGAGAGCGAGCGGCCGGTCCGCTGAGGATTACTGCGTCACACACCGTGCCGTTTATTTGCATATTTCTGCATTGTTGTTGTTGTTGTTGTTGTTTGAGGCCTTTTTGTGTTGAGCTGCTTTATCTCTAATCATTATCCTTAATGCCATTGAAAACATGTTCAAAGATCCACAAATAACACACAACCTAGAATTAAGGAACATGCTGAAGCTGATATTTGGTCCAATCTTAGGACTAATATCCAGCTTACAGCTTCATCAGTGTGTGCTGTCACTGCGTTCTTAATTAAGTACTGTGAACCACACGTTTGCTCGCAGTACTGGAACATACTATCCTCCTGGTTGATTTAGTATGGCAGTAAATAAGTGTGGAGCTTTTCAGACCTACTTAAACTCAGGGCAGGCTTGGATCTACGAGGATGCAAGGGTACCCTATTTGAGTTTTGCAGAACTTTGAGGGAGCATTCATTCAAACAGCCTGCCTAAATACTAGCTAAGACCAGCACTGTAGCATACAGATAACTTTTAGGTACGTGGACCAGCTCTGGTAGTGTAGTGTGAAGACTATAATTAATCTAGATAGTAAATAAGTAAGTAAATTTTATTTATATAGCACATTTAAAACCAAAGTGCCTTACAATAAAATACAAAAAAGGATTTCGACCTTCTGAACCAAACCACTGTACATTAACACAACAGTGTACACTCCTCATATAAGCCTCAGATAGTGCTTAAACGTCTGATAAAGCCTGAATCATGCACTGTGTTTCAGGTAGAATCCTCTGTTATTAGCATACTGGATGTCCAGTGTCAGAGAAATTAATCAAACATAGCATAAACAAGTAGGCTTGCTATCGTGGATAGTATTGAGATCCCAAAAAGAAACAGTACTTATTTATTAGGGTTTTTTGCTTGTGGTAATCTCTACAAATTGGCAATTAAAGCATGGGATTTTCCAGTAGGTTCACAGGCTTTTTAATTTTTAGTCATATAATTAGACACACATGCCAGCCACACGTCTAATTATACTTCTGAATGACCAATGCACCTTCTTAGTGTGAGCCCACAATCATTTCTGATGCCCCCTCTGTTCGCTTCTTTTGTTGTGGAACTGGGCAAGAAAAGAAAATTTTGAATTGTTGCCTAAGATTGTAAGTTTGATGATGTTTATGGTCAAAAGTAGAACGTGCTAGTTCATAGAGTAGGACATAACTACCTAACTCACTGTGGAACTGAGCTGAGCTGTGCTGGTTTCTACTGTACTACATTCCTACCCATAGATATCCATGCCTAGATGCCGCGTTGTCTGTTGTTGTCTATCTGAGGCGATACGTCTGCGCGTCCACCATGTTGGAGAGGTCAAGATCTGCTTGTGAACAGATTAACTTGTATTGAGAGACGAAGAGTCTCAGGATTAAATCAGCCACAACTTCCTTATTACTCAACCGATTTTCACCAAGTTTGTTTAGTTATAATCCTCAGACACAGATTAATCCAGGCTGGATCTGCTCTCGGTAGCTTTTATTACTTTAATAACTGATCGTGATAATTAACCGTCCAGACCAGCCGGAAAGTATTCAGTCTGCACCTGACGTTAAAAACCTAGTTTAGCGTGAGAAACACAATCAGACACATCAGCAAATCATCAATGTGTGAATCAGTTCTAATCTTAATACACATAAACATGAAATAAACCACCCAAACACAGCAAGAAGGATGGAGCTAAAGTTGGCATTCTGGTGCCTGAAGCGTCACCGTTTAAGGTAGAACAGGAAAATTCAAACAAGAAGCTGGCAAATAAGGAGCTAACTAACAGGTTTGTGTATGAAGGTGCTAATGTGAATCTGTTATGAGCTACTAATCTATTAATGCTGACCTATAAAGCATTAACCCTCGTTGTAAATAAATAACTACTACATAAAGTTAAGATCCCCTAAATAGACTGTTAAATGAAATAAGCTTAATATAAAACCAGAGGAAAAACAGTCACATCCACTGGTTATAGAGATGAGCAGTTTGAGTGCAGTAGGCTAATTGGCGGTTTTTATACTCAGTATATATTATGGGACTTAATGCTTGCTTCCACATCCAGCCTCCACCCCCTGCCTGTTTCTGTTTAGAATATTATTCACACACCTTATTTTTGTTAACCTGATCTGATGTAGTACAGCATACTCACCATCTACTTTCTGATAAACACCACCTTTTTGACGTTCAGGAAGCAGAGTGGATGTCTTTATAATAAAGTTTCTGTAGAGATTTACTGTGTTTCATCCACCTCAGGCCCACTGTCAGAGAGACAGGAAGGCAAACTGACCCCTACTTCCATAATCCTCCTCAGACAAAATCAATAGTCTTCTTTTTGTACATCTCTCTGACCCAAATTAAATAGGAAATCCATACCCAGAGTGTCTGAAACGCTCCATCTGTCCAATCAGGAACTCCAATCATAGGAAACTCTCGTTTTTAGCCAAAGGTCGACGGACTGCTGGTAAAATGTGACTGATTAAGTTATCGGGAAAAAGAAGAAATACCAATCAGTTATCTCCAACATTTGCAGCTTTACCATTTGGAACAGAAAAATGAACACACTGCCTGCGGAAAGAAGATTATCAGTGGATATTTTGTGAAAAGGTTACAGGTTTTGGACGACAACTGGCTGAAAAGAGCAGCTATTTCTTCTTCGAGACAAAAAATAGATCAGCTTTCTCATTTCACTCATAAATCATATAAGGAGGACTAAACTGCTATAGCCAAGAAGGCAGCTGTGAGAGGCAGTGAGGGACACTGTACGGAAAGAGGCGTGTTACCGTCATGGCAAATCCAATTAATGTAATCATGCCCCGCCCACATTCTTTTGTGGCTACTGTCGCGAGGTTCAAAAGCTTCTCCAGCCTCACAGCAGTAGCTCTGAAAGGACTTGGACAGGTTATTTAGGTAGGAGGTTTGTTTAAAGCAATGAGATTCTCATGTGTTTTCTGATGCACTTTGTTTCCTGTGGGTGTGTTTTTGTTTTAGTGTGGTTTTAACAGTTGCCGTCCCCTACATGGCACAAAAAACCAGCTTGTGATTGGCTGGTCTGCACCTCAGTCAAATGGTTCCTTCCTGCCATAGTAGGTTTTAAGTGGTTGCTGGCCCTTAAGCGAAGAAACCGGTCCCACTTAATATAAAGTATGTCTAATAACTGTGTAGTTACACATGAACAATATTCAATTACAATGTAACTATTATGTATTAACTGTTTTAAATAGATAACAGTAGTACAGCTTATCGCTGTTGTCAGAAGAAAATCTCGTATCTCCAAATACAAACTTTACAGGAGAAGAAAAAAACATACTTTACTTTTAATGCAAGTCAATGGAACCAGAATTTTTTCCAAGTTATTTTGAGTCATTTCTTTTGGTCCATTCATCATGAATGTAAAAGAGAACAGGCATTTTCAAATTACATCAAAAACTGACAGCAGTGATATGTAAATACACTTGTTCATCAATTTCAGTTTTTACTCAGGTAAATAAATGTGTTTTTGATAGTAACAAATTTTCTCTTGTGTAATTACACATTAGTAATAGGCATATTACTGTTACAGTTATAGAACGAATAGAAATTTGGTTAGTCACATGACTACTACTACTACTACAGCTAGCTAGGTGTTATGGAAGTGCTGCTACTGTGCTGACATACATTTGGATTGAGCTGCAATAGATAGATAGATAGATAGATAGATAGAACTTTATTGATCCCGAGGCGAAATTTCAGTGTTACAGTAAGACATATAATTTCACATAAACTTACATATCTTAAGCAGAAATAAAATAGGAATAAAACAGACATAAACTAGGCAGAAATAGAAAAAGACATGAATTTAACTACAAGAGAGAAGGAATAAAAGTATGTCTATTGCATGCATAGCATATAAGACAGATTTGTTATATTTACATGAGAGCAGGTGTTGCACTAAGTGGTATGAGGTAGTTACAACACAATGAATATAAGCATAATTATAAATATCAGCAGTGGCCCACTGAATACAAATAATAGGTAACAGTAAGTAAGTACATAAAGTAAAGTAATAGCAGTGAACACATCAATAGTAGTAACGTTGTTGTGTATATAGTAAATATACACAGTTATTAGAGACACTTAATACAACGTTGGACCAAGAAACCTTACAAGACTCTCTGGTGAGACTTGGACTAAAGAGAATGTGACTGAATTTGGGAGGGGGGGTGGCGATGGGGTGCAGCTTTATAGCTCCACAGACACTGCAGGAGATTTAACCTGCGCTTCAGGGACACGTAGATAATAACTCTCTCTCTCTCTTTCGCTTCTCTCTTTCTCTCCTGGTGTAACTGTCTCTGTAAGAACAACAGGGACTCTCCAAGGTTTGATGAGTGAAGTCAGGGATTGAGAGAGAGAGAGAGGGTGAGCGAGAGAGAGAGAGGGTGAGCGAGAGAGAGAGAGAGAGAGAGAGAGAGAGAGAGAGAGAAAGAGAGATTCTCTCTCATTTTGTGTTCTGGAGTGTCTTTAATTATCCCCTGCACAGTTTCATTAAATACTGCACTACTGATGTAAATGTTTGTGCCTCGAGTGCTCAAAGAAACAGATAGATAGGGTGTGTATGTTTGTGTGTGTCTATGTTTGTGTGTGTGTGTGTGTGTGTGTGTGTGTGTGTGTGTGTGTGTGTGTGTGTGTGTGCTGGCCAGTTGCCATAATTGCTGTAAAAGTGAAAACGGCCTTCAGAATACTAATCACAGAAACTAGCAAAGAGACAAAGAACTATTGTAAACACACACACACACACACACACATACATACACACACACACACACACACGTCTGTCAAAATCTATACCTTATTTCCTCACATCAGGTGTGTTATATACTTTTTTGTCTCTTGAGTGAGTATGGAGTCGTGTGTTGCTTTGATCAGAAGTGTGTGTGTGTGTGTGTGTGTGTGTGTGTGTGTGTGTGTGTGTGTGTGTGTGTGCCTCAGTGTGTGGAAGTGGAACGGGCCCCCAGGGACCAGCCGGAGATTCTTCAGATTGATAATCAGCGCCACTCATTACGGCACTTCCTCCACTTCACTCTCTCCTCTTCACTCTCTAATTAGTTGATTATATATCTAAGATGATTCATTAATGTTTGCTGCTTCGTTTTGCAAATAGTTTTACACCCAGTCATTAATTACCCCCCCAACACTGATAATGAAAATTAGGTTCACTTTCCGATAGCTTAGTCAATATCTCTCTCTCCCTCTCTCTCTCTCTCTCACACACACACACACACACACACACACTCTCACTCCCTCTCTCTCTCTTTTTCTCCTTTTGTCTTTCGTTTTCCTCTTCTATTCTTTCTCTCCCCTTTACTGTCTTCCTTTCCCTCTATGTCCCTCTCCCACTCTCCTTTCCTCCTTCTGCCTTTCTCTCTCCTCCTCTTCCTTTCATTCTGTCTTTCTCTCTCTCTCTCTCTCTCTCTCTCTCTCTCTCTCTCCCCTCATTCGTTCATTTGTATTTTTGAATTCTTTCCACTTATGATGAAGGAGTGTGTGTGTCGTCACGGTTGGTGAAAGCAAATATTCTGGCGCGCGGATTTTAATGAACTTTTAGTTGGAAATTAATAAGCACTTCCATCCTAGTGGATTTTTCCCTCTTTTCGATCACAGCATGAAACCTAAAAGAGCCGCACATGCCTGGATTCTAAAACAAATGAGCAAAAATGAAACGCTTAAACGCTTCAGAAAGTGAGGCGTTTATATGAGCCCTCTAAGATCCAGGCCTGGAAATGCTTGGAAAAGCTTTACAGGGTTGAGAAGAGGACATTTTTGAATGTAAGGACAGAAGTGGAACGGTGCCAATGACAATTCTAAGTCTGACCGCTTCTACTGCAAGTGTCAGCAGAGAGGTGTTTACATAGATATCCATATCTAGATGCTGCGTTGTCTGTTGTTGTCTATCTGAGGCAATACGTTTGCGCGTCCGCCATGTTGGAGAGGTCAAGACCCGCTTGTGAACAAATTCACTTGTATTGAGAGACGAAGAGTCTCAGGATTAAATCAGCCACAACTTCCTTATTACTCAACTGATTTTCACCAAATCTGTTTTGTTATAATCCTCAGACACAGATTAATAGACTGCTCTCAGTAGCTTTTATTGTAAACTAGTTAAAATGAGTCTGATTGCTGCAACTAGTCGTGTTCAACCAGCAGTTCTTCATGTGATTGGATTTTATGGACATGGATTTCAACAATATCAACTAAGCAGCGATTCTAAAGCTACGTTTATATGTCGTTTGAAGCACTGCGCTTTCTTGAGAGGTTTATATTCTTACTGTAACTTAGCCAAAGCTTTCCATTCCCCAACTGCACATTTCAGCCATGATCTCAAAATACAGCAGTCACGTATCGGTGGGCGATAAAAAAAAGGAGTATGTCACAACACGCTGGTATTTTAACGCACAGAAAAAAATATACTAGTAATGTCACATTTAAAAATATGACAACAGTGATTATTCAACATTTCACATTATGTACTACATACAATAAATTCAACTGACAAGACTAATTATGTTCTATTTGTTGTGGAACATGCGGTTGATAAATTACTTACATTAATTACTGAGGATGTTCATGAAATGCTCAGAAAAGCATACTGTTTATCATGATAACGATGAAATGTTGTCATATCGTCCACCTTTATGGTCATGGGAAAAATAAGGTGGACACTTACACTTACATGGGCTTTTTTTTCTGAAGTTGTAGGACTTTTTGGAGTTTTTGAGGTAAAAGTCTTTTTAACGGTGTTGCTGTCTTTGGAAAAAGTTCTATTTGAGAAAACAATTAGAATTTTTGCAGAATCGAGATCATTGAAATGTATTAAAATCGAGCCTGTGTGTTTATTGTTAAGGTTAATACGGGTCAGATGGTCATTTTGAAGATGTCTGAAACCGAACGAGGCTTCTCTGAGGTCGCTGAGGGGCGTTAAATGTACTCTGGACAAACACGTCTCCCAGCTGAGTTGCATCAGAGCTGGTACATCTTTACCTTTGGGGAAGTTATCAATAATGCAGCGCTCGGCTCCACTCACAGCCGTCATAATGGAGCTCCTGGACTGATGGAAAGTGCCACAGCACCGCTTTGGGTGGTGTTCAGCTCTCAACGGAGAAGCTCCTGAGGGACTGGCCGCCTTCATGTCACTTCAAGTTCGTCTTGTTCGGTAGTGCATCCGCCAGGTTTAAAGTGATAGTTCAGCAAAACGTTCACTTCAAAATTGAATTTTTCTGTCTTAGACCAAATGTCATTCATCAACTGGGGCATATTCGGTGTCTGAAGTTTGCTTCTTAAGTTTTGTAATGAAGCTACAAGGCTAATGTAGCTAACAGGTAATGAAAGCCCACCAATTAACATGGATTCAAACTGCACACTTAAACCATCCCATGATTTAGACTTGCTTTTGTGCTTTCATATGTATTGGTATCTATACAAATAGACAAAAGTATGCAAAATGGCTACAAACAATAGTAGCAAAATTCCTAAAGCCTGAATTTTATCTGTACTTTTGTCTATTTAAAGAAAGTATGTGATGTTTTTAGACATGCAGTTTGCACCATGCTAATTGGTGACGTATTTCCTTCCATTGTTAGCTACATTAGCTTTGTAGTTCCAGTGAAAAGATTGACTGATTGACTACATTTGAGGTTAAAATAGCTAAAAATAGAGGCTACAAAAGAAAACTATCAGCCAAACTATCACTTTAACCCATTCATGTCCAACAGCTTGGTTTAATATGATAATGTAAGGCACAACATAACTTGTTTTGATCTAAAGTGATGAAGTTTTGCATCGTTATACCTTGGATGAACATCTAACAGTATCTATTTTTTTTTTTTTTTATATATATCACGTTTATACTTTCAGAATCTAATTAAGACTTTGTTGTTTTGTTGATAAATTAATAGCGCCATGTGGCAGAGGACCAAAAACTGTAATGCGATAAGTGATAGAAACTCACTTTTCAGCCATAAGTATTGATCAATTTGATACATTTCTCCAGATCAGTAAATACGAGAGACTACGTGAACCAAAAGAAGTGTTGAGATGAATCAGTTAAGACTCACTTGTCTGAGTAATTCACCAGAGGTGAGAGTTTGGGCTGTTTGGGCTGTTTGGGCTGTTTGTGTTCTGCTCATTTTCTTCTGCTGCTTCTTTCTTCTGCTTATTCTGACCCGTCTTCAGCTGAGCATCAACGTTAATGAGTCTTGACGCTGTAGCGCCGTCGAGCCCTAATTCAAAGAAAATAATTATCTTTCACGGGTGATGATACTGCTGCCTCCCACAGTTCTTCGGAGATGTACTTGACCTTGACACTGTAGCGCTTTTTTATGCTTTTGGCTTGTAGTGAGAAACTCATCCCTGCTTACTACAGTGTTTTTTTACTTAAACAATATTCTTGCTTCTGATTATATAGTAATTGCTGTTAATCACGTCTCTGCTGGGCCTTTTTCTCCGGCACTGTGAGGGAAAGACAGTATTGCATAACGTATAATGCCGAGTGTGAGTACAGTAGTGGTCAAACGAGTGGAATCACTGTTTTCACAAGTACAAAAGCAAGTAAAGGTAATAAATGTATAAAATGATTCTATAATACCAATAATTTAGAACGTAGATCTATAATAATTAGTATGAAGCTGAAAAAGAAAGAAATTCTAGCTGTCCAGAACAGGTGACACTGAAATGACTGAGAAAACTGAATGTCATCAAGAATAATTATATTGTCGCTGTCCAATGAAAAACAAGTATCTCCAAAATATGAACTTTACAGGAGACGGCAAAATCACTCTTAGCTTTCAATGTTAGTCAATGTAAAGTGAATTTATTCCAAGTGACTTTAGAGTGTTTCTATTGGTCCATTCATCATGAAATCTTTACACAATGTAAAGGACAGCTGAAATCGAACTAAACTAAAATCAACAAAAATGGATATACATGGTTTTCATTGGACAGCGATGATATATGTCATAATAAAGTTAATATTCATAAAAAAATGATGTATTTTTATATATTTTTTTATAAATTTCAGTATGAGGTTACAATGAAGCATAAAATAAAGTTAATATTTAGAGTGAAGTTACAATAAAATTTCTAGAGTGTACTAAAGATAAGAATACTATAGAGAATAAAGTTATGATAAACTAAAATTAACATCCATAATAGTTAAAAAAAATAATATTGAAAATGAAGTCATTATAAAATGTAATAAATATAATAATATTTATATAATTAATGAGTATAATAAAATCCATAATAATGTTCTAATATAAATAATCTAGAATCAATGTTCAGGATAAAGTTAAAATGATTTAACATGAAATTGTAATAGAGTTCGTTTCAAATCATCTTGTAGTGATCAAATCTCGAGGCAGATAACTCAACAAAAAATAATTATTATAAATAACAAGATAAATTATTATAATAGCTTATTTATTATTTAATAACTTGCTCTTAAAATAAGTGAAATATTGCATATAATGTCTACGATTATCTTCTGGTGTCTAGTTTATTAACTGTCAATCTATAAATTATCTATATAAGTTATAACTAAATAAGATGTGTGTAGAGTTAGTTCATTTAATTATCTTTTATTGTTATTTAATAAAAAATAAAACACAATTATTAGTAGGGTGACTGATTCCAAACTGAACAATAGTAACCAAATGCATGCTGGTCACATTAATGGAATCAGGAATATTACAGTGCTTCCTGATCCGTATGCTGTGCAGATGTTTGAGTACGGAATCTGGCTCTGGAAAAGTAATTCCGCACTCATTGTGTAAAGTGTAGAGTGAGTGGAATCCCTGGTGTTCCGGAGAGAACGTGGAACGGCAGAGAGTTCAGGGGCTTTTGTTGTCATCCCGGTGAGTTTTATCTGCTGCAGCCCGGGTGAAGCTGAGGCTCAGCTGAGGCAATTGTGTGTGTGTGTGTGTGTGTGTGTGTGTGTCTGTGTGTGTGAGATTGGGACCTGGTTCATCTCCACACTGCTATACTATTCAGTTATAATAATACACTCTCTGAGCTCAGAGACCAGCACTGTGTATTATTCTCACTGAATAATATCGCAGCTTATGGAGAATAAGTGGAGGCGCATTAATTGCTCGAGGAAAAGTGGGTGACGATTGTCTTAGTCTGTCTGTTCAAATCGTCAGCAACTCCAAAATCAACTCGCTTGTCTCCAGGAATGTAATCTAAGGGGTGGTTTGAAAGAGATAAGATGCAGTCAAAATATAAAGATAAATCTGAATAATATAAAAAAGCTGGAAATGTATTTGTTCACCATCAACTGGGTTTTACAAAAACAACGAAACTTTGTTTATTTGAGCTCGAGCTGTTTCTTCAGCTGGAGATTCTCATCGGTCTTCACAGCTGAAGTTCTCATTGCTGAGAAACCGAAAGACAGAAACACAGTTTAATGAATTGTCGTCACGCCTCCCTCCGGTACGCCTGGAACTACAGCCGACGCAGCCACCTCAAACTACAATTCCCAGAACCCCTCACTGCTTCACATCACTCAGGACCCCAACTGATCAACCTATCAGCACTCAGCTTCTCTAGACTTCTGATTTCACACTCACCTGTTCCTTGTTTTATGTGCTTGTTAGTTTAGTATATAAGTTGGGCTTTAGCTTAGCTTAGCTTCTCTGCGAAGTATCGTCTCTACTATGAGCGTTCCGAGCGTTCCTACATTGCCTGTTTACCTGCTTCCGTGTATGACCTGTTTTTCCGCCCTGGCCTTTATTTTTGCCTTGACCTTTTGTCTTGTTGTGGATCTCTGGTTTTTGGCTTCTTGCTCTGGTTTTTCGACTGTGATTGTGGATCAATCTTTTGCTATTAAAGATCTTAACTCAAGCCTCAAGACTTCATTATTGTCAGCTAGCTACGTGGCTAATGCTAATGTTATCAGCATGTAGCACCGTCAGATTTCCGTCACCCGAAATCATAAAATTAGAGTCAGACCCTCTGAGTGTCCAGCGCCGTTTATCCGTAGCCGGGTGAAGACAGAAGATTAGATTCAGACAGTCTGATTAAACTGATGATGATAAGCTGATAGTCAATCTCCTTTTTTCTGTCTCACTCTTTTTTTCTCTCACCCTCTTTTTTTTTTCCTTTTTCTTCCTCCTGCTCCCTCTCTCTCTTCTCCTTTTTATCAGGCCAAAGAGAGAGAGAGTGTTATGTAGGGCAGGTGCCTACAGGTCTGCTCCTCTGACTGCAGGTAGTGGCAGTATAAGGAACTGGATCAGAGAGATAATATAAAACCTTTTCCCTCTCTCTCTCTCTCTCTCTCTCTCTCTCTCTCTCTCTCTATTTCTCTCTCGATGTTCTGTTAGGTCAGGTGCTTCATTGGTATTGTAAATAAGGGCACCTTTATCCTGCCAAATGGAGCCAAATTAAAAAAAGGACTTCTGTACACCAAATGTGTAAATAATAATAATAATAATAATAATAATAATAATAATAATAATATGTAATGTGGTAGATAGAATGTTCAGTCCAACTTTAGTGCATGTGCATTCATGTCCTTTTCTTAATGTTTAAGCACAAGAGAAGTAGCTTGCCTGTGTTTCGTTATATTGGACTAAGGAATTTGGATAATGACAGTTAAACAATAGAACACAGAGGGAGTGTGTTATCGTGAAATAACATCACGGCTGTGATTTGGTGGCCGTAGATCATCACAGCCGTGATGTTATTGGCGATAACACACTCCTCGAGTGTTCTACTGCTTTAATACAACAGTTAAATAAATAAAGTAATAAATTAATAAACTGGATCGTGAACGCGGCGTTTAATATGTTTTAATGTTCGCAGTTCCTTCACCAAATTATAGTTCCTTAACGAGCAGCCTGTTGATAGGTCAGAGTAACGAGCTCCGCCCACTCGCCGCATAGCCGGCAGTTCGTTCTCCAGTTCGTTCTCCAGCTCCTTACACTAAACTCCCAAACTGTCATCACCACTGAGCAGCTTTTCAGTCAGCAGCTGTGACAGAAGAACAGCTAAACAACCTGGAATCAGCCAGAAATGAACCCAGCACCATTCGCCAAACTAAATGGGCTGTAAGATGCTTTACAGACTGGCTGGAACAAAACAACATTAATACTGATCTGGCAAAAACTGACAAAACTGAGCTGAACTTGATATTGTGGCAGTTTTATGTCTCAGTCTGATTTGGTCAGACTCTGAAGATCAGACTACACGTTTGGCGAATGGTGTTGGGTTCATTTCTGGCTGATTCCAGGTTGTTTAGCTGTTCTTCTGTCACAGCTGCCGACTGAAAAGCTGCTCAGTGGTGATGACAGTTTGGGAATTTAGTGTCGTCTCATCTTCAGAGTCATTTTCTGTTTGTGGCAAAGTAAGATGTAAAAACGTTCAACGTCTCCTACAGCTGTCAAAGTCATCGCTTAGCAACGGCATCTCAGTGGAGTGATACAGTGTTTGTGAAAAAAATGTGTTGTTATGGCAAAATACCAGCACGGTTAGAACAGCTTGCGTGGCCGGAACTACCTGTTGTATAATAGTGAGATAACCGACAGTGTTTATACACACAATAAATACAAAACCAATAAATATACAACGCAGAATAAACTAGAGACACAGAAGTGTTACCTACACAGACAGTCAGTCTGTGGGTGTGTCTTTCAGAACACAGAACACGCTGTGTTTGTGTGTTTGAGCAGCTTTCTTCTTCTTGCAGGAGAGCATACGTTTATTGATTGGTGCAGAATCAGGTTAGCAGGTTAGCGGTGGATGTGTAAATGTGTAAGTAGGTTTGGAGTGTATTAAAAGCGGCGTGTTGGAGTGTAATGGGCTCTTCCAGCCTTTCTCTCTCTGCGTCTCTACAGCCTCCCAGCGCTACCGTCTGATTGCATTTCATGCTCTGCAAGCACATTAGCCGTGTTAGCGTAGCGGTTTGAACTCTTTGCCTGCGTTTTGACTGTGTAGTTATGGCTTAAACGGGAGGGCAGTAAATTGTGGCTCTTAAACACCGGCCTGACCCCGCAGAGCTCCGGCATGATGAGGTGTGAACGCCGTGTCGAGGCTTTTCCGTGAAAACGTGGCAAAATAGTGGAAAACACTGCTCACCTGGCAAAAACGCCGTTCACAGGACAAACTTACTGAAAGCTCAGAGACCAGTTGGGTTATTTTCAGATCATCTTGCCTTTGAACAGAGGCCGCTGGAGCATTTCTGAAAGAAGAGAAAACACCGGAGCAGATACACGACTGGAAAAGTACAAGTAGAAACAACAAAATAAGTACATGCTCACACACATACTGACATTTAGTTTGGGGTGATGTAATGGGTCATTAACAACCTGAGGCAGTGCATTTTAATGGGTTAGATTAGCAGCTCTGAGATGCACCTGTGCTCAGGGTTAATGGGGAGAGGTTTTTACCGCCTGTGTTTACTACCTGTGGTCCACCAGTCAGTCTGCTCAGCATGCAGCTGCATGTGTTGTTGGGCAGGCCATGCTTGGTGAGCTTCTATATGATCTTGGTGGGCTGACGCTAAAGGCCGAGTTCAGGAAAAATATGTGAACGTGGGCGTTACAGTTTCCCAAGTGATAGAAAGCAGCATAAAGAGTACATCATACACTTCTCTATTTGGACCATATGTGAGCTGCAAAAGGTCCAGTGAGCCAAGATGTTGCTGTTGATGAATGTGAGTACTAGGTTCTCCGGGCAGTTCATGGATACCGAAGTAAAAGCTATTCAACAGAAGTCAGCCTGGATTTCTTTTTATAGAGTGGAGTGAAGATGAAGCTTTTAAAGCATTGTGGAATAATGTTGGGTTTCCATTCAGACTTTATGCAAATGATATGTGCGTTTATGAAGTTTCTGCAAAAAAAAAGGGAAGAAAGTCGTGTTTCCATCCAATACAGTTATGCAGTAGATGGAAACAGCGTCCACTACACTTATCTGGGAATGTAAACGCACCAGACAGTTCTGGGAACACGTTATGTAGAGCCACTTTCCAAACGGGCTTTGGATTTGGTGATTTTGAATGCTGAAGCAACCTGTGAAAAGCTGTCTGTAGGAATCATGGAATCACGTGAATTATGGCCTAATATGTTTGTTTGAAAATCCCTTTTTGCATTTTGGCTTCAGCAATATTCTGACTTTTCCACTTTAAAATGATTTGCATATTGTTTTTTTTTGTTTGTTTTTTTTTTTCAATTAAGCTTTTTTTTGCTCATTTTCAAAATTCACAGAACTGGTAGATGGGAAAACCTGTTAATGACCTGTTACAATGCGAAAATAACACATTGAAGGATGAGATGGCAGAGTTTGCCTGTTGTGGTACTTGTTGTATTTTCTATTGTACTTTCTGTTGTAGTAACTGTTATAATACATGTTGTGTGTTGCAGTACCTGTTATAATATGTATTATAGTATGTATCTGTTGTAGTAGCTACCTGTTGTGGTATGTATTGTACTTCCTGTTGTAGTATCTGTTGTAGCTGCTATAGGACCAGTTGTAGGATGTAGTTTAGTATCTTTCTTACTGTTTAATATACTTTCTATTGTAGTACATGTTATAGTATGTATTGTAGTTTTAATTGTGGTATCAGTTATAGTAATGTTGTAGTATATATTGTTGTATCTGTTGTAGTTCCTGTTGTATTTCTGGTCGCGGTACCTGTGATTTTACTGTTGTATTACCTCTTGCAGTTCCTGTTGTCATAGTCTTGTAGTATCTGTCTAGCACTCATTGTAGTACCGGCTGTTTTATGGTTGTAGTATCTGTTGTAGTAATAGTGGATAATTCATGATGATGTGAATTTGTTGAAAAGTTTCTCTTATTATTTATTGCAGAACAAGAGCAGAAGATTGGAAACTAAATGTAAATGTAATTACTATGTAATTCATTTTGTAGTTACTTTTATATAATATAAAAAATTCAGAAATTGCTTTAGGCTTCTGAGGGTTAAAGCAATACTCAAGTTGTAGTGTTCTAGATACATCTGGCCAGGTAACCTGATAGAAAATCCACCCTACTTGCACTGAGTTTCATTGTTTTGGTTGCTGAAGCTTGTGTAGAAGGTATTGAGTTTGGCAGTGAGGTTGTTGATGCAGGTGATGCTGATTTTGTTTCTCTTGTGGTTTGTTAAAGTCTGCATCCCTTGTTGAAACAAGGTGCTCTGAATCAGCCACACATAAACCTAAGGTCATCATGCTCAAGCACTGGCTAGAGGGGTGTGAAGCCCCCCAGCATTGGCCTGTGGAACAGTGTAGCTGTGTTCTCTGTAATGATCGATCACCATGAATATCTTCGAGATGAGTTGGTGAGAAGTTCGTGATCCAACACTAATCATCCAACATCAGTACCTGACCTTTCTAATGCCCTTGTGGCTGAATGCAATCAAATCCTCACAGCAATGTTCCAACATCTTGTGTAAAGCTTTTACTGCAGCAAAGAAGGAGAAACACTCTATCAATACACTTGTCTACAAACGTTTGGACGTAGATTTATTAACCCTAGAAAGGCCAAGACAGTTACTTTGACAGTTGAATTTTTGAGACGTGATTATTTTGGCAGAATAAAACCTCCCTGTTCGCTCTTCGCTGACGTTTACTAACTTAGTGCATATTTTAGTCTGACAATGTGATGAGATCAATATTATAAAGCAAAACAAAATAGGTTTTGGGTATTTCTGTCTCATAAAGCTGTCCAGCAAACTTGCAGCTGGGAAACAAAGTACAATCCATAACAGAATAAAACAGCAATAGAGCAGGACAGGTCGGACAATAAAAGCTGGGGTATAAAAACCAGACAAATGTGTTATAAAGTTTTGCTTCACTGGAAATATGTGGTAAAAGAGGTGCTACATCTCGACAGATATGAGACATGAGCACACTCGAGCAGCAGCAAGGGGAGAGTACAGTGCTGAGGATGGTCATTTTTATGTTTTATTGTCGTTTACATTCACTTAAAGAAAAACACTGTTAATGTTAAGTGTGTCATCCACCTACTACAGCATTCTTATGGATTAATGAATAAATAAGGATCAAAACTCAATTTATATTCTTCATTTTGACGTTTCTTCCTCCCAATATAAGTTTTTATTTATTTTTATTTTTTTAACAATACTGGTTTTTCCAGTTATTCTCTTTTGTGTGGTATAAAAATTTTACATGCTTTCTACATCTTATGTTTAGTATTAATCCTGAAGGAAGTTGCAGAGTTACAGAGGTGACAACAGATCTTTAGAAATCACTTTAATTTATGAGGAACTATTAGATTTACACGACTCTTACAAGAGACTTAAATGCTATGGGTTTGCAAATGTTCACTTGAGTGGAAGTGAGGATTTATGTATGTTGTAACTTATAATAGTCATTCTACAGAAACGTCCACTTTTGTGTCCCTAGTGTTTAAACATCTGTTACACTTGAAAACCATGTTAGAGTTACAATTTATTTATATTTTTAACAGTTACACCTTCTTGAGCCTCAATTTAGCAATATTAGTTTTTAAATCAATTATCTAGAATTCCAAACACCACAGAAGAGCTCGTCCTCACAGTCATGTGTGAAGGCTGAGGCCATATTTTTATATTTTGAGGTAAAAAAACATGTTTTTCTGCAGTTTAACTGCAATAATCTATACATGGCTATGAAATATATGAATTAAATGACAAAGAAAACAAAAGCCAAATAAATATTATAAAATATATAATGAAAGTTGTTCCCAGGAGTCGTGTCACTGGTGTTAAGTCACACTGATGACATCACTCGACTTCCTTTTACCCATTTTCTGAGGATCTATGAAGAAAAGCTCATGGTGAGTCTGTGTCTTTCAGTTATCAGAGATTTTCTCATTTAGCTCATGATTTCATATGAAGCTTTTAGCTGAAGTCACTGGTGTGACCGACTTTATTCTGAGGTCATTGTGAAAAAATAGAATACAAATGGATTAAATTCCATATTTTAGTGGATATTCCATGATTGACAACATGTGGTTTGATGCTCTGTAGCAGTTATTTTGTAAAATGCATTGTTCATTAAAATGTCTCTGGTGTTCCTTTATTATGAGTAACACCAATGAGGATCAGTAACACCAGTGACTCCTATAGATAAAGTGGACGTTTCTGTAGAATGACCCATAAGCCATCTGTAAATCCTCGATGGAACCTTTGAACACTGATCTGCTGTCTATGTTTTGAATACAGTGTGACGGTCAGTGCTTTCAACCAGGAGTGGTTGAAGGAGGGCTTTCTTAGGGTTTTATGAAGGATGCATAAGGAGATGAACCCCACATTAATATGATTCCAGTGAAAACCGTGTTCGTCCGTGGCAAATTGCTCCAATCATTTCAGTGTCGGAGCTAAACAATGGATTTCCTTTACAGTCAAAGGAGCATGAAGCCTTCTGTGGGGGGTTATATATGGGAATGCGCACAAAGAGATGGAAAAAAGAAACCTGAATTCAAAGTCATTACAATGCTTCATTGCTCTATTTTCTAATTTATCAAGATTAATGATAGGCAGCAAAGAAACATATACTCCAAGGAATTATTTAATTTGGCGGAGTGTAAAATAAAGTAGAGCTGGAAGACGAAGAGGAAGCACCTCAGAAAATTCCCAGCAGACTTTGGGCTCCTGCTGAGTTCTCTTATAGAAAAAGATGAAAAGAAGGTGTTTTATATTACAAATCTGCCTGATTAGTTGCCTATTTTTAACGTAGGAGTGAAAGGTCAGTGTATGTGTTTTCTTTTATCTCCACCACACATCAGATGGACGGATGACAGCTTTAAAAGGTCCATATCACAGCAAATCAAATTCTCCTTGCTTTTTTTGAAACAAGAGTTTGATGCAGTGAGTACACATTGTTCAAGTTTCAAAACGTGCCATTCCATACAGTCCATATGTGGCAATTAAGCTGCAAAACAGCCTATTTTGAATTCATCATGGTTGTGATGTTACAGCCATGGACACATTTACATATGGCCATGCATTTAGTCTACACCAAATTAGCTTCACCTATTTTTCCTGACCTGATGATGAGTGTTGTTCCTGCAGACAGGCTGTAGCATTATTGGAGTGGAAGTATTTAAACATTGTGCTGTTCCTGGCTGTCGGGAAGCAAATACATCACTGCAGTGTTCCATTGCAGGGTTTAGAAAGAGGTTTCCCTTATTAATTCTGCCCAAACGTGGAATTTTGTTCCACATTTTAGCTCAGGCTGCTTTTTGAATCGTCCACTGTACAGAGCAACCAGTGAGTGCGTTTACATGCACTCAATAATCTGATCATAATCAGATTTCTGCAGTAATCTGATTACTTAAATGGTCATGTAAATAGCACACTCTGATTTCTTAGATCGGAGTAAAGTCTAGAAATCTGATTAAAAATCCGATAAAGAGGCTGGATTTTAGCTCAGTAATCAGATTTCTCAGTGCATGTGAACTCTTACTCTGATTTCTTTTTGGATTTCTCAGTCTGAGCATGTGCAGAACAGACTGCAGCAGCGGAAATAAGCGAGCAGCGTCGCCGTGAGACGCAGCAAAACATTTTTGGAGCGACGCTGAAACAAAGTTCAAAGTTTCAAAGTTGGTGCGATGTTTTAAAAAAATGCTGCAGCATGAAGTTTGAGTTTTATGTTAAATTTACATCACGTCTTCTTCTGTGAGTCTATTGGCTGGTTGCAAAGCAGAAATCTGATTACTGTCTGGCTCATGTAGACCTGGAGTTATGCATTATCTGATTACTTAAGTGCATGTAAACACATTGATCGGATTACGGAAAAAAAAAATCTAATTTTCTGCAGTTATCAGATTATTAAGTGTATGTAAATGCACTCAATGAAAACAGAGCTCATTTACATGTATGAGTTTTAAAAGCACAGTAGCAAAAACGTTTAATTGTAAGGGCTAAAAAGTTGTAAAATCGTTTTGTAAAAATGTTTTTTTTTTTTTTTAAGTGTAAAAACACATGTTAAAAGTGGATTTCAGGAGAATAAAAAGTGCAGGATATGGGCCCTTTAATGTCTGTGTGGACTCACCCCAGTTAGCTGCAGTGCTGAAACGGCCATCTGACGCTGTCAGGAGTGATTTTTATCCTTTTTTGTGCTTTGTGCTGACTGTCCAGCACCCCAACTCTCTCTCTCTCTCTCTCTCTCTCTCTCTCTGGTCTTGTCACAGCGTGTATGCTGGGTCGTGTTAAAAGTGGGCCAGGGGAGGCGCTTCTCCACAGCAATCTGGCAGAAATGGATCTCCGTGGCTAAGTACATAATACGACAGTCTGGAGAATTGGTGGGGCTGGACTGTGTGTCAGGGTGTGTGACGTGTGACTGAAGGCTTCAGGGCAGAGTTAAAAACCCATTCAGACTCGTTCAGAGCCGTTGAAACTGCAGTTAAAAGCCTCTCGCTGGGCTGCTGTGGGTGCTGTATTCTCAGCTGTATTTGCTGATTCAAGAGTAAAGTACGGAAACTGGAACAATAAACAATAAAACAAACAATAACGTGCAAAACAGGAAGACATTTAAAACACCACACACGGTATTTTATACGATGAATGACGTCATGAATGTTTCAGGGGTTCTTCTGTGAATGTTGGATAGATGGTAGTTGATGAGGCCTCGTATGCATTTGGGTTAGTTGGGGGAGATAAAGTTGGGTGTTGGCTGTAAAGTCGGCTGTATATTTCATTTATTTTGTGGGTTTTTTCTGTCTGTTTTCATACTTTTGTATTGTATATTGTGTTTTTAGTTTTATTTGTGTGTTTACCTGCCCAGGGATGCAGATGGAAATTGGGTTGTTACCTGACTCTTCTCTTTCGTGATTAATGTATTTTGTGAATGGTCCCTGACAAAATAAACATCATAAACAAAGCTAAACTTTAGTAAACGCAGTGGTCACATAGAACCAAGATGACTCAAAGAACCATTTTAATACTGGAGTTCATGAAATGGTTCTTTTAATGTTTGACATTCAAATTATGCCGCAGTTGCCTCTGCAAAGTGTAGATGCATATGTTTTATTATATTGTCTATCATTATTATTATTATTATTATTATTATTATTATATATCATTTTCTATTAATCAGTTATTATAGTCATTTTAGCCTACATGAATACCATATGACTTCATAATAATTAGGGCTGATTTTGGGGAACATGTTTTAATTGTAGTATTTCAGACCAATATTACAATTTACATGTGATCATTAAGCCCCAAAACACTATTTTTTATCTTGAGGCTTTGAATGCTGAATGTAGTGTGCCATACTGTAATGTAAGATTTAATTAAAATGACAGCTGTTGTGATTTAAATTGCACTCTTTCCCATTACAGTTTTTACTCCTGAATGGCTTCCACTATGTGCTCTGTTTGGGTCTTTTCGCTAAGAGTGTGTGACACTGTAATGATTGTAATCTACAAATGTTTGTGCTGAAGAGGGCAAATACAGCGGAGTGGGGTAGTATAGTGTGTGTAAAAATGGCAATATAGTAAAGTATTATATAGTTCAGTATGGTATAGCAGAGTACAGTATAGTATACTCTTATAGCGCAGTATTGTATAGTACAGTACAGAACAGTACAATTTGGTACAAGATAGTATAGCAAAATATAGAATACTACAGAATAGTACAGTACTGTATAGTACAGCCTACAGTGTTATAGTACAATGCAGGGCTCAGCTTTTTTCAGACAAGCAACCTGAAAGTTCATTGTTCCAAATTTCTACTGTCTTTGTATTTTAAGGTGTTATTCAAATATAAATAAGCACACCATGTGTATATAAATTTCTACCACGGGATTGTATTTCTATTTTATTATAAATACGTTCGCATTAAGGTTTGCATGCATAAGTTAGAAATTATGTTAGAGTAAATATTATCTTCTGCAAGCCACATGAATACAGTACTGGCTACAAAGTTCCATTCCAATTTTAATTTGAAGCTCTGTCTCATGTGGAGAGTCGGTGAAAGGTTTTTCTCCTTTAACCGTATGATGTGCTGTTGTGACTAACTTGGTCAACCTGGAATCTGCTTCACTGTTCATTCGTCGAGCACACATGTCCAGTGGTTCAGACGTGCTAGCGGCTTCGCTGCTGTACACACAATGTGAGAGATGTGATGCTTGAGTGACTGTTTTCTAAAAGATATGGTTTCAACAAAAAAGAACCACTTTATCTGGGATTTTCCCTACAAGCTTTACAGAACATCTCAGGTACAGAGGGGTCAAAATCAACCCATGGAAACTGAGTTTTCCATGAGGGAATGAAGCTCGCTTTGATTCGTTTGATTGCTGCTGTCCCAATGTTACATTTTACTTGTCCCGAGCATTTTTCTGTTGTTTTTCTGTCAAACTCTTTCTCGTACTCTAAACTGGCACTCACTGTAATGTATTTCTGTTCATCCCATTTCTGGAAAGCTGCTTTTAGAGCAGTGGCGGTTGGAGGGAGCCATACATAAATATGTAAATAGATAGAATATGCGTGTTGTTGTCAGGAATCTGTTGTGGTCCTCTGGATTAAACTGGTAACAGTGGTCACTGTAGCGGCTCTCCAAGTAAAAGCACAAACACGGTCACTTTAGCACGTCTTGAAGGTTGGAAAGTGAACCGCTGAGAAGTTTACAGGCTCGAATGATTTTCCATCGCGAGCTCTGAGGCTTTCTGGGTCAGATAAAAACATCGTTGGAGAAGAAAAGAGCGAGAGGAGGCAGAAGACAGCGGCACCTCAGCCCCCTTCAGTCTGAACCGTGTAATCAAAAGCATTTTTCAACACTTCACTGAAATGCGATTATTAGGAGGAGTTGTAAGTGGAGGAGGTTTGGGGGCGGGTGCAGAGGGAGCGAGCGGAAAAAGTGTTCAAAGTAAGTAAGCAAAGCTCAATCCTGCTCGCAGTTTTTCAAACGCTTTTATGCTCACATTGACTCCTTGCAGCTTCCCGTTGCTTGATCAATACACAAATGGCGTCGTTTTTGCTACTGAGTTAGATGTAGCTGGCTCTAAGTGGCTCTGAGTGGTGGGCGAGTTTCTCTCTCTCTCTGTCTCCGGGCAGAAGTGATTGACGGCTCTTGGTGTAACCCGATATCTGCAGATCCTCTCAGGCTGATCGGACACGCTTCTGAAAGATGCCAAAGACAGAGAGATACATACTCCACAGTTGATCATGTGTGGTGATCTTGCCTTCATTGCTGTATATGAGGACAAACACTGTTTAAAAGCATTTCATCATTGACCTCATTTTTTTTTTTTTTTATTAAAGTCTTTGATGTAGCAAGTAAACACTCCCATACGGTCCTTATCTCGATGCTGTCCAATTTTTTTGTTGTTTCACTTTTTATTTTCCTACGTCATGTGAACACAAGTCATCTTTTACATGTGTGAAAATGTGATGATGAATGGATCAATAGAAACGCTCCAATATTACATGGAACAAAATTTCTTTAAATTATCTTGCATTTAAATTTACATATGTTTGGTGCTGTTTAGGAGACATTATTTTTGGACACTAGGCTGCAAAAACACCCTGTTTTGAATTAATCATAGTTTGCTCTGTCATCATTATGTGACCCTTAAACACCATAAACATGCCCCTTCAGCCTTCAGGTGTCAGGCTCCACCCACTGAGTCTGCAGTTTAGCCCCACCAATTGAGTCTAGAGCAGTTTAGCCCCACACATAGAGTCTAGAGCAGTTTAGCCCAACCCATTGAGTCTAGAGCAGTTTAGCCCCACACATAGAGTTTAGAGCAGTTTAGCCCCACACATAGAGTCTAGAGCAGTTTAGCCCAACCCATTGAGTCTAGAGCAGTTTAGCCCCACACATAGAGTCTAGAGCAGTTTAGCCCAACCCATTGAGTCTAGAGCAGTTTAGCCCCACACATAGAGTCTAGAGCAGTTTAGCTCTGCCCATAGAGTCTAGAGCAGTTTAGCCCAACCCATTGAGTCTAGAGCAGTTTAGCCCCACCCATTGAGTCTAGAGCAGTTTAGCTCTGCCCCTTGAGTCTAGAGCAGTTTAGCTCTGCCCCTTGAGTCTAGAGCAGTTTAGCTCTGCCCATTGAGTCTAGAGCAGTTTAGCCCTGCCAATTGAGTCTAGAGCAGTTTAGCCCCACACATTGAGTCTAGAGCAGTTTAGCTCTGCCCATTGAGTCTAGAGCAGTTTAGCTCTGCCCATTGAGTCTAGAGCAGTTTAGCCCCACCAATTGAGTCTAGAGCAGTTTAGCCCCACACATTGAGTCTAGAGCAGTTTAGCTCTGCCCATTGAGTCTAGAGCAGTTTATCCCCACCCACCCATCCAGCTTACAGCAGTTTAGCCCCACCCACCCATCCAGCCCACAGCAGTTTAACCCTACTCAATGAATGTACAGTAGCCCACTGAACCTAAAGCAACCTAAATCCTGCTCATTCCTGTTGAAGTGATGTGCAGTGTTGTCCCTGCAGCCAGTTTGTAGCAGTGTTAGTGGATGGAAGATGTGGGGAAAACTATTAAACGCTGTACTGTTTCTGTCTGTCAGGATGAAAATAGATAGTTGCAGTTAATAAAAATAGATCGAAGTTTATGAATTTGTGTATTAGATCATTATTGAAGGTGTGGCTTTAAAGACATACCTGGTATTGCTAATTGGTTGCTGTTCACTTTCATTTGTTGCCAGCAATAATTCTAATTTTATTAAATGAACCATACTGTGCTTAGATTTATAGAGTGGCGGTATTTTAAGATTCGAGATTAGTTGTTATCGGATGGATTTCGTACGGCTCTGTTTGTGTGTGTATTCAGTAATAGACAATAAGGTGCATCATGTAGTGAAAGACAAGACTATCGCTGTAAAAGATGGAAGCACCAAATGTCATAAATCATGATATAAGAGATCTACAGCAGTGCTCTGTACATGGCATTTGCAAGTATGTCAATGGAATCAGGTCAAAATGAATTTATCCAATTTATGGGTGGAGCATAGCGAGATCAGCTATTTGGATGTGGGAAATCTGATCTTTGTTGAAGTTTAATAGCCATTTGGCTGATTTTTTCCGCTTTGTCACAGTGCTGGCATTGGGAATTCGTCACGGTTAATACCACACTCCACCATACAGACTCCACCATGCTGAGCTGCTCTGAGTGGTTGGTGAGTCTCTCTCTCTCTCTCTCTCTCTCTCTCTCTCTCTCTCTCTCTCTCTCTTTCTCTCTCTCTCTCTCTCTCTCTCTCTCCATGTGGAGGAGATTGACGGCTCTTGGCGTAACCCGAGATCTGCGGATCCTCTCAGGCGGATCGGAGCTCCGACAGGAGCATGCGCACGCTCACTCGTTTCATGGAACTGAGAAAATTCCCGCAAAAGACAGAGCGATACACACTCGGGCTCCTCCCTGCCTCCGCCTGTTTCCCTTTGAAAGTGTGACAGCTACATATTACTGAGTCCAGACCAGACTGCCAAAACTCACCTGCTACTGCTGCTCTCTACTTTCTATGACTCTGCTGGGAATATAAAATGTGTCTGTCATGCGGTTTGGCACCTAATAAAGCCGGTGTGTGTGCAGCAGCGCCTTTATTTTGTTCCCTCGAGGGTGAATTGTAGCCTAAAAAACACGCAATCTGTGTCTGTGTGATGGAGTACAGCGCATGTCTGTGATTGTCTGCACACCTGATTGATCTCCATGATACGTATGCGCACCCTGCCTGTTAAATTTTGGGGACACTCTGCCTCCTTTTCAAATTGTCTGTCTTCTGTATTTGATTTTTACCAGTATAAATCAGTTTAAACTGCACTATGTAAGATTTTTGTTTTGTTAAAATTGAAATAAACAGCATAACTGAGTCTGGAGGCTCTACGAGTCACCAGTAAAGCCTGAAATAAGATGTCTTAACAGTAGTAATCAGTAATAGTAGTAGATAATAGATCATTCACTTGCATCCTCTGAGGACACGTCCATCACCAAGTTCTCTTTGAATTGGCACAACCGACATTACAAAATATTTTACTGCATGTTGTATGCAGATACGCGTTTCCATCAGAGGCGTCTCCAAATCCCCAAACGCTGCAGAACTTACAAAGTGTGGCTTTAAGTCAGAAAAATACCTGTGCTGGTTTGGCTAATATAAAACAGTTATTAACATGAGAGCTTTGAGGCTGAATCTCTAGAATTGCCTAGAAAACAGTCCCTAAGTTAGCTTAGGCTAATAGCTTGACCTTCACATGTTGTTGCTAAAATGTGGGGACACCTTGCCTTCTTTGGTCATTTCCCGAGTAATACTGTCTTTGAGAGCCTTGAGGCTGAAGCTTTAGCATTACCACAATAGCTTTAGTAAGCCTTAACATAAGACAGCTATTTGATAATCCTTTGGGTATATTCACCGTAAACACTCAGCTTCATTACCATGAAATTGTCTTTCTTGGTATGAAGTGATGCTGTAGTGCTCCAGGCTGGTCTCGGACTCAAGTCCAGGCTTCTTTTTGTTGTCTCAGGCTTTTCATGGACTAGTATTTGAACTTGGACTTGGTCTCGGCCACTGATCTGGCCAGATACCAGCTACCACTCAGATGTATAAATTAATTTCTATCTTCTTATGTACAAAAGGAGCTAAACTAAACTAAATCAACGGGTCTGGATTTTGGGTGTTTTCTTCAGCCAGCTGAATCAGAAAGTGACCACATTTGTGTCTGTTAAAGCATTTTCACACTTAAATACACTACAATGCCGATGCAACTTTACTGGTAATGTTTTGGCTTTTTGTTGTTTGTACTTGTTGGCCTTAAACGGTGTTTGCTAATGTTCATATTTGTAATCAAAGTCTCTTTAATCTTTTTAACTCCGTGGAACCACCAGTGCTTCCAAAACGCACTTCGTCATATTCTTTACTTTATAACTTCCATATTTCATAAGCTTCATTCTAAAGGTGAGGTTCCTTCAATTTTGTGGCTGTTTTGTGAAGAAAAATGTGAAGATCTAAAAGCGTTTTATTTAATATGTTCAACTGTTTTAAACTGACAAAGCAAACATGCTCATTTTTAAGCCTTTAGACTTTGTTTCTTCTTCTTTTTCTGCTTCTGTTTCTTCTTCTGCTTGTTTTTCTGGTTCTGTTTAACCTTTTTAACTCCGTGGAACCACCAGTGGTTCCAAAACGCTCTTCGTCATATTCTTTACTTTATAACTTATATATTTCATAAGCTTCATTCTAAAGGTGGGTGTAATATTACAGCTGTCACTGTCTTCTTTCCAGTCAAATCGATAGGTAATGTAATTTTAAAACATTTTATAATAAAAAAAAAGCTGAACAATTTTTTTTTTTTTTCTACTGAAAGTCGACCCATTGACCCCTGATCTCAGATCTTTTTAGAAAAAAATTTCACGGCTTTCAGCAGTAAATCGTAAGCATATAGCAATATGTTTATGATCATAAAACACATTTTCTGTTCATTTGAGGGGAGCTTTTACAAAAAAACCCCAAAACTTTACATTTATTTCATGCAGTCACTGAATAATCTGCCTTATGATTTGGTCATATAAAATCAGATGGAAACACTGAAACATACCTATGAGTATAAGAGGTTAAATCTGACGATGTCCTCAGAGTAAAGGCCAAAAAGCTCCTTCATCGCTGAAACGTACTAAATACACTCCCCTCACAAAACTGAAGACTGATTTGCTTTGCTAGTCTTGATGTGTCACTTTTACGCAGCAGCAGCCACAAACACACACAGGATAGACTTGCCGCTTCTCTCTAAAATAGCCTAGAAAATATCCTCCTGTGATGTTTTCTCTCTCTAAACTAAGCTAAACCCAACCATGAAAACAAAAGCAGAGCAGAAACGTTCCACACCAGCTGTAATCTAGACTTCACTGTACTGTACGATGAGCTTCTGTTCAAATCCAGCTTGTGTTCGCTCTCAATCCTTTCCTGTTTAATTAGGCATTAATTCTGTTGTCCTAAGTGAATCTGTAGAGGTTGTGGATCAGTTTTAAATGACTCCTCCAAACAGTTTGAAAAGACCAAGAAATTTGGAGTAGACGTAGTTGAAGACTAGAGCCGGGTCTCAGTTATGACTTGGCCTTCCTCTCATTTTGACTCAGTTTCAGCCTTTCTAGGTCTTGACTCTCTGATTTGACAGTTTTCTTGATCAAACAATAATTAATAGCACATAAGGAAACTCTTTAGGTCCAGCTGAAAGGTTTGGGAGCTGATGAGTGCTGATGAGTGCCCGTTTGGCATTATCCCTGAGGTGGCATCGTCACTCACGATCTGTGTGTGTCGGACCGTTTTCCTGTAAATAAACCTAGTTTGGCTTTAATATGTTAAGCTATTTCAAACCAACAAAGAACAGTTGTTCATTTATTACAATGTTTTGAAACGTAATTCCCAAGGTGGGATTTTGGCAGTTTGTTCCTTCAATTTTGTGGCTGTTTTGTGAAGAAAAATGTGAAGATCTAAAAGCGTTTTATTCAATATGTTCAGCTATTTTAAACTGACAAAGCAAACATGCTCATTTTTAAGCCTTTAGTCTTTGTTTCCTCTTCTTTTCTCTTCTGTTTCTTCTTCTGCTTGTTTTTCTGGTTCTGTTTCTTTTTCTTCTGCTTCTTCTTCTGTTTTTCTTTGATTCTGCTGCTGCTTTTGATTCTTCTATTTCTTTTTTTCTTGTTTCTACTTTTTTATTTCTCTATATCTTTCTCTCTTCTTTTCCTCTCGTTGTTGTTTTTGTTGTTGTTGTTTTTGCTGTTCTTCTTCTTCTTCACTGCTTTTCTCCTTTTCTTTCTTGTATTATGTCCTCTCCCTTTACTGGAATGGAGGCTCCTCTTCCCGTTAGCCACCCACCCCTGACCGCACCACACCACACACACACACACACACACACACACAAACACACACTGACCCTTCGTGTATTAATCTCTGTGTGATGAGGAGCAGGCCCTTGGTGTCCTTGGCTTTCTCTCTATCTCTCTCTCTCCGTCTCCAGTCTCCAGGGGGATGATGGGATAGCTAGCGCTCGCGCTAATCACTGCATTTGCCTAAAAGGCGTCTTTTTTGTTTGTGGGCTAGCGCCACACACTCCTAGCTGAGTGTAATGCGCTTCCTTCCCCCTTCATTCATCTCCGCGGCAACAGCGTGTCAGCGTGTGAGGGGAATGCAGAGCACTGGGGTGAATGCATTTGTATGTGTGTGTGTGGTAACATTAGGCACTCAGCCAGACGTATTTACTGTCAGTGCTAATGTGCAGGGTTAGAATCCTACAGCCGCGTCACTTCGAGTAGTAAATACAAAGAATCCCGTTTATAATTTGACTTTTAAATTACGCAACCTGCATCACGCAAAGCTGAAAGAAACGAATTATTCATGTAGCGCTTTGTAAAAACATCGCAGGGCGCGCTTGTATTAGAAGCATTGCTCCATTATTTTGGTTAGTGTTTGATTAAACTGAAGCCAATTTCATTGAAAACGTTCACACAGTTTCTTAACAGGCAAAGCTAAGCGTTTACTGTAATGTTTTCACTGATTTTTATTACTCTTTTTATTACTCTTTTTAAAGCTTCTCTGTAATAACTGTACATTAGCAGCCATAGTTTAATGGCTGTAGTTTGGTAATGACAGTAGTTTGATGTCTGGGTTGATCTTCACCCTGTGACTTGTCACTCCAGCAGCTGTGCTCTTCATCGTGAAAATGACGTGTTGTAAAATCATACCTTTGTCCTCTCATGAGAAGCAATTGTGACTACAGCCTTTTATAAACGCTTGAAGGTTACGGCCTGGTTACCTCAGACGACCACTTGCTCATCACTATATATATAGCGTTTACAGATATATCACACTTGAAAAACATGTTAGGATTACAGTTTATAGTTTAAAATAAAACAATGTTATTTTAACAGTTATACCTTCTTGAATCATCAATTTAGCAATATTGGTTTTTAAATCAATCATATAGAATTCCAAACACCACAGCAGAGCTCGTCCTCACAGTCGTGTGTAAAGGCTGAGGCCATATTTTGAGGTAAAAAAACATGTTTTTCTACGATTTTAACTGCAATAATCTATACATGACTATGGAATATATAAATTAAATGACAAAGAAAACTAATGGCAAATAAGTATTATATAATATAATACATAATGGAAGTTGTTGTCCCCAGGAGTCGTGTCACTGGTGTTACTGCATAACAAAAAATCTCTTATTTTGAAATAAAAGTCACACTGATGACATCACTTGACTTCCTTTTACCTGTTTTCTGAGGATCTATGAAGAAAAGCTCATGGTGAGTCCACTGTGTCTTTCAGTTATCAGAGATTTTCTCATTCAGCTCATGATTTCATATGAAGCTTTTAGCTGAAGTCACTGGTGTGACCGACTTTATTCTGAGGTAACTGTCAAAAAATAGAATACAAATGGATTAAATTCCATATTTTAGTGGATATTCCATGATTGACAATATGTGGTTTGATGTTCTGTAGCAGTTATTTTGTAAAATGCATTGTTCATTAAAATGTCTCTGGTGTTCCCTTTATTATGTGGAACACCTCACAGGGTGAGGATCAGTAACACCAGTGACTCTTATGGATAGTTAAAAAGTGGACTTTCATTATATATATTATAAAATTTATTCAGCGTTAGTTTTCTTTACCATTTAGTTTATATATTCCATAGTCATGTATAGATTATTGCAGTTAAAATAGCAGAAAAACATGTTTTTTTACCTCAAAATATGGCCTCAGCCTTTACACATGACTGTGAGGACGAGCTCTTCTGTGGTGATTGGAATTCGATATGATTGATTTAAGAACCAATATTGCTAAATTGTTAAAATAACTTGCTCTTTAATTTAAAATATACATAAATTGTAACCCTAACATATTTTTGAAGCGTAATATATCTGTAAATGCTAGGGACACAAAAATGGACATTTCCATAGAATAACTAAACTAATAATAATAATAATAATAATAATAATAACAATAATAATAATAATAATAATAATAATAATAATAATAATAATAATAATAATAATCATTACTTTGGAACAGTGACTCTTCATCTCTCTTTTAATGAGTAGAGTCTGATGCTGAACAGTGGCTTCCCCACAGTGAAAGTGAGGGATTTTCACCATGTTCCATTTACTCAGACCCCACATCCATCACTCCACCTCGGCCCACAGGTGTGTGTGTGTGTGTGTGTGTGTGTGTGTGTGTGTGTGTGTGCGCGTGGACGCAAACCTTTGCCACACACACTCTCCAGGTCCTCCAGACACCCCAATAACTCATCCTCCGCCTGATGGATGCTGCCGGATGTGTCTGGGAGGGGTGAGGGAGGGTTTTAGGGAGTTTAGTTTGAAAGTGTTTCTCTCTGATCTTTCACTTACACACAGAGCCTCAGCACCAGTGAGCGTCAGTGCACACTGCAGTGAGAGCTGGTTTGATGCTGCTTCCACAGATGGAAAACTGACAGATGATAGTCTTTTGATGTTTAGAGGTCGAGCTCATTAACAAACCTGAGGAGAATGTTCTTCTTTAGACTCAGATTCAGAGTCAGATATATAGGTGTGGTCACTCAGAAGGCAAATGAAGTCCAGGCTCCCCACACATACATATCTCTAATTTTATGAGTTCTATACGTATATATGTACACTTGACATATACTAGTGTATGTCTATCATAGACACATTATACATTGCATTTTTCTAGCTTGACTCTTTGAACCTTCTTTTGAAGCATTCTTATGACAAAATTGGGTCAAATTGCTGTAGCCCTCGCATTCAAGGTAGATATGTATATTATACTGTGATATTAAGGCCACATTAATGTGATCATGGACACTTCGAAATACCGTCACTGCAATTTAGTCAAAGAGACGCAGTTTCATCTGAGATTTTATTCTGGTGACGCTTTATTTTGAGTGTCCTTTTCATATGAAACCAACACTCAACAGACTGTCAGTAACATCAAAAACATGTAAGGGTTAGGACTAGGTTTTAAATTGAGGTTAAGGTTAGGATTATGGCCAGTGTGAGGGTTAGGACTAGGTTTTAAATTGAGGTTAAGGTTAGGATTATGGCCAGTGTGAGGGTTAGGATTAGGTTTTGGGTTGAGGTTAAGGTTAGGATTATGGCCAGTGTGAGGGTTAGGATTAGGTTTTGGGTTGAGGTTAAGGTTAGGATTAGGGCCAGTGTGAGGGTTAGGATTAGGTTTTGGGTTGAGGTTAGGGTTAGGATTAGGGCCAGTGTGAGGGTTAGGATTAGGTTTTGGGTTGAGGTTAGGGTTAGGATTAGGGCCAGTGTGAGGGTTAGGACTAGGTTTTAAATTGAGGTTAAGGTTAGGATTATGGCCAGTGTGAGGGTTAGGATTAGGTTTTGGGTTGAGGTTAAGGTTAGGATTATGGCCAGTGTGAGGGTTAGGATTAGGTTTTGGGTTGAGGTTAAAGTTAGGATTATGGCCAGTGTGAGGGTTAGGATTAGGTTTTGGGTTGAGGTTAGGGTTAGGATTAGGGCCAGTGTGAGGGTTAGGATTAGGTTTTGGGTTGAGGTTAGGGTTAGGATTAGGGCCAGTGTGAGGGTTAGGATTAGGTTTTGGGTTGAGGTTAAGGTTAGGATTATGGCCAGTGTGAGGGTTAGGATTAGGTTTTGGGTTGAGGTTAAGGTTAGGATTAGGGCCAGTGTGAGGGTTAGGATTAGGTTTTGAGTTGAGGTTAAGGTTAGGATTAGGGCCAGTGTGAGGGTTAGGATTAGGTTTTGGGTTGAGGTTAAGGTTAGGATTAGGGCCAGTGTGAGGGTTAGGATTAGGTTTTGGGTTGAGGTTAAGGTTAGGATTAGGGCCAGTGTGAGGGTTAGGACTAGGTTTAGGGTTGAGGTTAAGGTTAGGATTAGGGCCAGTGTGAGGGTTAGGATTAGGTTTTGAGTTGAGGTTAAGGTTAGGATTAGGGCCAGTGTGAGGGTTAGGATTAGGTTTTGGGTTGAGGTTAAGGTTAGGATTAGGGCCAGTGTGAGGGTTAGGATTAGGTTTTGGGTTGAGGTTAAGGTTAGGATTAGGGCCAGTGTGAGGGTTAGGACTAGGTTTAGGGTTGAGGTTAAGGTTAGGATTAGGGCCAGTGTGAGGGTTAGGATTAGGTTTTGAGTTGAGGTTAAGGTTAGGATTAGGGCCAGTGTGAGGGTTAGGATTAGGTTTTGGGTTGAGGTCAGGGTTAGGATTAGGGCCAGTGTGAGGGTTAGGATTAGGTTTTAAATTGAAGTTAAGGTTAGGATTAGAGCCAGTGTGAGGGTTAGGATTAGGTTTTGGGTTGAGGTTAAAGTTAGGATTAGGGCCAGGGTCGGGGTTAGGATTAGGTTTTGGGTTAAGATTAGGGTTAGGATTGGGGCCAGTGTGAGGGTTAGGATTAGGTTTTGGTTTAAGATTAGGGTTAGGATTGGGGCCAGTGTGAGGGTTAGGATTAGGTTTTGGTTTAAGATTAGGGTTAGGATTGGGGCCAGTGTGAGGGTTAGGATTAGGTTTTGAGTTGAGGTTAAGGTTAGGATTAGGATTAATTTGGGGAGAAAATTGAGGGAATAAAAGAAGCTTGTAGTAAAGATGACGTTCTGCTTTATACAACTGAAAAAAAAAATGATTCTGTTGTTTTCTTGCAGTACCATCAGTGTTTTGGAAGTGTACCTGTAAGTGTGTGACTGCTGTAAAGTCTCACTAACACTCCTGCCGTTATTATGCAGCACAGATTTGTATTTACACTCAGAATGTGTGCTAGATGTGTCAGGTGACAGCTGTAGTTGCCTGAGGAAGCTAAAATATAGATTTGTGATAAATGTTACTCGGTGTGTCAGTGTGGAAGACTCGCTAAGTAGTATCTGATGAAGACTGGAAGTATGTGTGTATGTGCTCGGTGTAGCTCGAAGGCATTGAGGAGGCAGGCCACTCTGTGTGGCTCTCGCTCCCAGGTACAGATTCGAAATTGTGTCTTCAGCAGGCCTGAGGCTGAAGCTGTAATTGAATGTGAGATTCTCCAGGTTTGTAGCTTTAGAGAAAATCCCTGTCCATTCCATTTGACCAGAAACCAGTTTAATCTCTGCAGCAGAGGTTGTGAAAAATGCTTTCTTTCTTGTGTACGAGAAGAGAGGATGTTTATAAACCATGCAAGGCATTATGACCAGTCCAGTTTAGTTTATTAGCATAGCACCATCTACAGTTCACACTCAAAGGCCTGTCATTTGCACCATGTTTATTGGTTCGGCTATTAAGCTTCCTTGTGGCTCCAGTACAAAACTAAAGTAGCATTAAATAAAATGACTTAAAACAAGTAGAACTGTTCAGAAATAGGTGGAATGATATTTGAATGTTCTTACAACAGTGTCTTGATATGAAATATCTGATTTATTCACTACATTTAAGATTATTTCACTTCATTTTTGCAGTATAATGTAAGAAACTTGACCGAACCAACATGTTTACATGAAGTACTCGTACATTTGTAGTCCCATTTATGTTTACATGCACTCTAGCACAGTGTAACTTATCAGTGGTTCCCACACAAGACCCCTCAGACAGGTGTTTTTCTCTATCCAGGCCCCCAAAACATAGTGTTAGAGCATCTGGTGGGCTCTCAGGACCAGTTTGAAAAAGTAAGAGGAGTAATCTAAGCTTTCACATGCAAAAACACTACTCAGGCTAAGCTGAGGTTAAGCTTAGATGTTAGACCAGTGTTTCTAAACCCAGTCCATGGGGTAAACCTGATGGTTGCACATTTTTGCTGTGTCGAAGATCCCAACACACTACTTTAGAGCAAAGAATTGGAACCTCAGTCTTATAAAATTCCTAGACACTCAGTCAGGAACGTGATACGTTTGCTAAATATAGTGGCCAATGCATTCTTGAGCAACTTGATCTTCTCAGTTATCACACTGTATTGCTGCCTGGTGCCTAAATATGTCACCAGCAGTGCACCTTGCACACACAATTGTAAATTGAGGGTAATCTGACCCATTAAACACATTCTTTGCATACAAATAGTTTGATTGATTAAGAAAAAGCAGTTTAAAATATAGGGCAGTTGTAGGCTGGAGGGTGAGGAACCAGCCTTGTGACCAGAAGGTCGCCGGTTCAAACCCCTGAGCAGACAGTACCTGACTGAGGTACCCTTGAGTACCTAACCCCCAACTGTTCCCCGAGCACCGCGGATAGGGCTGCCCACCACTCCGGGCAAGTGTGCTCACTGCCCCTAGTGTGTGTTCCATTAGTGTGTATGTGGTGTCTCACTGCACGGATGGGTTAAATGCGGAGGTGAAATTTCCCCGTTGTGGGACTAATGAGGGTCACCAAATCTTAAAATTTGGACAACCAAAGTCCAGGATGATCCAGGAAAGTAACTCCACTGTTGGGCCCCAGGGACTGAGTTGAGAAACACTGTGTTCGGTGTACTCTGGCTCCATCACATCGCATCTCGGTGACTCTAAGAGTTTCCATAAGAATCAACAGCAGGTGACATGGCTTGAAACTTACTTAAAGTCTGCAAGTTAAACAGAAAAAAGCTTTGAAAAAATGGTTTATTTTCTCAGGTAACATTCCTGGTGTAGTCTTAACTCAAAAATAATGAGCTCCAGCCAGTTTAGCTGATTCCAAAGATCAGAGTTTATCAGAGTTTTCACTGTGACAGATTCTGTAAGGTATAGCAGCACTTCAATCTACTGCACTAGTAAGTACTATCTGCTGCGCAAAGCTATGCTGTGCGGTTTGTGCGGAGGCCTTTAGACAGTCGAACTGTGCTACACGAGCAGCTTTAGGGCAGTTTTTAGCAGGCCTGACGCCGTTTGCATTGAGGGTTCTGTATCATTGGTTGAGCTTGAGACTGAAGGAGCTTTAACAGTAAAAAGTGAAGGAGCTGATTGTTATGAGTACAAAATATGTTTGCATGAAATAATGCAATCAATGAGTGTGTTTACATGCACTCAATAATCCGATCATGATCAGATTTCTGCAGTTAGCTGATTATTCAAATGGTCATGTAAACACCATACTCCGATCTAGAAATCTGACCAAGAAATCTGATAAAGAGGCTAGATTTTAGCTCAGTAATCAGATTTCTCAGTACATGTAAACTCCAGAAATAAGTGAGTAGCGTCGCCGCGAGACGCAGCAAAACACTTGGAGCGACGATGAAATCAAATACATGCTTGACGAAATGAGAATTTAAATATTCTTTGTTTTCTAGATGATATATGTTAATATTTTTAGTTGTGCAGTTTTCTTTTTTTTAAACGGCGGCATGAAGTTTTCATTACGTTCACATCACATCATCTTCTGTGAGTTTATTGGCTGGTTGCAAAATCAGAAATCTGATTACTGTCTGACTCATGTAGACACGGAGTTTCCCCATTATCTGATTACTCTAGTGCATGTAAACGCTGACAAAATCTGATTTTCTGCAGTTATCAGATTATTAAGTGCATGTGAACACACTCAATGTGATAGCCCCTAAGCAGTGACCCCCCAACCCGCCAGAATGGGCCCAGAATCCTGCATGTGGACTCAAATATTCGGGCTAAATTTGATGACACCCTTAGTTAGAGTAAAGCTGTTGGTGTGTTTTCAAACATACCAAACATACAGTAATTACTGTTCGTCTAACAGTGTTAAATTTCAGGTGTAAACTGTGCGAATTAAAGTTCTCAGCACTTTGAAAGCTCAGAGGAGGAGGAGTGCTGTGATCAGATAACTCTGACGCTCCAGTCCAGACTTTCCTGCGATCAGCCGCTCGCCTCCGAACCCAAACAGCGCGTCCTGCCCTGCCAAAGCGGTGACAGTTCCAGCGTCATTCATTCAGCTGAAAGTGGACAGCTATCTCCCCCCATCACGCTCGCCTAACGCCGCGATCAGACGGCGCTCTGGTATCCATGGCAGCCCGAATCCTTTGGAGTGTCACTTCTACACTCGCTCCGTCTCCGTCACACCTCCGCCCAAACTTCTGTCAGCCTCAAACAGAAACATGACAATTCTTTTGGTTTTTCATGTGACAAGACATGAGAGAGTGAGGCTGCGGAGCTGGAGCGCGGGAGAGCTTATTTTTTCTTTTTTTATTTTATTTATTCTCCTTCTCCTTTTTTTCCTCTCACTGTCTCACTTTCACTCTTGCCAACTGGTCCTGCTCCCATCCACCTACATCACACGACTCCGCAGAGCTGTCACTGTCGTTTATGAATTCGCTTCTCTCGCTCGGTCTCTCTCTCTCTCTCTCTCTCTCTCTCTCTCTCTCTCTCACTACTCACTACTTTTCTCCTCTCACTAAAGTCTCTGCTCTCTCTCTCCTTCTCTCTCCATCTCTCTCTCTCTCCTTCTCTCTCTTTATTCTGTCTCTCTATTCTCTACTTACTCAGTATCTCTTTCTTCTCTCTCTCTACTCTTTGTCTGTCTCTCTCTCTATCTCTCTACTCTCTCTGTATTGTCTCTATTTCTTGTCTCCTTTCTTTCTGTCTCTCTGTTTCACTTTCTCTGTCTTCTCTCTCTCTCTCTCTCTCTCTCTCTCTCTCTCTCTCTCTCTCTCTCTCTCTCTCTCTCCCCTTCCTTTATTAGCGTGGCTGTGTGAAGTACAGTGTTGCCAAAGCACTGAAACAGTACAATGAACAATGGAAATAACTACATAAACTAAAAACAAATAATCATATTACTTACTGTAATTACACTAATAACATTATACATCATTATAATTACACTAATTAACAAATATCATTGTAATTTTTAACAAATATGTTGTGTAGTTGTTAGGGGTCAGAAAAGTGGTGGTATGGAGTGGTTGGGGTCAGTATGGTGGGGATGTTGTGGGTTATCCACTGTCTCTCAAGTGGTGGCTTGTTATTAGGTATTTCTCAGTGAGGAGAGCTCAATAAATTTGGGATTAACTGTTTGAAGTTGTGTAAATCGCCCAAGTCTGTTTGAACTGTTTACAGTATAGAGTATTTTCTGTGGCCAGACTGTGGTCACCAAGTCTGTACTTGGCCAGGATCTGTCTCTGCTTTGTATCTCTCTATTATATCTCTTCTTCTTCTTCTTCTTCTTCTTCTTCTGTCTATCGCTCCATCTTTCTTCCTCTCTCACTCTCTCTATTTTGCTTTCTCTATCTTTACTCTCTCTCTATTCCTCTCTTACTCTGTCTTCTCTTATTCTCTGTCTCTCTCTATTTTGCTCCCTCTCTCTTTACTGTCTTTCTCTCTACTCCTTTCACTCCCTCTGTCTTTACTCACTCTCTATTCCTCTCTCTCTATTTCACTTCTCTCGCTACTCCTGTCTCTGCTCTGATCTCCTGTTTGATTGGGGTTGAAATGAATGTTGTTTTCTCAGCCTACTCTGCACATGCTGTGTGTGTGTGTGTGTGTGTGTGTGTGTGTGTGTGTGTGTGTGTGTGTGTGTGTTACCTGTGCTGTGAGGTTGACTTGTTGAATTTAGCACTCAGCTCAGTCGTTTCTCTTCAGCAGTAGTGATGGTGTGACTGAAACACTGGAAACTGCTCAGAGCGTCAGGAATGTTTTATAGCTTATGAAAAGTGCTTTGTTGTAGCTGAATGATCTTGAGCAGGTCTAGTATACAGACTCTGAATGCCTTTGGTGTTTTTGGTGTTTAATTAGGTGTTAAAGCTCTAATAAGCTAACAGAACTATAATCTGTCTTTTTCAGTTAATTCATTATTTGTAATTCAATGAAATCTAAATTCTGACGCACTTTAAGTTATGGAGTGCTGCAGGTTAAAACTCCAGATCGTTTTTGACAGTGTTTTACTCGTCAACTTTAAACCAACAATCTCCAAAAACAGGAAAGAAAAAAGAAAAACTCTCCCACAGGCAAAGTAACAGTCCCCACTGCCGTATGTTACACTGCCAGGCAAAGAACAACAAACAAATGTTTTTAATACCGCCAGCCACACTAGTCTCATTCTTCTCACTGACACTGTGGGATTTTATCAGTTGTCTTTTTTTGAGATTATGAATTAGTCCATGGAAAAGCGCAGCTACGTACTAATTATGTACTATGTACTCGTTCAGTCTGTCATGGACATTTTAGCTGATGACTGTCATATAAGTAATTCATAAGTCATAAACTATTTCATTATCTATTCTTGATCATTGTTTGAATCTATTAAAATACAAGCCCAAAGTGGCCAAACTGGCTTATTAGCCACCTTAATTTTAAGTGTTTTCTTAGTACTTAATACTGGTTATACTGTCCAATCAATACTGCACTCACACCCATACAAATGTCTACAGTTACACAGCATTATGAGTTACACTCATTCTACAGTATTCATGCTACAAACCTTAGAATTGGCTACATAGCTGACAGATAAACAAACATTTCTCAGCGCTGCCCTTTAAATATGTTAGCAAACTTTTTTTTGTTTGTTTTCATAAACGCCATGATATCTCAGTCAATGCATTTCTTTCTTTCTTTTTTTTTACATTTATTTTGCCTTAACCCAGCACACTCAATTCATTTTGTTTGCCTCAGCATTGTTAAACTGTGTAATCAACTGTGGGAAATGATCATTTCAGTATAATAATTTCAGACACTTTCTATGAATGTCATGTTTGTAAGCATCTATAAACACATTCAAAACATGTAATAATGCATTCATAAGGCATCATAAACAAGGCTATAAATATTTATAAAAATGCATTACAGGTTATAGCCCTGCTAATTATGCATTATGAATTGTTAACATACTGCATTATAAGTACTGATCATAACAAATTATAAGAGCTCATAAGTCGTATTTGTCCGCTCTAAGTAAAGTGAAGCGTACTGTACTAAAGCCTCCTCCAGTGTTCAGAGTGAGGCTTCAAGTTGAAGTATTTACTGAAGGATTTACTGAAACACTAAAACATTCACAGTAAAGCACATTACAGGCTTCAAATGTCAGAGTTTAAACTAGAGCTGCATCAGTGTTTTACCCAATGTGGGAAAGGTAATGTTCACCACCGTTAGCTTGGCACTAACTTAACCCTTGCCGAAGCATCAAAGCATACTCCAGGGGAATCAGCAGTGCCCTCTAGTGCCCCCTTGGTGCAGCCAGTGCACCCACAGACACAGATACACTAAGACATACACATTTTTTCCTCTCTCCTGAATGCCAGTGTCCTCCCCTCCTCCTCCTCCTCTCTGTAATAGCTTTGTCTCGATCACTAAAGGTGTTCTTGACATTTTGCTGCAGGGTGTGTGAGCTGTATCTGGCAGGATGATGGACATGCCAGGCTGAAACACTGCCAGGCTGAACCGGTGCCAGGCTGAGCGGGTGCCCAGGTGCTAATTAGCCGTTGGGTAGAAGAGCAGGTTTAGGCAGACAAGCCCTTATGGAGGAAGCCCACCTTCACCTCCACCATGGCTGCAATATGGACAAAATAGGAGTGTTTTACTATAAATACAACTAATACTACAATTTTAACCATATTAAATATTGTATGACACTATTTCTCCACATATGATGTATGGAAAGGGAAATATTGTTGCTGTTTTTTTTTACTTTTAATGTAAAGAGATTTTATTGCAAGCAATTTTGAAGCATTTCTGTTGTTTTGTTCACCATTTAAGGGCAGCTGTTGTGCTCAAATGATGTAGAAAAAAATATGTAATATATTTAAGTACATGGGAATATCTCAATATATACGATTACTTCACCTAAAGACGTCATTTAAAGCCAACTACATTGGCAATAGGTGCGTTATTGCTTGTAAATACAATTTAAATGTAAATAAACATAAATACAGTAAATAATTAATTTTTTAATCATTTTTAATCATTGATATTGTCGGAGCTGTTCTAAAAGAAAAACTTTGGTTTCTGATTTATCCTTCATGTCCCAGCCATTGCATGAATTTGTTAATTTGTTAAATTCATCACCTGCAAATGGTAGACTGTGATGCCATGACACACAATTAGCCCATGCAAGTCTACAAATTAATCAACACCCCCCACTAAACCTACTATTTTGCACTTGCTTCTGTCATCGAAAATGGTGTAAAGTGAAACTACACCATCCCAATTTTAGGGTTGCGCTGTGGGAAGATAAATAAGCAAACAGAGTTTGATATAAAACTTCATGGTAAGAATTTAAGCCTTAAAAATATATATTTAAAGGTAATAATAAAATAGTAAATTTCACCAGTTAGGGCAGCAACACTCCCTGCTCACTGTTGCATTGTTGCAGTCCGGTATCAAACAATCTATGGCTCGGTACCAGTCCGCAGCACGCTGGCTGGCAACCTCTGTTTTACCCCTTTTAATGGCCAGGGTCCACCAGCAGGCCTTAAGTTTTATTACACACTTCCATAATATAAGAATAGCTCAGCCAGTTTGAACTGAAGTCCTGTAATTACTGAATAATAAGCCTTAATATGTAATAAGCCTGGGATTTTAGGAGGTTAAGCTATATGATATTGTGCTGGACACAAAGTAACAAAATAAAAAGGTCCATTTTGATTTTAATTTGACTTTAAACCACACTGATGAATGGATAATGCAGTTTTTAGCTGTAGTACATTATGTTGACCAAAATAATTTACTCGTTTATTAATTTACTAATTTACTAGAGGCCTCATTTGCATACCTCAGCCTTCGGTCATATCAGTATTGCAAAGGCCAATATCGTGATAGTGATAAACAAGTGATACATTGTGCAGCCCTAACATGCGCGCACGCACACTGACACCCCAGCCAAGCTCATTGGCCAAAGCCCTCAGCCACACTACAATACACAGCCTGTTATCTGCTCCCTGAAGAGTGTGCATGTGTGTAATCAGCTCTGCAGAGATGAAGAGAGAGAGAGAGAGGAAGATGGTGGATGGAGGGATGGTGTGTGTGTGCGCGCCTATGTGTGGGGCTTACCATGAATAATTAAATGGCTTGGGTGAGCATTCTGTTAGCCTTTGATTATTTGAGAAAGAATAGATGAGAAAAGAAGAAAAAAGGAGAAGGGCAACATAAAAGAAGAGAGAAAGAGCAGACACATCAGAGAAAAAAGGGAAAAGAAAGAGAGAAAGCGAGAGAGAGAGAGAGAGAGAGAGAAAGAGAGAGGAGGGAACGGCACAACACAATTCTGTTCTGCTGAAAGCTGAAGGCTTGATTCAGCACTGTGCTCTCACTCTTTCTGTCTGCAACCAAGTGCAGCCTCAATTCAGCATATTTTACACACAGAGCGCGAGAGAGAGAGATGGATTGTCAGAGAGCAAAGGGAACAAAGAGGTATCACCAGAAATAACAACTGTACCATGCAGACTTTTCCATTTTTTTCACATTCGATTCGTCGCTGCGGTGGCAATATCTGCTCCGCTGCTGCTTCCAGGCTTTACTTTTCGACTGGAGACAGAAGGATTTTTCAAAATCCCGTTTTCGCATCTCCAACTTCTCCCCCTAACACCCCCCTTGAAAGTTTGCCAGAGTTCCTCATAGTGAAGATCTGTTTTTACAGCCCAGCTGTCATAATCCAGATAATAGCAACAGAATTGTAACACAGATAAAAAATCTACTTGATAAAAAACTACTATGGAACAGGGGGCTACACTCGTTTCCATATTACCTACACCCATTTAGTAGTTGCACTACCAGTATTTCCATGGATGACCTACACCAGGGGTCGGAAACATGCAGCTCCAGAGCTGCATCAACTCTTACTGCCCTGTTGTGGCTCCACAGCAGAATCAGATCTGTAGGTAAAAATAAAATTTCCTTTACAGTAAAATAAAGCTCTGCTGATCGTTCAACAAAGTTTAACAGTAAATGATCTTAAACTCTGGAGTTAATGTAGAACTGCTAATTCACCCTTTAACCCTGAAGATCAGTGCAGACTGCTGGTCACCATAGCAATGCAGACAACAGTCTCGCCTAGCTAGTAGTTAACGAAACGGCAAAGAGAGAGATTTAAGACAGACATTGACAATTTGGAGACGAATGGACTTATCTGTGTTTATAATCACTCCAGCTGGTTTCCTAATACGTTTAATCTGCAGCGAGAAACTGACAAACACTACAAAGTCGTGAAACTGAGTCGTGAGCTTCTTGTTCGAATTTTCCCGTTCCACCTTAAAAAGATGCAACAGTTATCTGGTGTCTTAGGGACCATTTAAGGTACAACGGGAAGCTTAAGCTGGCGAATGACGAGACTTTGGCCTCGTAAGACGTCAAACATTGAGACATTTTACAAGAAACTATTTTACTTTTGCAGAAAGGTTTCCTGCCAGAGATGTGAGAAAAGTGGCTATTACTGAGCTAAAGATTAAAGCAGAGCAAAGTAAGTCTGTGTTTTCGTTTATATTTTTTAACTTATGCTAGTGGCACATACTGAGAGATATTTACAGTGGAGCAACCAAGTCGATGCATTGTTGCCGTTAATGCCAGCTAACATTAACTGTGTCGCCCCAGTTCACTAGTTAGAAAACTGTACCATTGTTGAAGCTCAGTACTGACACAGTTCTGCCAACTACAAGCTGGCAGGCTTACAGTTTATCATTAGTAATTATATTATAAGGCTAATTCAGAATAAATACAGCCACTTTCACATTGTCTGTGTAATTCGTTTGATTCATCTTAACAAGACAGTAGCTATGTCACCAATCTCATCATCATGTGTTTTGAGATTAATTCATAAAATAAGTTTTGTCTTTTTTGCATGGAGGATGGTGGGGGTCTCTAGTGTAAGTGCCCCCCCCCCCAACCTTCTGCAGCCAGAATTACTCCCTTGCCTGCTTCGGATTTATATCAGCCCCTTCCCTGTATACCCGTCCCACTCTGGGTTCGCCCGACCTTGAAGATCTCCTCTGAATCTCTGATGGGCACCGAGCCTCACGCCTGACTCAAAAACCCCTCCAAACATATTCACACTAAAGCCCAGAGGCGTTGAGTCAGGAGAAATGAAGTCAACGGGGAATCGGCTTCGGCCGTCACTGTTCACCTTCCTGTCTACAGGCATGATTCTCTCTCCCTCTCTCTCACTCACTCCCTCTCTCTTTCTTTCCCTCTTTCTATCCCTCATTCTGTTACTCTCACTCTCTTCGCCTCTCCATCCAGAGTGGCAGAATGTCAGTTTGCTGAAGTGAGTTTGAAGTTTGAGCCAGGCCTGTGCAGGTGACTCTTGCACATACAGACACCTCACAGTCCTCACCTCTAGTCCAGATACACTGATCAGGCATAACATTCTGACCACCTCCTTGTTTCTGCGCTCATTGTCCATTTTATCAGCTCCACTTACTATATAGGTGCACTTTGTAGTTCTACAGTTACAGACTGTAGTCCATCTGTTTCTCTGATACTTTGTTAGCCCCCTTTTACCCTGTTCTTCAGTGGTCAGGACCCCCATGGACCCCCACAGAGCAGGTACTATTTGGGTGGTGGGTCATTCTCAGCACTGCAGTAACACTGACGTGGTGGTGGTGTGTTAGTGTGTGTTGTGCTGGTCTGAGTGGATCAGACACAGTAGTGCAGCTGGAGTTTTTAAACACTGTGTCCACTTACTGTCCACTCTATTAGACACTTCTACCTTGTCAGTCCATGATGTAAAGTCAGAGACGATAGCTCATCTGCTGCTGCACAGTTTGTGTTGGTCATCCTCTAGTCCTTCATCAGTGGTCACAGGACGCTGCCCACAGGACGCTGCCCACAGGACGCTGCCCACAGGACGCTGTTGGCTGGATATTTTTGGTTGGTGGACTATTCTCAGTCCAGCAGTGACACTGAGGTGTTTAAAAACTCCAGCAGCACTGCTGTGTCTGATCACTCAGACCAGCGCAACACACACTAACACACCACCACCACGTAAGTGTTGCGGCAGTGCTGAGAATGATCCACCACTCAAATAGTACTTGCTCTATGAGGGTCCATGGGGGTCCTGACCACTGAAGAACAGGGTAAAAGGGGGCTAACAAAGTGTCCAGAGAAACAGATGGACTACAGTCTGTAACTGTAGAACTACAAAGTGCACCTATATAGTAAGTGGAGCTGATAAAATGGACAATGAGTGTAGAAACAAGGAGGTGGTCATGATGTTATGCCTGATCAGTGTACACTACTAATGCTAATAAAGCTAACCCAGCTTCCATTACCTTAGAAAACACATCAACATACCAGTTCCCATTCTGGTACACTTAGTAGTGATGTAATAGTGTAATGGTGACTTTTATCCTAACCTGAAAGAATAGAAAATTCACTAAATTGTGTTTCTGTAAGATTGACTTTTTTTCAGTAACATTAACTTTAACTGCAAATGTTATCAACGATGGAGCGGAACTGAATTAAGAAACAGCTTCAGCTCAAATAAACAAACATTACTCACCACTGACCTCTAAAGGTGTAAATGCTAGTTACAGCTTGTTTTGTTCAACCCATTACTCGTTCCACTGAATGCATTTTCTGCGATCCTTCATTATTCATGGTTCACAGGGAGATGAAATCACTTTAAAGTAATCACATTCCTCCTCCATATTGGTCAGTGTGGGAAAATCTGCCCTGGCTGCATCATTTTCAGCTGCTACATCTGCTCTCGTGTCTCTGGCTTTGGAGACGGATCCATATATCTCCGTTTATCCTGCAGCAGAGTCCCGCCCCACAGCCACAAAACCAATTCTCCTGCTGCAGTAACCCGGGGAAAGTGGAGTTAGCCTGGCGTTTGGAAACCCATTACCTGAGAGGCTCTTGCTTTCTGTGGGCTCGATGGACCTTGCCTGCTTGTTTCTATGCCTGAAAAACCTCGGCTGGTCGGGTTTCTTCTCTCTCTGTCAGGTTTCCACCCCTAAAGAGCACAATCGAACAGTCTGAGCTTCATTCGCAACTTGTTGGAAATGAATGGATGGCGGTCGCTGGCGTGTCCGGAGTTGGATTGATTCAGAGGCTTTTAGCTAACTGGTTTTCGCGTGTTTCCTAAAGAGCGCTTCTACTTCTCTTCTCATCTGCCGTCACTCACTCGGCTCTGGACCTTCAAGGCCTTGGTATTGTATAAAATAATGACATGAAAAGCTTTGAAAACTGATCAAGGCTTCAGACAAAAGCCTACATCAATAAAGTGAGCATCTCGTCACTCATAAATCTCGCCACTTTGGATTATTTCTATTAATCTGCTTATCATGAAATATTCACAGAATGTAAAGGGCAGGTGACATTTTCAAATTATCAAATAGTCAAAAACTGAAAAAATGCTGATGAAGTTACAAAGTCTGAATGAAATGTTGAGCCGTTTTGTTGATGTTGTGTAAGCTCGAGTGAGGGGAACACAAGCGCTGCTCACTGCTGCTCATCTCACTCTGACTGGACTCGCGTGATGCTGGCTGTCATGGTAACGTCTACACTAAGTGGTTCTCTACATGCACATAATTTTGGATCAGATTACTTGTAGTGAGCATGTAAATGGAGATTTTTTAACCAGAGTGTTGTAGAGTGAGAATATAAACACCTCAGTCTTCATCTGTAATCAGAATGTGTTCAATCAGATTGGCAAAAATCTTTGCATGCAAACACAGACACTGATGCCATTGCCATTGGGGTTTGATCCAACTAAGCCTAAAGTCAGCTGCATAAGCAAGAAATACTGCGTTGTGACACAGACCCCTTGACTGAGACTGCTGAAAGTATATCTGTAATTAAAATTGAAGCTTTTCAGAACCCAATTGAGGATTCCCATCATCAGTAATACACAAATTTGCCAGTTATAAATTTAGTTCTAAATTTTGACTGATTGTTTTTAGCAAGGCTTTTATTTTACAGTACATCAACTTGCTGAGGGCCCAAAAGGCTCGAGCTGGCCCTGATTTCAACTGTTTTGTCTCCAAGTTGTTAGCCTATGTGTTCACCTGTATAGGAGCAGTGGTTGTGGTTTCCGCGTGACTTTGAGAATCGATCCAAAGGTCAGACTTCTCAATCAGCTCCTTTAGGCAGTTAATTGGGCATCACTTCTCCCTTCCCACTGCACATCAGATGATGATCTATGTAACAGAAATTCACACAGATCCTGAAATTCAGTCAGCTCCAAAGAAAACAGGCTTAAAAATGGGCTAAAATCGCACAATACAAGCCTGGCTTCACACGCGTAGTGAAACCCTGGTGCGCTGTACTCTCAGAGGGTGTGTGCGAGAGTGAAAGAGAATGTGTGTCACCTATTTTTCATCATAGCTCAGAGCAAAAATTCTCCACGGATCAAAGTCAGCGACTCCGTCTGATCTGAACGTCACCCGGTCAGGTTCATGGTCATTCCGCTTTGTGCTGAAAATCCTGTCCGGATGATTTCGGCTTTAGCTGGATTACCTGAGCACACCTGTCGCAGAAACCTCCTGTTCCTGGATCAGCGCTTCCTCTGTTTGACCTTCACACGACCCTGAGCTCCCACGCTGGCTCCGCTGCATTTTCATCACAGTGGAACGTTTTCTTTTCACCTCCTGTTCTGTTTCTACGGAGGCAGCCAGCAGCTCTACGAATGTTTGTAGGAATCAAATTCAGCTAATGAGAAATTTGCACGCAACGTTTTTTGGTTAGAATGATAACTTTTAGAGTACAAAAAAATTCAAGTGTTTTATGTTATTTACATGCATATAAAAAAATCATGTAGCTAGATAAACATCTGCTTGATAAACAGAACATTTACCACCAGTTAGCTTGTCATTACTGACCTAGCTGCAGACATGTTGTGCTTTGTGTTTTTGCTGTAATGTCAGTATAAATGATCAGTACGATTAGGAAAACGTTGTTAGTAAATCTCAGAGTAACTTCAGTCTTACTGCTGTAGTTAATGATGTAGGCTACAGCATTAGCTTAGCTAACTAGAAACAGTTAAACAGCAGAAGCTGGTGATCGTTCTGATCAATCAGACGTTTGTCCATAAACACCTCGATTGCATGTCGAAAACTATACCTGATCCATCCTAACAGTGACCTTTCACACACGTACAAAATAAATATCATTTGAAATTATTAGCACTCTGCAAATTATTGTGGCCAAAGTGAGCTGGATTGAGGGGAGCTGCTGTAATTTGAGTGATTTACTAACTGATTTTAATCCTGTACGAATCTGTGATGTCCATGTTTTTTATAAGTAATAATCTCAGAGGAATTACCTGCTATAATTCATCAAACACAACTCCAGCTCACAGGAACGTAGTAGCAAATCCTGGTAACAACACTGGCACCTCTGTTTCTGGATGACCAGGAGACAAAGCTATCCGGTACAGCGGAGCTCAACTTGGCACATCCTCTATTCCAAAACAGGGCTACTGTAATCTGCAGCATTTTTGTTGAAGGGCTAAATAGAAGGTACCTCTCACAGGGCAGAGCGATTTCTGTCCTGTTGGGGATGTTTAAGCTGCCTAACACTGTTATATTTGTTGTTTGTTTGTCTGGATCCATTTTCTTAATGCTGAAATGAACATCCAGGCTATGGCATTTCGATTCAGGCTATCTGAGGTAATTTGGGGAGATTACACAGATACTTTATCCCATACAAATTGGCCAGTCGAATCCTTTACCAGTTACATTACTAGACGTCCTCTAGTACAACTATTCAAGCTCTCATAGGGCTTAACACTGACTTGTGTGCAACAGTTTCTCAGATTGAAAGGAATTCTTTCCATTGTTATGTAAAACTGTGCTTTACAATAGCAGTTATGAGAGAACGCATTTGTGGGCGGAGCATGAGTAGGTCTATTATGCCAGGATCAGCGCTTCCTCCTTTTGACATTCAGACGACCCTGAGATCAAACACACTCTCCTGTCGTCCGTTAGCCAAACAGTGGCCGTGGCCTGCGGGAATCATTGTGGCATTTCGGACTGAAAGTCTGAACATAATCAATTCCATCGGCTGAACACTTGTGTGGGAGTGTGTGTGGGTTGAGGTCCACAGGCGCCGCAGTGTCAGAGTCAAACAGGTTGCAGGGTTTTGCTATTGATTTTAGCACTGTATCCTCTATTGGAGTGATGTGTGAGATGTTTGACAACTTAATGGGAGAAGGTGTGCAAGAGCCACACAGAGAGCTGTAGGGGACTGATAGTGAAACACACACACTAGTGTCTGTTCCTGTGTTTGTGGGGTCTTTGCATTGCCCTGACTTCTGTATGACTGCGTGATATGCTACGACCCAGTCTAGGGTCAGGCCGTAACAGAAAAATGAAAGTGGGTTCTCTCCCCAGACCAGCTGTCAGACCAGACACTGGACACCACTCAAAACAGAGAACTGCATATTTAGACTTTCTTAAAAGCGGGTAAGTCAACATGGACCAGAATGGACCAAAAGAAAGGAATGTTTCCTACATCTTATAGAATCCATGCCATGGTGAGTTAAGGCTGTTTGGAGAGCAAAGGGAGGCCCTACCCAGTATCAGTTCAGTGTTCCTAATAAAGTGCTTTGTGAGAATATATTTAACAGTGACACTGGGATGGTTTTGGCTGGTTGATGTCAGAGATGTACAAATGTCATAAGTTTTATATGCATTATTGGTTTATTTATTGGTTTATGCGTTTTGCTGACGGCCATCATCCAAAAATTGCGATGCTCTGACCGCCACCAAATGGAAAGAGAAAGGTGGGCCGACCGCTGAACACCTGGCGGAGGACATTCAAAGCAGACCTTAAGAGTATCAATATCCACTTGGAAGACGTGGAAACCTCTGCTGCTAATTGACTCCACTGGCAAATGCTTGTTGCCCGATGTGCCGAGTTGCACGGGAGTAACTAAAGTAAAAAAATTGGTTTATTTAATTACTAAAATTTTAATATGGAGAGCGTATTTGAGTCTGTGCCACAGACACACACACACACTTTGTATTTGAGCTCTGAATTAGATGCCGTACAGAATCTAACCTACTATCACCACATTAAAGTAGAAAAATATCAAAACGAAAGGAAGGCAGAGACATGAAACACAGTGGAAGTCAGTGAGGTTAAGGGCTGCAGGACTGCGAGTGAGAGCGAATGTATGTTCAGTAACAACATCAAAGTCGCGTCCTCCATAAGAGAGCGAGAGACGCTGCCGGCTATTGATTCCTCTCTCTCTGGGGGTCAGGTGAAATACGTTCACGCTTCTTTTCTTCCGTTTTGTTTCTCTGAGCTTTCTCTGTCTGTCTGTCTGTCTGTCTCTCTCTTTTTGGGGGGAGGTGGTGGTTCGCTAACATGGCGCGGCCTCCCTAAGCTTTTTATAATCATTTTCCAGCAGTCGCTTTTAATCTCATCATTCTGTACCCACCCATCCTCAGGAGAGTGTGCACAGTGTCCGCAGTGTCCTGTGCACAGCGTTGCTCTGTTAGCTCTACTGTTTGGCAAATAGACTATATGTCCTGATAAACATTGGCCACATTACTCACTGGTTTATCCCACCCTGGATAAGAAGTGATCCCCCCAATATACGGCTAAGCCATAAATAATGAAAGTAGAAAACGCATTCAGTGAGACTCGTCAGGGGTCTTAATGAAAGCTGTAACTTCGTT